>NC_058083.1:26148086-26497337 GCF_014858855.1 Bufo gargarizans | reverse complement strand
CAGAGGAAACCCAGGCAAACACAGGGAGAACATAGAAACTCCATGCAGATGTTGTCCTTGGTCAGATTTGAGCCCCTGACCCCAACATTACAAGGCCCAGTGCTAACCGCTGAGCCACCGTGCTGCCCATACATCTAGCTAGAATACAGGTTTTGATGGGGCACAACAGAATTTTTTTTACAGGACTCCCTTGGCTGAGAACTTTTTTTCTTCTAATTTTTGAATTGTATTGGCACATCTGCTTTTTGGCTTTAGCCCATTCCTAAATGCCTAATTTCCCTTTTCAGTGATGCAAATGGAAAATCCTGTTACATATTTATCCATGTTTTATGCCAAAATATCTGGAATATTAGAAAAAAATATATTAACTTGAAATATTTTTTCCCACCAACTGCCAAGATTCTGTCAATTTTGTGCCAGCAAAAGGTCATACGTTCTTTCTTTATCAGTTGGAAGAGGATTTATAGGATGGTGTCGCTGGTTTTAAATAAAACATCTGCTATGATGACTCACAGTTAAATGCTTCCAGGTACATTGATAACTTACATTAAAGAGCTTGGTAGAGAGAGATGAAGCCTCGCATAGACACATGCACTGCAGTAAGGGATATTAGAGGGAGACATAAGCCTCGGGAAACTCAAAGGAATAATGAGTAATACATTCTGTATGACTCAACATCTTGATTGGCGACATGGCCCAGACTGACTTAGTTTGTGCTGGATGAAATTGTGAAGGAGGAATTAATCATTGATATGGCTATTTATAGGCGTCTTATACATTCATTTACATCTGTACATTTGAACACGGAAGATTCTGTATTTCTTTTGCATCAAAGTTTTACCAGACGAATGCAGGACGGGCTTCTTTTTTTTTTTTTTACAGAGTAAAATGCATGGTGTGTTTTTTGTAGATGTATTTTTAATTAAATATTAGGAGTGTTAAAATACACCCTACTTTATGGATGCTCCATTTGGTAAAAAAATGGCACAGACCCCCAAAATGACAGAAAGCCAACTATTGTGTATGTAGACATTTTCTTGAAAAATTAGGTACCTGCATATTACACCCCCTGCCAAAAAAAGCATAAAAACACAGGACAAAATGCAATAAAAACGCCTTCCATATGGTTTGTGACCACTCCTTCAAAGTGAATGTCTACCCTGGAACTATATTTTATTTAATCTAGGTTAATCAAAATTCTGCACTGATTATTATACATTTATAGGGATTGGACTGTAAAATTCATCCTCGAGTCCCACTGTAGAGCTACATGCTAATAGTATGCGTGTACTCAGCGGCGGCAGCAGCAAGACGCTCTAAATGATTGATTATAGGGGTCCCAACTTCGAGAAAGTGAGTCCCTGGGGTAAGAGGATACTGACTGGCCTACCTCTCTGCCTAGAAGTCTTCTCCACCAACTGATGCATCTATAATAATAATCTAGGTACTTTGTTAAATAATCTTTATATGGACAAAGGCTGGTTAAGGTCCTGTACACTGCCAATCTATGTGTAGTGCAGTTAATGTACTATGCCATGTGCCACTTGTTCAGAGGGAGAGGTCTGGGGGCCCCACCCTTGCTCAAGGCCCAACGGTGGATTCACCTATTCCCCAGTCCGAGCCTGATTGCAGCGATCGGAGTAACCACCATGGTAGCAGGCATAGCAGCTTCTATAGAGCCCCAATAACTTAGGGAACCCAGCTTCACTCAGACATATGTGTAGTTACTGATGTATATGGACAATGTTTTTCTGTGTTATTTCTAGTGTTGAGCGCGAATATTCGAATTGCGAATATCGCCACTTCGAGAATTCGCTAATATTTAGAATATAGTGCTATATATTCGTATTTGCGAATAGTGTTGAATATTCTAATCGCTAATTTATCGCGAATATATTACATTGCCGATTTTCGCAATCAAGTAAACAATGACTGGAGATCACGAATTCTCGAATTTGCGAATTTATGGCGAATATTCGGCCAAAAATTCGTGAAATATCGCCAATTCGAATATTGCCTAAGCAGCTCATCACTAGTTATTTATGCGCTGTGAGATTGCTAATTCATTTCTGTACCTCACCATGCATATTATTGTACTATTGTGATATCACTGTGAGCCTCACTGCTGTACTATGACGTCATTGTGCACATTATTCCTGTGCTGTACCTTTACTGTGCACATAATCCCGCGATTGTGACATCAGTGTGTGCATTATCCCTGTGCATTAGGAAAACCAACATAATCATAAGCCCATTCTAAGTTTTGCTAAGGGGCCTTATGGGTTCTTGTTACACCCCTGATTGGAGTTCCATTTTTCTGATACAGAGCTCTGAATTTGCTGCATGGATAAAAAAAAAAAAAAGTTTTGGATACCTGCAGACACCACTAGAGGGAGCTTACTGCACACTCCATACTGTGAACTCAATGATAAGACAGTATGCAGTAAACTGCTGCTCCCTCTTGTGGTGGTGGCAGGTAGGATTGTTAACTTTTCAGGCCATTACCTTGTTTAGTAAATACTTGTATTCCCTGTATAATAATAATAATAATTTTGCAGTTCTGCAGTGTTGTGTTCCTCTATTAGTCCTCCTGAATAATTAGGAATAAATGCATAACTTGAATAATTGTAAATAAATATATAACTGTGTTACCAGTCCCCTTGTGTTCCTACAATCAGCACCGCCTGGACAAAAAGGTGTAGGAATGTGCCCCCAATGGACAGCACCCCATGGTCAGTTATTTCATAAATTTCTAGGAGGAATAACATAGGAGTGGCACAATACAGAGAAGAGATGCTCCATTAATGCTTATGTCATGAAGAATACAAGTGTTGTATTACTAGAACAGACATGTCAGGAAAGCACAGTGTCTGCTAATGGGAATTTTATTATACAGAGAGGAAGGTGAATTTGACTGTATTCAAAACAGCCTTGATTTATCGTCCATTACCTTCTCTTCTGCACTTGGGATCTCCTAGTAGAGAAGCAAAAGGCATAGAGAGGCAATATATATGTATGACTGAGATAATGAGACATACTGTAGCACTTACTGTATTCTGGATATTTCCTCCTGGAGATTCAAATTGCCCAAATATTTAAACTGCATAGAATTATGTAGAGAACACAAAGTATCAGTAAATCTGTACCACGCTTGGTTGTAGAGAGAGTTGATTCTGACAACCAGGGGTGCACCTAGCCTTTCTGCTGTCTGAGGCAAAAACTGAAACAGCACCCCCCCCCCATGCCAATGTCTTAACCTAACCCCTTTGCCACAATGAAAGCGCTCATTACCCATAGCCCTTCTGCTGACCCCCTCTTGCCCCTTCGTGGAGGCGATCACCTGGCCTGATTGGTGGTGCACCCCTGCTGACAACCTATGAGTGACGTCTGTTTTCCGGTGAAGTGCGGTAATAAATTCTATCCAGATAATGGCGTATGCCCGTAGTTGTATTGGCATATGTATAGATGTGTTCATATAGCTGATTGGGTTTATTCACACAGGCGATTTTGGCTATAACCTTTGGTCTGTGCAGAGAAACTTGCAGCATGTTCTGACTTTGATGAATTATAATTAGTGTTGAGCAAATCGAAGTTAATGAAGTGGAATATGATCCAAATTTCAGGAAAAATTTGAGTCACCACGAATGCGAATTTCTTGGCGCTGCCCAAAAAAACAATATACTCACATTGTCCATTTGATCACAGAGAGGCCATGAAGGCCATCTTGATTTAACAAAGAGTGCCAATTCTCGTAGTGACATCACACGTCTGCACTCATCAGAATTGGCGCATTTTCTTCAATCAAGATGGCCGCGATGACCTCTCCGCGATGTGGCGAGTATGTGTTTTTTTGTTTTAACCCCTGATCAGGCTGAATGTGACTCTAAGGTGCTGTATCGCGACATCTGGAGAGTTAAATCATGGTGGGGGCGCGATTTCCATTCACTTCCCCCGCTCCATACAATGGAATGCGATTCGTTACGAAGTAATTCGGAACAAAACAAAATTCTTGTCGAAGTTCGGTGAAGCAGCCGATATAGAATTTTTTAAAACTTCGCTCATCTCTAATAATAATAATCTTTATTTATATAGCGCCACCCTATACCGCGACGCTTTACAATTCAGAGGGTTCATGTACAAATCAAAAGACATCACAAAATTACAGGGTAATAAACAAAACACTGGGAGCGAGGGCCCTGCTCGCAAGAGCTTACAATCTATTTGGAAGTAGTGGTGACACAAAAGGTAAAGTTGGTTGTTTTATAAGGCTCCATTCACACGTCCGCAAAATGGGTCCGCATCCTTTCCGCAATTTTGCGGAAAGGGTGCGGACCCATTCATTCTCTATGGGGACGGAATGTGCTGTCCGCATCCACATTTGCGGATCCGCACTTCCGCATCCGTGCTTCCGTTTCCGCAAAAAAATAGAACATGTCCTATTCTTGTCCGCAATTGCGGACAAGAACAGGCATATTCTATTATGTCGGCAATGTGCGGTCCGCAAAATGCGGAAAGCACATTGCCGCTTTCCGTGTTTTGCGGATCCGTGTCTCCGTGTATCCGCAAAACACATTGCGGACGTGTGAATACAGCCTAAAGCGGCTTGGCCACCTAGTGTATGTACTAAATAGAGTTGTACAGACCAAGCTGCATGAGCTAGTGCATTGGGTGTTGGGATTACTGTCAGAAGAAGGTGCTCAGCTCAGGATAAGTGTTGGGGGAAGGTGTTACTAGGGGAAGAGTCAGTTTATCGAACATGATCAGCCTGCCTGAAAAGATTTGTATTTAAGGCACCTTTGACACTAAGGAAGTTTGGAATTAACCTTAGTGTCCAGGGAAGTGCATTCCAGAGAGCAGGCGCAGCTGGAGATAAGTCTTGAAGACAGGAGTGAGAGGTTCAAATTATGGAGGATGTTAGTCTTAGATCAGAACAGAGAGCACAAGTCGGGTGGTAGATGTAAATGCGGGGGGAGATGTACGGAGGTGCAGCACTGTAGAGGCTTTGTGGGTGAGAACTTTGCACTGTGTTCTGTGGTGGATGGGCAACCAGTAAAGTGACTGGCACAGTCTAGAAGCATTGGTATAGAGGGTGGACAGATAGATTACCCTGGCTGCGGCATTTAGGACAGACTGAAGGGGTTAGTGAGAGGAAGACCAATTAGTAATGAGTTAGAGTAGTCAAGACGAGAATGATTTAAAGCACCAGCAAGACTCAAATGAATGGTTCTACGTGAAAAATTTGCCACCCATGGACTCCTTAAAATCTCCTAGAAACTGACATGCTTCCTATTGCCCCTCTGCAAGGGGCCTTACAATTTCCCCTCTTTTTAGATGCTAGTCACCGTCTTTTCTCTGCTTGCAAGTAGGGCTGAAACGATTACTCGATTAAATTGAGTAATTCGACACAAAAAAATCCTCGATGCAAATTTTTTGCATCGAAGATTCGTTTGTGTCATGTGACCACGGAGCGGGAGTGAAGCGCTTGCTATTACTCCCGCTCCGTGGTCTCCCGCTGCGCTTGGAATACTCACCTTTCCAGCAGGCGGCCTCCGGACACTCCACAGTACGTCCATGGTCCCGCGCTGCTCTGACCTCCTGACGTACGCACGCCGCGACCTGACGCACTGCGTGACGTCAGGAGCAGAGCAGCGCAGAACGATGGAGTGTCGGCAGCGCCCCTGCTGGAAGGGTAAGTTGGTGAAACTGAGGGGGTGGGGCGCAACTAAGGCCAGGCGCCTGGAGTGCACAGCGTCATAGAAACCAGTGACGCTGTGCAATCCGGGTGTCAGGAGGAGCATGGCAGCAGAGCTGATGGTACAATGGGGGCAGAGCTGATGGCACAATGGGGGCAAAGCTAATGGGGCAGAGCTGATGGCACAAGGGGGGCAGAGCTGATGGCACAAGGGGGGCAGAGCTGATGGCACAATGGGGGCAGAGCTAATGGGGCAGAGCTGATGGCACAAGGGGGCAGAGCTAATGGGGGCAGAGCTGATGGCACAAGGAGGCAGAGCTGATGGCACAATGGGGGCAGAGCTAATGGGGCAGAGCTGATGGCACAAGGGGGCAGAGCTAATGGGGGCAGAGCTGATGGCACAATGGGGGCAGAGCTAATGGGGGCAGAGCTGATGGCACTAATGGGGGCAGAGCTGATGGCACAATGGGGGCAGAGCTAATGGGGCAGAGCTGATGGCACAAGGGGGCAGAGCTAATGGGGCAGAGCTGATGGTACAATGGGGGCAGAGCTGATGGCACAATGGGGGCAGAGCTGATGGCACAATGGGGGCAGAGCTGATGGCACAAGGGGGCAGAGCTGATGGCACTGGGGTGAGGGGGAACTCATGGCACTGGGTTGAGGAGAGCTGATGGCACTGGGGTGAGGAGAGCTGATGGCACTGGGGGGAGCTGATGCAATTGGGCTGATCGCACAGTGGGGAACAAAGGGTGTTGGGGACTGATGAGTTTTTATAAAGGAAAACAGTGTATTATTTTTTTCTTATTAGATTACTCGATTATTCGTAAAAAATAATCGATAGAATACTCGATTACTAAAATAAACGTTTACTGCAGCCCTACTTGCAAGACTGTGTAACTGCTGCCAAACATCAAAAGCCATAATAGAAGCATGAGCATGTTGTACAGATGGTGGGTGCACCCTCAGAATCATCTCCTCTGCTGGGTGCAAGTGATTAGGCGGGAACTGAAAGCAGCGGGGTTGGAGGTTATCTGCAGTAACTGAGACAAACAGAGCAGGTGTACTTTTCTTTTATTCTTTTTTTTACCTACCATACATGCCCAGCCAATTTTTTTAGGGCTCAGACAACCCTAAACAGCATGTGCTGTTTTGATGCAATTTTTTGTTGCAGTTTTTGAAGCCAAAAGCAGGAGTGGATTAAACACTAGAAAGAAGTATATTTCTATCCACTGCTTGTTTTGACCTAAAAAACTGCAACAAAACTGCATGTGTGAATACAGTCTAAGGCCCCGTGTGCGGGCCGTGGAACCGCGGCCTGGATCCCTCCTGAGAGCAGCGTCACTGGTTGCTATGACGCCGTGCGCTCCCTGCTGCCGGCACAGTACAGTAATACACTGGTATAGATCATACCAGTGTATTACTGTATTGCGGCGGCAGCAGGGAGCGCACGGCGTCATAGCAACCAGTGACGCCGTGCGCTCCTGCTCTCAGGAGGGATCCAGGCCGCGGTTCCACGGCCCGCACACGGCTGTGAAACACGGCCGTGTGCATGGGGCCTAAGGCTACCTGCACAGGGGTGTGGGCGAATGCACATAAGATCTGCACGAATTTCTGTGCATATTTATATATATATTTCCGCACCATACACACACCAGAATCCGTAATTTGTAATTGCGAATTTTGTTGCGGATTTGATGCGCTTTGGCTGCAGTTTTCACCCTTCCATTGGAAAGGGTGAAATCCGCATCTAAAACAGCAAACATAATTGACATGCTACTTATTTTGAAATCCGCACGGCAGATCAATTTTCGCATGGAAAAAAATCTGCAAAGTGTACATGAGATTTGTGTACCCTCATACACTTTGGTACTGTAATACACTGATTTTTCAGTACTCAAATCCGCGCGGAAAAAACGCCCGTTTTCCGCAATGTGTGCAGATGGCCTAAGGCTAGGTTCACACGGTCGTTGCGGGAACATGCGCGATTTTTCCGCGCGAGTTCAAAACATTGTAATGCATTTTGCACGCACATGAGAAAAATCGGCATGTTTGATACCCAAACCCGAACTTCTTCACAGAAGTTCGGGTTTGGGATCGGGGTTGTGTAGATTGTATTATTTTCCCTTATAACATGGTTATAAGGGAAAATAATAGCATTCTGAATACAGAATGCATAGTAAAATAGCGCTGGAGGGGTTAAAAAAAACCATATATTTTAACTCACCTTAATCCACTTGCTCGCGCAGCCGGCATCTCTTCTGTCTTCTTTTTTGCTGTGTACAGGAAAAGGACCTGTGGTGACGTCACTCCGGTCATCACATGGTCCATCACATGATCCATCACCATGGTAAAAAAGATCATGTGATGGACCATGTGATGACCAGAGTGACGTCACCACAGGTCCTTTTCCTGTACACAGCAAAAAAGAAGACAGAAGAGATGCCGGCTGCGCGAGCAAGTGGATTAAGGGGAGTTAAATTATTATTTATTTTTTTAACCCCTCCATCCCTATTTTACTATGCATTCTGTATTCAGAATGCTATTATTTTCCCTTATAACCATGTTATAAGGGAAAATAATAATGATCGGGTCTCCATCTCGATCGTCTCCTAGCAACCGTGCGTGAAAATCGCACCGCATCCGCACTTGCTTGCGGATGCTTGAGATTTTCACTCAGCCCCATTCACTTCTATGGGGCCTGGGTTGCATGATAAACGCATAATATAGAGCATGCTGCAATTTTCACGCAACGCACAAGTGATGCGTGAAAATCACAGCTCATGTGCACAGCCCCATAGAAATGAATGGGTCCGGATTTAGTGCGGGTGCAATGCATTCACCTCCCGCATTGCACCCACGCGGAAATCTCGCCCGTGTGAACTCAGCCTAAGGGTTCATATCCACACAAGGAGGAAAAGAGTGAAATTTGCTGTGGAAATTTACAGCACAAATTGACATGATGCTGATGTAAAATCCACACCCCAGATCCTTGCTTGGGATTAAAAACTGCAGCATTAGGGCTCATGCACATGACTACTACCGTCCGTGGCCCGTATTGCGGCCCGCACACGGCCATGTGCATGAGGCCTCTTTCACACGAGCGTGACGGATTGGCTCCAGTGAAACTCGCACCATTTTGCAAGCACGTTCAGTCAGTTTTGTCTGCAATTGCATTCAGTTGTTCAGTTTTTGCCATGCGGGTGCAATGCATTTTCATGCGTTTTTCACCCGCGTGATAAAAAAACTGATGGTTTACAAACAACATCTCTTAGCAACCATCAGTGAAAAACTCATTGCATCCGGATGCAATGCGTTTTTCACTGAAGCTCCATTCACTTCTATGGGGCCAGGGCAGCATGAAAAACGCAGAATATAGAACATGCTGTGTTTTTCACGCAACGCAGATGTGATGTGTGAAAAAAAATGCTCATGTACACAGACCCATTGAAATAAATGGGTTAGGATTCAGTGCGGGTGCTATGTGTTCACGTCACGCAGGTACACAAGGAGAAACACAATAACAGAGTCAACACAATCTGAAGTCAGAAACCAGGAGGTCACGGCAATTCCAGGGAGGTCACAAGGTCGAGGTCAAAGACAAAGCCGAGGTCAAAATACATAGAGTACACAATATACCAATATGCTGGTGAGGGTAGCAAGACCAATCACAGGCAACCTGTGGCCAGGTTTAAATAGTCCCAATTACTGAGTCACGTGATATGGCCAGTGTCACGTGACCCTTCTACCGGACCTCCATACAACTGAGTCATCGCTCTCGGCGCTCAGTACCCCTGCAGCTCGTTTCCTAGGGGATGGAGGATGCCGGCCATGCTGAGGAGACATGCGCAGCCGGGTCCTCCCTGCCCCATTGCTGCTATGGAGACGAGGACACTGGCCGCGTCCTTGCTCCTCACTCTGCGAGGGATGCCGGCGGTGCTGCGGAGGGAGAGCGCATCGCCGGCTCCCCGTTACACTAAGCTTAAGCCATCTATCGGCGTAAGAGATGTTTGAATTTTATGGTACGGCCAAATGGTCAGGTTTCCTGATGCAGTTTTGGAAGCCAAAATCAAGAGTGGATCTTAAAGGGAAAGTATAAAGGACAGTTATGACTTCTCTTTTTAGAATTCATTCTTGGTTTTGGCTTCCAAAACTGCACCCAGAAACCTGACCTTGTGGCCGCACCCTTACTGTGACCATTATTGTAAGTAGAGTTGAGCGAACCTGCCTTTTCGCAGGTTCGAGTTTGGGTTCAGGGTTGAAGTAAATTACGTAATGAATTCCATTCTCACAGAATCCAACACATAATTCAATACCGGCATGCCGCATAATACAAGTGTATGGCCAGCTCCGAGGGTTCCGTTCTGCTGCCATACTTGTATTATGACGGCATGCAAAACGGAATTCCTCTAAAGGCATTCCGACATTGAATTACATTATGCATTCTGTGAGAACGGAATCCATTACGTAATTCACTTAAACCCCGAACTCGAACCTGCCAAAAGGCAGGTTCGCTCAACTCTAATACCAGAAATGATAATATTATAGTAATAACACATTACTGCAATAGCTACACTACTAATAGTTGTAATACACTTTTTTTTTTTTTTTTTTTTACTACTGAGTCTTCACAGATATGATTTCTTGCAATGCGAGGGTTAAAGTGGAGCTTCCCTTTTCAGGTCATTAAGCAACCACGTACTATTATAACTAAGCATCTGGCCTTATGTCACCGGAAATGTTAGTGAAGCAGATAGCTCTTGCAGAAGTTTACCTTTAAATAGGATATCATTTAAGTGCACGCACTTTTCAGTCAGGAAGCTGGTCGCTGAGTCAATAACAAATACATTTTGGTTTTCGATATGTGTGTGCACTTCTAAATGGTGGAAAGAGATGATTCATAATTTCCATTAAGAGGAGAGACCTGGCTGTGGCTGACAAGCTGCCAAGTTTGGTCTTACAAATATTGCAAATGAATGTTTTTTGTACAAAAGCCCTTCATGTGCCGGGCATTGTCTGCAAGAACAAAATGTTCAAGGGACCCTCTGGAGGTGGGGCAATTTACAAAACTGGAACAACAAAAAAAATAGAACAAATAAGAAAAGGTAGTAAATGACCAACCCCTGGGGCTCGGTTGTAAGATTGGAGATAGCCCTCTCCTGCCATTTATAAGTAGGCCTCCCATCATTTTATTATTCCTTGTATTGTTTAATAGAAATCTTTCAATGTCAAACTAGCCTGAAAATATATAGTGCATTCTGAAAGTCTTCTGACATTTTGTTATGTTAAGGCCTTGGGCTAAAATAAAATAAAAATTATAATTTCCCCATCGTTCTACTATTCAATACTCCATAATAAGAATCTGAAAACAAAATGTAAATTTATTTAAAAGGAAAAATAAAATCTTACATGGACATACGTATTCAGACCCTTTACTCAGGACTTTGTTGAAGCACCTTCAACATTACAGCCTTCAGTCTTCTTGGGCATGATGCCACAAGGTTTGCACTCCTGGATTTGGGGATTTTCTGCTGTTCTTCTCTGCAAATCCTCTCAATCTCTGTCAGGTTGGATGGGGACTGTTGGTGGGCCGACATTTTCAGGTCTCTCTAGAGATATGCAATTGGATTCAAGTTAGGGCTTTGGCTGGGCCACTCGAGGACATTAACAGAGTTGTCCCTAGACAATTTCTATGTTGTCTTGGCTGTGTGCTCATTGTCTTGTTCAAAGGTAAACCTTTAGCCTAGTCAGAGGTCCACAGAACTCTGGATCAGGTTTTCAGTGTGCTTTGCTCCATTCAGCTTTCCTTCAACCCTAATCAGTTTCCCTGTTCGCACCACTGAAAAACCTCATGATTCAGTGTAGGGATGGCTTTATGCAGGCGATTTTCCCAGACTTGACTCTAAGAATTGAGACTAAAAAGTTTAATCTAGGTTTCATCAGACCAGAGAATCTTGTTTCTCACAGTCTGGGATTTTTTATTTTTTTTTTGCAAACTCCAGGAGGACTTTCATATATCTGTTACTGATGAGAGGCTCATCTTTCATCTGTACACAGGATCTTTGAAGCTCAGTCCGTGATCATTGGGTTCTTGCTCACCTCTGTTACCAAGGCCTTTCTCCGCCAATTACTTAGTTTGGTTAGCAATCAGCTCTAGGAAAAGAACTGATTGTTCCAAACTTCTTCCACTTAAGAATTATGGAGGGTGCTGTGCTCTTGGGAACTTTCAGGGCAGCAGAAATGTTTTTTACGCTTCTTTAGATCTGTGCCTCCACACAATCATGTCTCTAGGCTCTAGAAGCAGTTCTTATCTTCTTATGGCTTGGTTGCTCTGATGCAGTTGTGTACATAGAGAAGTAAATTCTCCATAGCATGGATAGAACCAGGGCCCCCCACACAGGTCAGAGGAGTTTTCACCTAAATCCTTTTCAATGACTTTTGGGCCATTTTTCCACTGCCTCATTTACTAAAAGTTGTTCCTTTAGATGGTAGAGTCTTGACCAAGTTTTCACCTCCAGTAGAAGAGGAGATAATCCCAACTACGACTAGGCCCTCTCTTGCCCTGGGCCCCATAGCAGTCGCATGTTTTGCCGCTATGGTAGTTTATTTTAGCAGAAGATCACAATATAACAAAATGTGAAAAAGTGAAAGGGTCTGAAGACTTTCCGAATGCGTTGTACCTTGAATTTCGTTTTTTAATTTTATTATTCCATTGACTAACCCATTAAAGACCAGACCTATTTAAGTCTTAGTCAACAAGCATTATTTATTTTTATTTCTGTTATCCTCGCATTCCAAGAGTCATAACTTTTTAATTTATCCATCACCATGAGGGTTTTTTTTTTTTGGGACAAGTTGTATTTTTTTATGGAACCATTTTAGGGTACATATACTCTATTGAAATTTTGTTTTTGCTTTTTTAATAGTAATTAAAAACACTCAGTAATTTCACAATTTTCAGGGCTTTGTTTTTGAGTTTCATTTTTACAAGATTCGTCATGTAGTATAAATTACATTATCTTTTTTTTGCTGTCCAGTTCAATTACAGTGATTCCCCATGTAATGAAAAAAAGTAAAAGACAATTTAGTGTATATATTTGTCATGGCCAATTTTGCACTGATTGTTTGAACTGACTAAGAACTTTTATGGCAGCCTGGATCATGGGAGTTGAGGAACCGTAGCTGAGAGCTAAGCTACGGTATGCTGGCATAGCCACTACACAGTGGATGGAGCCTTTTTCTTCAGGCTCCATCTACTATTCTGTTTCTGGTATAGTAAGTTGCCTAAAACAGCTGTTTGGTAGGGTTCAGCTGAGGATAAATCATTGATATCTACATGCTGGAAAACATGTTTTAAACAATGAAGCAGAGTTCATACAGTTTGAGGGCAGGTGGGAGGTGATCTATTTAAAATACATTGCACCCTCTAGAAAGCAAAAAAAATGTATTAGGTATCCCTTTATTTCCTCCCCTGTTTTGCTTGTTTGTATGTCACGTCATTTTCTTTTTTTTTTGTAAGCACTACACTTTTTTGTATTAAAGTGTGAACTGTTTAGTCCTTGTATGCTCTCAGAATCCATAGCCTTTCAAAAACATTTTGCCTCTTTGATAAATGAAAGCAGTGTGTACTTGTGTTGCACTTGTGTGTTAGTTGAGGGGCATCTGGTTGACTGTAAAGATAGATTGTGGCAGCATGTAATGGGGTGCATGGACTGCGTTTGAGGTGAATTATGCCTAACCTGCAGCCAGAGTGACAGTTGAGTGCAATATTGAATGAGGGGAGACCCCTTACAGTCATGCCTATGACAAATGTTGGGATGGTGTATACATGACACTCAATGTATCCAGTTTACTTATATTTTACAACTTTTCCACAATAAATTTTTTTATATTTCTACATTTTCTTAGTTTTTTTTGCTTGATGCTTTCATCTGGACCATTTTAATGTACATACAACTCTTTGATCACTTATGTTTAAGTGTACCTACCAAAAACAGCAATTCTGGCATTGTTTTTATTTTAATTTTTACATCATTGACTATAGGAGTTAAATAATGTGATAATTTTACAGTTTGGGTCATTACAGACATGGTCAGGCGTGATTTGGTGAGTATCAAGACTCGAGGTTGCCGGGATAACCTTACTCATTCCCAGAGAAAGGCAGTCGCGCCGTGAGACGCTTGGTTGGCGTGCTTTCTGGATCGTGTCATTGTCACGTGACCCGGAAACACACTGCAGCGCGGGCCTCTGTGGCGCATCACCATGCTGTTGCACTACTTTACATGTTACAGGTGAGCACAATGGGGCGAGATTTATTACACCAATTGGGGGGCCTATAAATGCCTGACTATTTTAATATACACACACCTGACAAAGCAAGCAGGAGAAACGTGCGTCGAGGTGGACTTTCCAGTCCGGCGGTGTGACTCCACAATTTTACCATGACTCCACAATTTTACCATGTGTCTTTTGGATTATTTTTGATTTTGAGTTTTTTTCTTTATTATATTTGGGGGATATTGTTTATTTTCAAATTTCCAAGATTAATCTGTGAATGTTTGTGCATTTCTTGTATTTGGGATATGCGGGACACTATTTGTCTGCTGCTATTATACATCAGATGTTGATAATATAGCCTTTAATTTATTGCCTATTTTAGGCATATCTTTGTGCATTTTAACGCCTTATTATTATTTTTCTATCATGCCCATTGTGACATGATCTGTGGATCACACCGCTGTGTGTTCTCTGCATTGTTGGGGTCACCTTCAACAATATACAGCAATATTATATTTCAGATTTCTTTTATATATTTCAGATTTTGCACTAATACAAATATGTGATAATTTTCCTTGGTTGTGGTTTATGATAATCTGTGGGGGTCTTTGTTAGATTGATGTGGGCATATGTAGGTATTATTAAAGTCTTGTCAAAGTCTTGGTTAATAAAAAAAAATATCAAATTAATAAATTTACGTTCCAGCATTTTCCATTGGGAACCAGTGAAAATCTTTCTAGGAAATATTTTACCCTAACCCCAGTTTAAATGAAAGTAGTCCAGTCACTGCAGGAGAAATGTAACAGTGGCTGTCCATGTGATCCATGGATGTGCCAGGTGTAACAGCGGCTGCTGTGTGCCGTTGTTCCCCTGCTTACTGCCGCGGTCTTGGGCGCTGTGTTCAGCGGTGATCTGCTTCCTGTGCTTCCCCATTCACCCCTGCAGTCCTGGGCTCTGTCCTTGCAGGTACTGTTTATTCTGGGATCTGCTCCACAGTTTACTTTTAGCCCTGGCCACAGCATGCTTGCTGCTTATTTCCTGCAGCACTTCCTTAAGGGCCAGTGTGCGTCACTTCCTGTGCTTTATGGGTTAGATCATGTGACCTCTCTGACCAATCCTAGCCCTCCTGCATGTATATAAGTGGCTCAGCCCCCTTCCCAGATGCCTGAGTGTCAAGGTCCTTGTGTCCTAAATAGGTTGCTGATATCTCTGCTCATGTTCCTGTGTACCTGACCCATGCATGTGTTTCTGGACTCCGCTACCTGTTTGATCCCTGCCTGCTTGCCTCAAAGCTCCTGTTGCCGATCTGGACTGCCTAATCTGTACCTGTGCCACCTGCACAGACCTATTGCTTGTTTGACTTTGCCTCTGCCTCATCCTTTGGTCCTGCACTTTTTCTCCTGGTTACCACTCGGCCTGCTGACTATGTCTGTACCTCTGGTACCTTGCTCAGGTACCTCCTGGTCTGCCTGGACCAGCTGCCTTGTGTGCCAATCCTCCTCAAGAGGTAGCGACCTGGTGTTCCTATCAGGTAAGCCTATCCCCACCATCAGGGTAACTGTGAGGAACTGAGGGATTCACTTAGACAACGCCCTTAGAGGAGGTAGGACACATGGAACAGTGGGTTCACACCCACTGGTTCATGACACCATGTTGGTCAAAGTTGGAGCTGCTCCATCAATGTGGTCTATATAAAGGCATAAGAATAGGAATTATTTGTGGGAGACAACCTCTTTAACCAACTGCAACATAGCTTTTTTTTATTGTCTGCTAATTAAATGGGTATTCTCATCTAAGAAAGTGATAGTATATTGCCAGGATAAGCCATTACTTTTTGAATGGTGGATTTGAACTCTAGGACTACCACCGATTTTTTGAATGAAAGAAGTGTCAGCAGTATAGCCTTTTCTGGCTATGCAGAAATGTGCATTCACTTCAATGGGTGTGCTGCAGTTCATCTGGCCATCACCAATCAAGTGTTGGTGTACCCTAGCGATAGGCTATGATAGGCTTTATAGATCAGAACGCCCATTTGCCAAGCAAACAGTGTACTAATTCACATTGCTGCTACGTTAATAACAACGTGAAGCAACAAGACAATTTACATTTCATCTGTTCCATTTCAATCAGCCAGATGTGAAGATAATAGATCTCGGTACATTAGGCGGCTCTAAACCTTGTTGTACATGTAACAGCCACATTTCATGGTCTTATTTGATGGGAATGTTTACATTTGCATGCCGCACTTTTCCAATTTGTTTGTTCACCTAAGGCTGTACATTCATTCCCATAGCTGTCCTTCAAATAATGAAATGCGTGTGCATACTAATTACCCAGCCATGAATGCTGCCATGGGACTTATTCCTCAATTATAAGAACCTGGTAAAATTAGAATGATGCTGACATTATTTTATATTCAATTCACTGCAGGCAAACAATTTAAGGAAGCAAAGAGCATATTGTTAATAATGGAAAAGCAGAAGGATGTGTAACAGTCCACGCCTTAACAAAAGAAGCCATCAAGAATTATTTTCATGTTATTACAAAGCTCACCGGAGACCTCAGTAGACAGTACTGTGAATTGCTGCAGTGTTTGTTGTTTTTTATGCTTATGCTTCCCTTGTAGATCTATTGCTTCCAAAAGGCATTACATTACATATAATTTATATTTCACTCTCACCATTCAAGTTGGTAAATATTTTTAAGCAGAAGGGAAGACAAAATGCCCATGAATAAATATTGGTCGATATCAAACTAGACTCTAACATCAGATAATCATGGTGAGAGTATGCATCACAATATATTGGAAGCCATCTCCTCTCAATATGAAGTTCACAAGACCTTACTGTAGCAAGACCTCATGTGATTTCTTACTACTTTACAGTCAGCAAATATATTCACATTGCCAACTGGTCTTTGATTTGATAGTCCAAATGGGAAAGCAAAAGAACATTACAACCCAGTGGTGAGATGTTCAAACATGTTCTACAAAATCATGGCTCTTCTCCAATTTTCCTAAGCAGCTAAGCATTGACTATAAATCTTGTGTTAAAGTTTCTGTGTGGCATTAAAAGGGTTCTCTGAGGAGGCGTTTGAATGGAGCAGCATGTGTACTGCTGCTTCATTCAAAGTCTATAGGGATGATGGAAAGAACTGAGGACTGTATTTGGCTGTGGAAAATCCTCTTTCAGAACCATCAACATGTAGTGAGAAGACAGATCCTTGAAGTACAAGTGGCAACTAGGGATGAGCGAACTCGAACTGTATAGTTCGGGTTCGTACCGAATTTTGGGGTGTCCGTGACACGGACCCGAACCCGGACATTTTCGTAAAAGTCCGGGTTCGGGTTCGGTGTTCGTCGCTTTCTTGGCGCTTTTGTGACGCTTTCTTGGCGCTTTTTGAAAGGCTGCAAAGCAGCCAATCAACAAGCGTCATACTACTTGCCCCAAGAGGCCGTCACAGCCATGCCTACTATTGGCATGGCTGTGATTGGCCAGAGCACCATGTGACCCAGCCTCTATTTAAGCTGGAGTCACATAGCGCCGCCCGTCACTCTGCTCTGATTAGCGTAGGGAGAGGTTGCGGCTGCGACAGTAGGGCGAGATTAGGCAGATTAACTCCTCCAAAGGACTTGATTAATCGATCGATCTGCAGCTGTGCATCATTGAGCTGCTGAAATTCAATTGCTCACTGTTTTTAGGCTGCCCAGACCGTTTGTCAGTCACTTTTTTCTGGGGTGATCGGCGGCCATTTTGTGTCTTGTGGTGCGCCAGCACAAGCTGCGACCAAGTGCATTTAACCCTCAATGGTGTGGTTGTTTTTTGGCTAAAGCCTACATCAGGGTGAAGCTGTCACACCAAGTGCATTTAACCAGCAATAGTCTGTTTATTTTTTGGCCATATACTACATCAGGGGCAAGCTGCGCCTGTCACCAAGTGCATTTAACCCTCAATGGTGTGGTTGTTTTTTGGCTAAAGCCTACATCAGGGTGAAGCTGTCACACCAAGTGCATTTAACCAGCAATAGTCTGTTAATTTTTTGGCCATATACTACATCAGGGGCAAGCTGCGCCCGTCACCAAGTGTATTTAACCCTCAGTAGTGTGGTTGGTCAAGCTGTCACACCAAGTGCATTTAACCAGCAATAGTCTGTTAATTTTTTGGCCATATACTACATCAGGGGCAAGCTGCGCCCGTCACCAAGTGCATTTAACCCTCAGTAGTGTGGTTGGTCAAGCTGTCACACCAAGTGCATTTAACCAGCAATAGTCTGTTAATTTTTTGGCCATATACTACATCAGGGGCAAGCTGCGCCCGTCACCAAGTGCATTTAACCCTCAGTAGTGTGGTTGGTCAAGCTGTCACACCAAGTGCATTTAACTAGCAATAGTGTGGTTATTTTTTGGACATATCCCAGTCTAATTCTGTTAGTAAATCCATACCGGTCACCCAGCGCCTAAATACTAGGCCTCAAATTTATATCCCGCTAAATCTGTCGTTACCGCTGTACTGTTGTGGCTGGGCAAGTTATTTAGTGTCCGTCAAAGCACATTTTTTGTTCAGGGTTGAAATACAATTCCCAATTTAGCAATTTCATAATTTAGTGGTTTCTGCTATATCAGAGCTATTTGAAATCTATCCCTAAAAGGGTATATAATATTCAAGGTGCACATAGGTCATTCAGAATAACTTCACACACACGCTACTGTGCATTTCCAAGTCTAATTCTGTCACTAAATCCATACCGGTCACCCAGCGCCTAAATACTAGGCCTCAAATTTATATCCCGCTAAATCTGTCGTTACCGCTGTACTGTTCTGGCTGGGCAAGTTATTTAGTGTCCGTCAAAGCACATTTTTTGTTCTGGGTTGAAATACAATTCCCAATTTAGCAATTTCATAATTTAGTGGTTTCTGCTATATCAGAGCTATTTGAAATTTATCCCTAAAAGGGTATATAATATTCAAGGTGCACATAGGGTCATTCAGAATAACTTCACACACACGCTACCGTGCATTTCCAAGTCTAATTCTGTCAGTAAATCCATACCGGTCACACAGCGCCTAAATACTAGGCCTCAAATTTATATCCCGCTAAATCTGTCGTTACCGCTGTACTGTTGTGGCTGGGAAAGTTATTTAGTGTCCGTCAAAGCACATTTTTTGTTCTGGGTTGAAATACAATTCCCAATTTAGCAATTTCATAATTTAGTGGTTTCTGCTATATCAGAGCTATTTGAAATCTATCCCTAAAAGGGTATATAATATTCAAGGTGCACATAGGGTCATTCAGAATAACTTCACACACACGCTACCGTGCATTTCCAAGTCTAATTCTGTCAGTAAATCCATACCGGTCACACAGCGCCTAAATACTAGGCCTCAAATTTATATCCCGCTAAATCTGTCGTTACCGCTGTACTGTTGTGGCTGGGAAAGTTATTTAGTGTCCGTCAAAGAACATTTTTTGTTCTGGGTTGAAATACAATTCCAAATTTAGCAATTTCATAATTTAGTGGTTTCTGCTATATCAGAGCTATTTGAAATCTATCCCTAAAAGGGTATATAATATTCAAGATGCACATAGGGTCATTCAGAATAACTTCACACACACGCTACTGTGCATTTCCAAGTCTAATTCTGTTAGTAAATCCATACCGGTCACCCAGCGCCTAAATACTAGGCCTCAAATGTATATCCCGCTAAATCTGTCTTTACCGCTGTACTGTTCTGACTGGGCAAGTTATTTAGTGTCCGTCAAAGCACATTTTTTGTTCTAGGTTGAAAAACAATTCCCAATTTAGCAATGTCATAATTTAGTGGTTTCTGCTGTATCAGAGCTATTTGAAATCTATCCCTAAAAGGGTATATAATATTCAAGGTGCACATAGGGTCATTCAGAATAACTTCACACGCACGCTACTGTGCATTTCCAAGTCTAATTCTGTCAGTAAATCCATACCGGTCACCCAGCGCCTAAATACTAGGCCTCAAATTTATATTCAGCTGAATTTGAATACAATACATTGGGCCAAATAATATTTTTGTTGTTGTGGTGAACGATAACAATGAGGAAAACATCTAGTAAGGGACGCGGACGTGGACATGGTCGTGGTGGTGTTAGTGGACCCTCTGGTGCTGGGAGAGGACGTGGCCGTTCTGCCACATCCACACGTCCTAGTGTACCAACTACCTCAGGTCCCAGTAGCCGCCAGAATTTACAGCGATATATGGTGGGGCCCAATGCCGTTCTAAGGATGGTAAGGCCTGAGCAGGTACAGGCATTAGTCATTTGGGTGGCCGACAGTGGATCCAGCACGTTCACATTATCTCCCACCCAGTCTTCTGTAGAAAGCGCACAGATGGCGCCTGAAAACCAACCCCATCAGTCTGTCACATCACCCCCATGCATATCAGGGAAACTGTCTGAGCCCCAAGTTATGCAGCAGTCTCTTATGCTGTTTGAAGACTCTGCTGGCAGGGTTTCCCAAGGGCATCCACCTAGCCCTTCCCCAGTGGTTGAAGACATAGACTGTACTGACGCACAACCACTTATGTTTCCTGATGATGAGGACATGGGAATACCACCTCAGCATGTCTCTGATGATGACGAAACACAGGTGCCAACTGCTGCGTCTTTCTGCAGTGTGCAGACTGAACAGGAGGTCAGGGATCAAGACTGGGTGGAAGACAATGCAGGGGACGATGAGGTCCTAGAACCCACATGGAATGAAGGTCGTGCCACTGACTTTCACAGTTCGGAGGAAGAGGCAGTGGTGAGACCGAGCCAACAGCGTAGCAAAAGAGGGAGCAGTGGGCAAAAGCAGAACACCCGCCGCCAAGAGACTCCGCCTGCTACTGACCGCCGCCATTTGGGACCGAGCACCCCAAAGGCAGCTTCAAGGAGTTCCCTGGCATGGCACTTCTTCAAACAATGTGCTGACGACAAGACCCGAGTGGTTTGCACGCTGTGCCATCAGAGCCTGAAGCGAGGCATTAACGTTCTGAACCTGAGCACAACCTGCATGACCAGGCACCTGCATGCAAAGCATGAACTGCAGTGGAGTAAACACCTTAAAACCAAGGAAGTCACTCAGGCTCCCCCTGCTACCTCTTCTGCTGCTGCCGCCTCGGCCTCTTCTGCTGCTGCCGCCTCGGCCTCTTCTGCTGCTGCCGCCTCGGCCTCTTCCTCCGCCTCTGGAGGAACGTTGGCACCTGCCGCCCAGCAAACAGGGGATGTACCACCAACACCACCACCACCTCCGTCACCAAGCGTCTCAACCATGTCACACGGCAGCGTTCCGCTCTCCATCTCACAAACATTTGAGAGAAAGCGTAAATTCCCACCTAGCCACCCTCGATCCCTGGCCCTGAATGCCAGCATTTCTAAACTACTGGCCTATGAAATGCTGTCATTTAGGCTGGTGGACACAGACAGCTTCAAACAGCTCATGTCGCTTGCTGTCCCACAGTATGTTGTTCCCAGCCGCCACTACTTCTCCAAGAGAGCCGTGCCTTCCCTGCACAACCAAGTATCCGATAAAATCAAGTGTGCACTGCGCAACTCCATCTGTAGCAAGGTCCACCTAACCACAGATACGTGGACCAGTAAGCACGGCCAGGGACGCTATATCTCCCTAACTGCACACTGGGTAAATGTAGTGGCAGCTCGGCCCCAGGCGGAGAGCTGTTTGGCGCACGTCCTTCCGCCACCAAGGATCGCAGGGCAACATTCTTTGCCTCCTGTTGCCACCTCCTCCTTCTCGGCTTCCTCCTCCTCTTCTTCCACCTGCTCATCCAGTCAGCCACACACCTTCACCACCAACTTCAGCACAGCCCGGGGTAAACGTCAGCAGGCCATTCTGAAACTCATATGTTTGGGGGACAGGCCCCACACCGCACAGGAGTTGTGGCGGGGTATAGAACAACAGACCGACGAGTGGTTGCTGCCGGTGAGCCTCAAGCCCGGCCTGGTGGTGTGCGATAATGGGCGAAATCTCGTTGCAGCTCTGGGACTAGCCGGTTTAACGCACATCCCTTGCCTGGCGCATGTGCTGAATTTGGTGGTGCAGAAGTTCATTCACAACTACCCCGACATGTCAGAGCTGCTGCATAAAGTGCGGGCCGTCTGTTCGCGCTTCCGGCGTTCACATCCTGCCGCTGCTCGCCTGTCTGCGCTACAGCGTAACTTCGGCCTTCCCGCTCACCGCCTCATATGCGACGTGCCCACCAGGTGGAACTCCACCTTGCACATGCTGGACAGACTGTGCGAGCAGCAGCAGGCCATAGTGGAGTTTCAGCTGCAGCACGCACGGGTCAGTCGCACTGCGGAACAGCACTACTTCACCACCAATGACTGGGCCTCCATGCGAGACCTGTGTGCCCTGTTGCGCTGTTTCGAGTACTCCACCAACATGGCCAGTGGCGATGATGCCGTTATCAGCGTTACAATACCACTTCTATGTCTCCTTGAGAAAACACTTAGGGCGATGATGGAAGAGGAGGTGGCCCAGGAGGAGGAGGAGGAGGAAGAGGGGTCATTTTTAGCACTTTCAGGCCAGTCTCTTCGAAGTGACTCAGAGGGAGGTTTTTTGCAACAGCAGAGGCCAGGTACAAATGTGGCCAGCCAGGGCCCACTACTGGAGGACGAGGAGGACGAGGATGAGGAGGAGGATGAGGAGGAGGATGAGGATGAAGCATGGTCACAGCGGGGTGGCACCCAACGCAGCTCGGGCCCATCACTGGTGCGTGGCTGGGGGGAAAGGCAGGACGATGAGGATACGCCTCCCACAGAGGACAGCTTGTCCTTACCCCTGGGCAGCCTGGCACACATGAGCGACTACATTCTGCTGTCGTTGCGCAGGCACTGCAGCGTTTCCCACATTTTAACGTGTGCGGACTACTGGGTTGCCACCCTGCTGGATCCACGCTACAAAGACAATGTGCCCACCTTACTTCCTGCACTGGAGCGTGATAGGAAGATGCGCGAGTACAAGCGAACGTTGGTAGACGCGCTACTGAGAGCATTCCCAAATGTCACAGGGGAACAAGTGGAAGCCCAAGGCCAAGGCAGAGGAGGAGCAAGAGGTCGCCAAGGCAGCTGTGTCACGGCCAGCTCCTCTGAGGGCAGGGTTAGCATGGCAGAGATGTGGAAAACTTTAGTCAACACGCCACAGCTAACTGCACCACCACCTGATACGCAACGTGTTAGCAGGAGGCAACATTTCACTAACATGGTGGAACAGTACTTGTGCACACCCCTCCACGTACTGACTGATGGTTCGGCCCCATTCAACTTCTGGGTCTCTAAATTGTCCACGTGGCCAGAGCTAGCCTTTTATGCCTTGGAGGTGCTGGCCTGCCCGGCGGCCAGCGTTTTGTCTGAACGTGTATTCAGCACGGCAGGGGGCGTCATTACAGACAAACGCAGCCGCCTGTCTACAGCCAATGTGGACAAGCTGACGTTCATAAAAATGAACCAGGCATGGATCCCACAGGCCCTGTCCTTCCCTTGTCCAGATTAGACATTAACTACCTCCCCTTAACCATATATTATTGTACTCCAGGGCACTTCCTCATTCAATCCTATTTTTATTTTCATTTTACCATTATATTGCGAGGCTACCCAAAGTTGAATGAACCTCTCCTCTGTCTGGGTGCCGGGCCTAAATATATGCCAATGGACTGTTCCAATGTTGGGTGACGTGAAGCCTGATTCTCTGCTATGACATGCAGACTGATTCTCTGCTGACATGAAGCCAGATCCTCTGTTACGGGACCTCTCTCCTCTGCCTGGGTGCTGGGCCTAAATATCTGACAATGGACTGTTGCAGTGGTGGCTGACGTGAAGCCTGATTTCTGCTATTACATGCAGACTGATTCTCTGCTGACATGAAGCCAGATCCTCTGTTACGGGACCTCTCTCCTCTGCCTGTGTGCTGGGCCTAAATATATGCCAATGGACTGTTGCAGTGGTGGCTGACGTGAAGCCTGATTCTCTGCTATGACATGCAGACTAATTCTCTGCTGACATGAAGCCAGATTGTCTGTTACGGGACCTCTCTCCTCTGCCTGGGTGCTGGGCTAAATTTATGAAAATGGACTGTTGCAGTGGTGGGTGACGTGAAGCCTGATTCTCTGCTATGATATGAAGACTGATTCTCTGCTGACATGAAGCCAGATTGTCTGTTACGGGACCTCTCTCCTCTGCCTGGGTGCTGGGCCTAAATTTATGAAAATGGACTCTTACAGTGGTGGGTGATGTGAAGCCTGATTCTCTGCTATGATATGAAGACTGATTCTCTGCTGACATGAAGCCAGATTGTCTGTTACGGGACCTCTCTCCTCTGCCTGGGTGCTGGGCTAAATTTATGAAAATGGACTGTTGCAGTGGTGGGTGACGTGAAGCCTGATTCTCTGCTATGATATGAAGACTGATTCTCTGCTGACATGAAGCCAGATTGTCTGTTACGGGACCTCTCTCCTCTGCCTGGGTGCTGGGCCTAAATTTATGAAAATGGACTCTTACAGTGGTGGGTGACGTGAAGCCTGATTCTCTGCTATGATATGAAGACTGATTCTCTGCTGACATGAAGCCAGATTGTCTGTTACGGGACCTCTCTCCTCTGCCTGGGTGCTGGGCCTAAATTTATGACAATGGACTGTTGCAGTGGTGGCTGACGTGAAGCCTGATTCTCTGCTATGACATGAAGACTGATTCTCTGCTGACATGAAGCCAGATTGTCTGTTACGGGATCTCTCTCCTCTGCCTGGGTGCTGGGCCTAAATTTATGAAAATGGACTCTTACAGTGGTGGGTGACGTGAAGCCTGATTCTCTGCTATGATATGAAGACTGATTCTCTGCTGACATGAAGCCAGATTGTCTGTTACGGGACCTCTCTCCTCTGCCTGGGTGCTGGGCCTAAATATCTGACAATGAACTGTTGCATTGGGGGCTGACGTGAAGCCTGATTCTCTGCTATGACATGCAGACTAATTCTCTGCTGACATAAAGCCAGATTCTCTGTTACGGGACCTCTCTCCTCTGCCTGGGTGCTGGGCCTAAATATTTGCCAATGGACTGTTGCACTGGTGGCTGACGTGAAGCCTGATTCTCTGCTATGACATGAAGACTGATTCTCTGCTGACATGAAGCCAGATTCTGTGTTACGGGACCTCTCTCCTCAGCCTGGGTGCTGGGCCTAAATATCTGACAATAGACTGTTGCATTGGTGGCTGACGTGAAGCCTGATTCTCTGCTACGACATGCAGACTAATTCTCTGCTGACATGAAGCCAGATTGTCTGTTACGGGACCTCTCTCCTCTGCCTGGGTGCTGGGCCTAAATTTATGACAATGGACTGTTGCAGTGGTGGCTGACGTGAAGCCTGATTCTCTGCTATGACATGCAGACTGATTCTCTGCTGACATGAAGACAAATTCTCTGTTACGGGACCTCTTTCCTCTGCCTGGGTGCCGGGGCCTAAATATCTGAGAATAGACTGTTGCAGTGGTGGGTGACGTGAAGCCAGATTCTCTGCTATGGGACCTCTCTCCAATTGATTTTGGTTAATTTTTATTTATTTAATTTTTACTTTAATTCATTTCCCTATCCACATTTGTTTGCAGGGGATTTACCTACATGTTGCTGCCTTTTGCAGCCCTCTAGCCCTTTCCTGGGCTGTTTTACAGCCTTTTTAGTACCGAAAAGTTCGGGTCCCCATTGACTTGAATGGGGTTCGGGTTCGGGACGAAGTTCGGATCGGGTTCGGATCCCGAACCCGAACATTTCCGGGAAGTTCGGCCGAACTTCTCGAACCCGAACATCCAGGTGTTCGCTCAACTCTAGTGAAGAGGTCTTGAATAGCACTTATTGAGGTGCTTGGGGGCTCATTGAAGATATGAGACCCTTCTTCATGAAAAGTGCCAGGAGTGATGTTGTGTTCTGTTGTAAAGGGCAGTAATGTCACATGTTTTCATGCATTGTAATGTGTTTTATATGTTTGTAAAGGTTTTTTTATGTCTCTGGCTCCTTTAATCATTGGGAGGATGTAGAGTCCTTGCTTAATCAATGGGTTCAAGCTTGGACTGGCCTACAGAGGAACAGGTGAAGCCACCAGAGGGCATCTGAGCAAGGTGGGCTTGTAGTCCCCCACCCCCTGCACAAGTAGCACATAGCACAGTGCACTGATTGCACTACATATAGATAGGCAGTTTACACTATCTCAACCAACCTATATTCATATTTAAAAAAAATGGGTAGATTATTTAACAGACTACTAAGTTTATTGTTATAGATGCATCAGGTAGTGGATAAGACTTCTAGGTACAAAGGCAGGTCAGTCAATATCCCTTTTTTCTCATGGACCTGCCTTCTCAAAGTCGCTGCAGGGACCCTCATAATTAACCATTCGCAAACAGATACCATATTTATCGCCCCATAAGATGCACTTTTTTCCCCCTAGTGTGTCTTATGGGGTGAATACAGGGCAAAGAAATATAAAATGTGTGGCGCACTGCTTATTCTCGGCACATTGCAGGCTACGCTACATAGGAACAGCAGCCTGCGATGTACCACACATCTGAGTTACCTGTGAAGAGGGAGAGCCCGCAGCGCGTAATGGCTAATCGGGACCGGCCGTGGCTGTGCGCTGGGTGGTAAAGTCAGGTCTGCTGTAACTGGTGTAGAGACCGGCCAGCCCTGTCTGGTGCTGGTTGACAGGGACCGGCCAGCAGATTTGCGGTGAGAACGTTGGTGGGAGCGCGGGAGCAGGCAGATGAGGGGCGGAGCAGGCTTTTCTGCCACACATGCCAGCTCCGCCTCTCATTCTTCACACTGCCTGCTCCTGTGTACAATGCATGAGCACTGATGAGAGGCTGGCAGACTGATGAGGGGCTGGGGGGTGATGAGAGGCTGGGGGGCTGATGAGAGGCTGGGGGGCTGATGAGAGGCTATGGGCTGATGAGAGGCTATGGGCTGATGAGAGGATAGGGTTCTGATGATAAGAGGCATGGGGGCTGATCTGAGGTCTGAATGGGGGTCTCATTTACACTGCCTGTCCAAAAAAAAAAGTCGCCACCTGGATTTATCTAAGCAAATAGTTATGAACCTCCTATTGGATAATTACTGCATGGGCGATTATCTTTCAGCTGGCAATGAGTTATTTAACCCCAACTGGTGCAATGAGTTGCTTCTCATTTCTTAAACAACCATGTCGAAAGACACATCTCGGGGTCGTGGAAAAGATGTTAGTCTATTTGAGAAGGGTCAAATCATTGGCATGCATCAAGCAGAGAAAACATCTAAGGAGATTGCAGAAACTACTAAAATTGTGTTAAGAACTGTCCAACGCATTATTAAAACCTGGAAGGATAATGGGGACCCATTGTATTAGAGGAAGAAATGTGGTGGGAAAAAAATCCTGAATGATCGTGATTGGCGATCACTTAAACGTTTGGTGAAATCAAATTGATGAAAAACAACAGTAGAACTCAGGGCTATGTTTAATAGTGAAAGTAAGAGCATTTCCACACGCACAATGCAAAGTAAACCCAAGGGATTGGGACTGAACAGCTGTGTAACCGTAAGAAAACCACTAATCAGTGAGGCAAACCAGAAAAAAAGGGGTTCAATTTGCTAGGGAGCATAAAGATTGGACTCTGGAGCAATAGAAGAAGGTCATGTGGTCTGATGAGTCCAGATTTACCCTATTCCAGAGTGATGGGCGCATCAGGGTAAGAAGAGAGGCAGATGAAGTGATGCCCCCAATATGCCTAGTGCCTACTGTACAAGCCTGTGGGGGCAGTGCTATAATCTGGGGTTGGTCAGGTCTAGGTTCAGCAACAGTATGTGCTCCAAGAATAAGGTCAGTTGACTACCTGAACATACTGAATGACCAGGTTATTCCATCAATTGATTTTTTCTTCCCTGATGGCATGGGCATATTCCAAGATGACAATGCCAGGAATCATCGGGTTCAAATTGTGAAATAGTGGTTCAGGGAGCATTAGACATCATTTTCACACATGGATTGGCCACCATAGAGTCCAGAGCTTAACCCCATTGAGAATCTTTGGTATGTGCTGAAGAAGGCTATGTTGGAGAAAAATTAATGCAACACCGGATGGAAATAAATCTTGTGACATTGGAGAAGTTTATCAAAACAATGCCACAACGAATGTGTGTCGTAATCAGAGCGAAAGGCTTTTTTTGGTGGCGACTATTTTTTGGGACAGGAAGTGTATATTGGGGCTCTTATCTGAGGTCTGATTGGGGGTTGTTCACTTTGGTGTCTGAGCTGAGATCTGATTGGGGGTCTGATCTGAGGTCTTATTGGGGTCTTATTAACATTGGGGGGTCTGATTGGGGCTGTCAGCTGAGGTCTGATTAATATTAGGGATCTGATTGATGGTCTGACCTTAGATCTAATAAAAAATATTTGCTTATAGCTTTAGAGCAGGCCCCTAGAATGAATTTAACTGGTGGGCTCTAGGCACCACAATCCGACATTGAAAGTGTTGGTGTATTTACTTCAGTTCACCAGCATTGGGATGTAATAGCTCAATTCTGCGTAACCCACCTGGGGAGGGGGGGGGGGGGGCTGATGTAGCTCAGCCCTGCTTTACCTCCAAGAAGTCCTTGGTGTGGTGATAAGTTGTGCACAACCCATAGGAACATGCAAGGTGGTGCATTTTGCCACTGCCGGTGTGCAGAAAAAAAAATGGAAAGCAAGTGCTGTGGTGCCAAGAGAGAATGCTAGAAGAGGGAAAAGATCTGTCAGAGGAGCCACTGAGCCAACAAGAAACATTACTTTTCACTGATAAAAACTGCTGTTTAAGTGGACTGTACATCTCAGGTTCTAAAAAATTGTCTACTCTCAGTGGGCTGAGGTACAACTGCAGATGTTCCCTATGGTTACCAGTGGTGTACCTCCAATGAAGGCAGACCATGCAACTGCTAAGGAACTCTATGGTTCAGGGTGTCTTGGGGCCAACTCGTGACCCACCCTATCCATTGGAATGTCCAAGAAATGTTAAAATACTTATGACTAGTCTCTCGCCCTGTGTACCTCTTCTATTACTGATTGTCAATGTCGAGTGTCCAACGGTCACCAAGCAGAAAGACATGAAGACTGAATGGCAGCCCATTCATCGTGTCTGGCCCATAAGCAGAAAGGTCCTTCTTACCAGACAGTCAAGTCTTGAGACATTGGTGGCCTACAAATTAAGTGTTTGCTGTGGCGCCATGCAATTTCTAATTACACCTATGATGGGTACTGCATGGAAAAAGCCCTTGAAGACATCTGATTTAGAGCAAGAATTATCAGTTTATATAGTTGTAGAATAAATGAAAAGTTACTTATTATAATGGATAGATTTTGTGTCTTTTAATGGTTTTACACAGAGTCTTCTCCGGTGGTTCTATTTACATCGTCAAACAGTGTGTTGTATTTTTATGTGGGGGTTTGGTAAAATCTAAAGGAGGTATGCATCTGTACAGGAGGCTAGTTATCTTCTAACTGTATTATCTGCACATCAGTATTGATCTATTCATTTTAGTGTCACTAATGCTATAAATTTTATTGCGATATCTACTTATCTTTTTGGTATTTGTCCTATTACGATGCCTATATGTATTTGTTGGCCATGGCATTGCTTTTATTGCTTTCTATAAGCGTTGAGAGGAAAGGTATTTAAAAAATTGCATTTTCCTTATTATATGAGATTCACGTGAATCCCCACTGATCTGCATTACACATTCATAAAGCCGACATTGAGGATCGAAGATTTTTCCAGTCCAGAGAAAGATATCGTAGATATAATGAAGGAATTCCCGGAGCGCTACCAGTGTGGAATACACTGCAGTAATGGGAATCATTTCTTAATGATAACCCTCCTTTAATGAAATGTGCAGCGCCCATTCATCCAGGGAATTTAATTGCTCAAAATATTACATTTATTTTTCTTAAAATGCTTCTACCCCTAGGTTGCAATTAATAATGGATCTGGAGGTATGAGTAATATCCATTATACATGTAGGAGGTCCAAGGTAAGAACATTATTTGTATATTTAGGACTCCACCAAAAAAATGCCATTATGTACGTAGTGCAGATATGAGTTTATTATTTCTCAGCCTTTAGGTTATTATTAATGATATTCATTCTGAAAGAGAACATCTTAATGGGAAGCGTGATTCATGGTGTCGAATAATTGCCTCTATTTTTACTCCGCATTGGTTTTCATATAATTTGTTTCCGATGGGTGTTCTGTTCCTATTGAATATCATAACATTTTCAAAGTGTCATTTTCAAGTTGTGCACGCAGGATTGCTGGCTGTCAGAGCCGATAACATATTTGCATCTGAAAGTAGAAAATAAAGGAGCCGCTTGAAAAATATTTTACCCTTTACAAGAAAAGCAGCCGTAGGACATCTTATTGTGTCGCCGTATTTAAATCTACCATACAAATCATATTTATTAAGGGCATCTAATAGCATGTATTACTGTGTTCCCTCATGAAAATGCTGTTGTCATTTTGAAGTGACTGTTGCATGCTGATTTCACTGAAATGGGTAATTTTACATTTCACGGAAGAGAACTAATGCATTTTTCATGTCTTGAAGGCCTGGAAAATAATTTTGCTCCTTTTATATGATAAATAGTCACTGGTAACATTATTTTACATATAGATTTGTGTATGCATGTATTATTTCATTTTAGTCACTTACATAAATAGTGAAGACATATTCTAAATACATTATTATCACAATCTAAGTTATTGTGATGAAGATTCAAGAGGATAATTTAGGAATCTCTTAATAGTTAGCATAGACTATATTAGTCAAATGGCCTAAGCTGAAAGGGGCTATGAAGTGACAAACAAACTTGAAAAGGGTATCTGTCGGCAGATTTGTAACTATGAAACTGTGTTGGTCCCATAAAACAGGCCTCTGTGTTGGTCCCATAGTCATATGTGCCCGCATTGCTGAGAAAAATGATGTTTTAATATATGCAAATGAGACTCTAGGAGCAACGGGGGCGTTGTCCTTACACCTAGAGGCTCTGCTCTCTCTGCAACTGCAGCACACTCTGCACTTTAATTGACAGGGTCGGACAGGTGTGATGACATTTACACTGCCCGAACCTATCAATCCAGTGCGGAAGTTTCAGAGACAGCTGAGCCTCTAGGTGTAACGGCAACGCCCCTGTTGCTCCTCCTTGAGGCTCATTTGCATATATTTAAACATCATTTTTCTCAGGAATGCGGGCACATATGAACATGGGACCAACACAGATGTCTTCAGTTGCCAAGTAGTGTTGGACGCGAATATTCGAATTGCGAATTTTGATTGCGAATATCGTCACTTCAAGAATTTGCGAATATTTAGAATATAGCGCTAGATATTCGTAATTTTGAATATTCTTCATTTTTTTTTAACAGTACACATGATCCCTCCCTGCTTCTGAGAAGGCTGCAATGTCTTTGTCTGAGATTAGCAACATCCCCAGCAACCAATAGGAAAGCTGCCTACCCCTTACTATATAAGAACCTCCCCAGCAGCCATTTTCTGCAGTTTTTTGCAGTTCTGAGATAGAGAGCAGTGACATTGCTGTGCTCTGGGCTTTCCACACTACAATAGATAGATAGTTAGATAGTTTATATATATATAATACAGAGGGAGATAGTCAGTGTAGGTTAGATAGTGATATAGTGTAGCTGATAGGTTCCAGTGCAGGGTGTTAGGTAGTGTGACAATACATAGTGCACCAATCAGTAATAAGCAGTCAGACCTGCTAAAATGTGAAGTTGCACGTATTGCGCAAAAATATGAGCATCATTAATTGCCGATTTGCGCAATTGCGAATATATTAGAGCACCCCAACTGCTTATAAAGCTATTGTAATGTTCTGCCGTTCCAACCATTTTCTCCAGTCTCAGGAAACTTCAAGCAGCTTGAAAAATGTAGCAACAGTGACCCACGCCTGTATTGCGTGCACAATATGCGCATATTACATGGAAATCAAGAAAATAAATATATGACGAATATTTGCCCAAATATTAGCGAAATATTGAAAATTCGAATATTACCCCTGCTGCTCATTACTATTGCCAAGTGCACATGTAACAGGTCAGCTAGCTTCATAGGTACAGATCTGCTGACAGATGCTCTTTAGAGGGGGTCTGTGAGCTCTTCTGAAATGTCTTCAGTAGATACAGATGTGTCCTTCCTTACCATTCTTCTTGGCTCAGCTTATCATGAGATTTGTGGTGCAGGATGACCAGCTTATTAAAACCACATGATTTCATGATATTCTGTCACAAGATGTCTATCTATTAAGGTGTATGTGTTAGGCTACCCAGTGGTTGTATTGTGGACTGCATCCTGTCAAGGGTTGTGCCAGCATATTGTGATATTGAGGTGGATGCTATCCATACCAGACCTCCCAAGTGTCCCTCTTTTGGAGAGACAGTCCCTCTTTTGACCCAAGTCCCTCCGTACCTCTTTGCTCTTAAAATGCAGCTCTTTCTGATCATAGGTATAGATTTGCATTATTACATTCAGAATATTGTCCCAAAGTGTTGTGTCTGGTTCCTCTCTGTATATTTGAGCCCATATTGTATCTGATGCAGTTGGGATTTTAGAAATTTCTATATTCAGAATTTTTTTGTGCTATTTCGTAAGAGAAAACGACTGAAGTGTATAAATATGCAGGGAAAAATGAATCTTTCACACAATGAACCAAAAGTGTCCCTCTTTGACCGTCCAAAAAGTTGGGAGGTATGTTATACTTGTATCCCCATGAAATAATATATTTTCTTAAAACTCTACATTATGAATGATGTCTCTTTGTTATTCCTCCTGACAATGTATGACAATGTCGATGAGCAGGCATTGCAGTACCCCAGTACAGGGGGTACCTGCAAATGGTGTGTTACTATTGTTAGGCTATATTAATATAAATCCAGCATGATCTGGTATGGTTGTCAGGGACAGGGTTAAAGGGGTTGTCCAGGTTCAGAGCTGAACCTGGACATACCTCCATTTTCACCCAGGCAGCCCCCCTGACCTGAGCATCGGAGCAGTTCATGCTCCGATGCTCTCCTTTGCCCTGCGCTAAATTGCACAGGGCAAAGGCATTTTTCTGAGTTCCTGTGACGTACCGGGGCTCTCTATGGGGCTGACAGGAAGCCCGGTGACGTCACCGGCACTGATGGGCGGGATTTGGCTCTGCCCTAGCCAGTAAAACGGCTAGGGCAGAGCTAAAGGCCGCCCCTCAGAGCCGGTGACGTCACCGAACACACCGCTGGGCGGAAGTTACCGCCCGGCAGTGTGTTATTGAAAACACAAGAGCCTGTGCCCTGCGCGATCTAGCGCAGGGCACGGGAGCGCATCGGAGCATGAGATGCTCCGATGCTAGGCTCAGGGGGGGCTGCCGGGGTGAAAATAAGGGTATGTCCGGGTTCAGCTCTGAACCCGGACAACCCCTTTAACCGCCTAGTTTCTTTCTTGTTGGCAGGAGTGGGCTGTTACAACTTCCTGTCCAAAGATGGGAGTTATAATCTAGTGAGAGAAGGAAGCAAGTCCATGTGCTCCTACTCTTTAGGCCTCAGGATCCACAGACTAACCGATCTCTGTGAAAGTTATTGCTTCTGCTACAGCAAGAAAGAGAGAAATGAATACAAGAAATTTGAATCTGCATGGCTGAACATAGAAGTCAGCAAGGTAACCTGAAACTACAGATAACCAGAATTTGCTGCTTGTGAGGGATTACAGGTAAGACACCCATCACACTTGACAATGTCCTGGTCAGACATACTTCTAAAACCTGTGTCCCGAAGCGAACACTACAGCCACACTTTCCAGATTACAGTTGCTAGCCAGAGATTCTAGAGAAGACTTAAACAAGATAGCACACCAAGAGTGTCGTTACTTGCCACATTGCTAGCCTCATACCTCACCATCTTGGAAAAGGATTGGCACTGTGTACTGATCATTGTTGTATATCCTTTTTTGCACTCAAATGAAAAGAGACATTTATGCTTCTATCTCTGGTCTGGTTTCCTGACTCCGACCACACCATATGGCCATAGCATTACTGCATCTCCTCCCAGGCACCCATACAGCTACAAAAATCAAGGGCATACTCAAACTACATATGATAGCAAATGTGTAGATGTAATAAAAAGTAAAAATAATATAACAAAAACAGGTGCACACTGCGGTCTTACTAACCCTCGTACTGGTGTAAAATTAAGAGATTAGCCAACATATACTGCTTGGAGGACATGTCTGAGCCCGAGTACCGCGCCAAGGTTTCTCAAGTAGCTCGGGACCTATTGCTAAACCTACCTGGGCTGTATGGGCAATACCAGGAGCCAGTGGGCAAATTACAAGAGTGCAAGGTCCGACACAGTCAATCTCCCAGTAACCTCCAGCATGAGACCATGCATACAGTGGAGGAGGGAGAGAGCTCTGAGCCCCACCCAAGACTGGCTGATATAGCCCGGGCCTCACATGTGCACCACAATGCTGTCTGTGGATGGAAATAAAGGAGCATTCAGACTAGGAGTTTAAACACCTCCAAAAAATTCAATATACAAACTACAGATTGGCGTGGTATTAGAAATCAGGAAGTGCTCAACCCCATATGCAGTGGTGCATTTATACAGGGGGAGCAGATCCTGCACTTGTGGCCCGTTGCTAATGGCAATCCCCAGCAAAAATGCATACAATGGAGGATGCCTGCAGCAGACCACAAGTACCACAATGGACATCCTACACAGGATAGCAAATGTGTGGATGTGATAAAAAGTAAAAATAATAAAACAAAAACAGGTGCACACTGCAGTCTTACTAACCCTCGTACTGGTGTAAAATTGAAAGATTAGCCAACATATCCTGCTTGGAGGACATGTTTGAGCCCGAGCACCATGCCAAGGTTTCTCAAGTAGCTCGGGACCTAACGCTGTGTAGGATGTCTATTGTGGTACTTGTGGCATCCTCCATTGTATGTATTTTTTATGGGGATTGCCATTAGCAGCGGACCACAAGTGCAGGATCTGCGCCCCCCCCCCCCCCCCCCCCCGGGATAGATGCGCCACTGCATATGGGGTTGAGCACTTCCTGCTTTTCATTACCACACCAATTTGTATATTGAACTTTTTGGAGGTGTATAAACTCCTAGTCTGAATGCGCCTTTATTTCCATCCACAGGCAGCATTCTGGTGCACATGTGAGGCCCGGGCTATATCAGCCAGTCTTGGGTGGGGCTCTGAGCTCTCTCCCTCCTCCCACTGTATGCATGGTCTCATGCTGGAGGTTACTAGGAGATTGACTGTGAGTCGGACCTTGCGCTCCTGTAATTTGCCCACTGGCTTCTTGTATTGCCCATACGGCCCAGGTAGGTTTAGTGTTAGGTCCCAAGCTACTTGAGAAACCTTGGTGCGATGCTCAGGCTGAAATATGTCCTCCAAGCAGGATATGTTGGCTAATCTCTCAATTTTACACCAGTACGAGGGTTAGTAAGACCGCAGTGTGTACCTGTTTTTGTTTTTGTTATGTTATTTCTATTTTTTTATTACATCCACACATTTTCTATCCTGTGTAGGATGTCCATTGTGGTACTTGTGGTCCACTGCAGGCATCTTCCATTGTATGCATTTTTGCTGGGGATTGCCATTAGCAGCGGACCACAAGTGCATGATCTGCTCCCTCTGTATAGTTGCACCACTGCATATGGGGTTGAGCACTTCCTGCTTTCTAATACCACGCCATACTCAAACTACCATCAGACAGGAGCCCCAACTATAGGGAGTGCACCGGCCCTAGGGAGCAATGGCCTGAGGGAAACCACTGTGAAAAATCCTAGAGTCAGAGCTACTACCACTCCCATCATCTGCTCCTCAAGGGTTCGCTGTAGCATCAATATTCCTCTTGTCAAATGGTATGTCCTTAGCATTCATAGGACAATATAAGACTGTGTAGGGACACACCCTACTGACAAGATAAATGGTAGCATCCAGTTATTTACTTTCAGGAAGAATAATGGAGGAATGAAATAATCCAAGAGGGGCAGATTTACTAAGACTGGCATTACATATGCCAGTCTTAGTAAAAAGACCACTGACGTTAGATACATTAAATGTATTAACAGGTATGGCCTGATAATAAATTTGGAGTGTCTTATGACAGTCTGTGCACCAGAAATTTAGCTAAGAGCCAATGCAGAATTTAACTATAATTACATCTGTTTCTTGAGTAAATTGTAGTAAATCTGATATGCTGCAACACTACTCAAGCTAATGACACATGAGGGATATAATCATCACGGGTGGGCAGGGGGTGTATGGAGCCAGCTGTCAAGGTAATCCTGCTCCATACACAGTGTGTACCAGCTACATAAGACATTAAACACCCGGCCACAATGATGGGGATCGGAGATGTTTCCGACCATGTTCATTTAACCACTCAGATGTCTCTGTCAATAATAACCATGGCATCTGAGGGGTTAGACAGAGGGAGGGTTACCTTAAGAAGGTTCCCAGACCTATCATGGCTAGCTGCCTGAAAAGCAGGGAGCCAATGAAAATCTCAAAGACTGCAATCATATTCTATTGCAGTCTATGGGGCAAACAATCAACAGATCACCTGTTCAAGTCCCCTAAGAAGACTAAAGAAGACTAAAAAATACATTGTAAAAATTAGTTAAGCAAAAATAAAAAAATGTACCCATAAAAATAAGCACTAAAAATAATAATTCGTATTTCTGTTTACAAAAATGTCAGAACTATTAAAATCTAATAATATTTTTCCTGCAGGGTAAATTAATTAACAATGATCAAAAATGCATATGTAACCCTAAATGGTACCAATAAAACTACAGTTTGCCCTCAATCAGCTTTTCAAATAGAAACATAACAATGTTATGGCTGTCAAAATATGCCAAAATATTTTTTTTTTCCAAAAGTTAAATATAAAAACGATATAAATTTGGAATTGCCACACTTGTACTAACCCACATAAGGATGTCATGTTATTTTTAGTGCACAATGGCAGAAAAACATAAAACAACTATGATGGAATTTTTTTCTTGATTTCACCCCACAAATAATTTTTTACAATTTTCTAGTAAAAGTTATGGTAAATTAAATGGTGCCATTAAAAAATACAACTTGATCCAAAACAATGAAGTCCTTATATGACTATGTGAATAAAAAATGTATAAAGTTTAGTGATGAGCGGCAGGGGCTATATTCGAATTTGCGATACTTTACGAATATTTGGGCGAATATTCGTCATATATTTATGAATTCACAAATTCGAGATTATTTTCTTGATCGTGAAACATCAGCACTAATGATGCAAATATTTTGGCGCAATACGTGAAACTTCACATTTTAGCAGGTCAGCATATATGTATGGACAGCAGAACCTATCACACTACCTAACACCCTGCTCTGCAACAGCTACACTATATCAGGATCTAACCTACACTGACTATCTCCACTAACTATCTGTATTTTATATATATACGCTATCTAACTATCTATCTATCTAATGTAGTGCTGGGGAGGTTCTTATATAGTATGGGGTAGGCAGCTTTCCTATTGGTTGTTAGGGATGTTGCTAAGCTCAGACAAAGACATTGCAGCCTCTCATTGGCCCACAAGCAAGAAGGGAGGTTACTGATGGAAAACAAAATCTAGAATATTTGAAATTACGAATATACAGTACAGACCAAAAGTTTGGACACGCCTTCTCATTCAAAGAGTTTTCTTTATTTTCATGACTATGAAAGCATCAAAACTATGAATTAACACATGTGGAATTATATACATAACAAACAAGTGTGAAACAACTGAAAATATGTCATATTCTAGGTTCTTGAAAGTAACCACCTTTTGCTTTGATTACTGCTTTGCACACTCTTGGCATTCTCTTGATGAGCTTCAAGAGGTAGTCACCTGAAATAGTCTTCCAACAGTCTTGAAGGAGTTCCCAGAGATGCTTAGCACTTGTTGGCCCTTTTGCCTTTACTCTGCGGTCCGGCTCACCCCAAACCATCTCGATTGGGTTCAGATCCGGTGACTGTGGAGGCCAGGTCATCTGGCGCAGCACCCAATCACTCTCCTTCATGGTCAAATAGCCCTTACTTTCAAAGTTTTCCCAATTTTTCGGCTGACTGACTGACCTTCATTTCTTAAAGTAATGATGGCCACTCGTTTTTCTTCACTTAGCTGCTTTTTTCTTGCCATAATACAAATTCTAACAGTCTATTCAGTAGGACTATCAGCTGTGTATCCACCTTACTTCTCCTCAACGCAACTGATGGTCCCAACCCCATTTATAAGGCAAGAAATCCCACTTATTAAACCTGACAGGGCACACCTGTGAAGTGAAAACCATTTCAGGTGACTACCTCTTGAAGCTCATCAAGAGAATGCCAAGACTGTGTAAAGCAGTAATCAAAGCAAAAGGTGGCTACTTTGAAGAACCTAGAATATGACATATTTTCAGTTGTTTAACACTTTTTTGTTATGTATATAATTCCACATGTGTTAATTCATAGTTTTGATGCCTTCAGTGTGAATCTACAATTTTCATAGTCATGAAAATAAAGAAAACTCTTTGAATGAGAAGGTGTGTCCAAACTTTTGGTCTGTACTGTATATCACTATATACTAAATATTTGTGAATTCTCGAAGTGCTGGTATTCGCGATTAATATTCGCAATTCAAATATCCGTGATCAACACTAATAAAGTTACGACTCTCGGAAATCATGGTGTTAAAAATGGAAAAGAACTGAAACAAAAGTTGACTGGGTAGATAAAGGGTTAAATCAGGCCCAAAGTTCTACGAAAAAGATACATCATAATTGTTTTTTTTTTTAGGATAAATAGTATTTTATAAAACAGAGCTGATGGGTTATCTTTAAGGCTACATGCACACGTTCAGGATTCATGTGCGGAGAATCCGCACTGAAATCCGCAGGTGTTAACAGGCAAATCCGTGCGGTTGATCCGCATTATTTGGTGCGGATTTGCATGCGGATTTGCGTGCGGATTCGGTGCGGATTTTCTGCATGCGGATTTCACTAAGTGAATTAAGAAAATCCGGTCAGGAAAAAAAAAATTAATTGACATGTCGCGGATTTTAAAATCCGCACCGCAGGTCAAAATCCGCGCGGAAAAAATCTGCATCGTGTGCATTGAGAATTTCAAATTCTCATAGAATACAATGTACATGACCTACGGAGCGGATTTTCCGCACGCAAATCCGCGCGGAAAATCCGCACGCAATCCTGATCGTGTGCAGGGGGCCTAAAGGTTTTATCTCAGGGAATATGGAAGTCATAGAAGGGTTGTCTCCCACTTGGGACCCTTTCTATGATTCAGAACATAGAGCTTACCTATAAATGCAGACCCTGGATCCTTCGGTGTTGGCTCTAGCTTATAGGGAAATGATGTTGCTTCCCCCAATATGAAATGCTGATCATCAGGTCTTATAGTAGCCAACTTTTATTTCAAAGAGACCTAAGCAGTTTTTGTTCAAATCTCTGAAATTTTAAGGGGGTTGTCCCTTGAAGACAATGGTAGAAGATTTATAAAATTGTTTTTAGTGCCCATAGCAACCTTTCACAGCACAGCTTTTTTGTCTTCTGGTTTTGAACAATGAAAGCTGCACTGTGATCGGCTGCTATGGGCAACAAAAACTGTTTTTCATCTTCAACCTCTTTAAAGTACATTAGGTAAAAAATGGCATAGGTCTATGGGACATCATATAGTACATGATAATCTCTTTCTAACAAAGCTAGAACCAGCCCTGTACCTCACATGCAGGGGCGGATTAAGTGCATGATAGGCCTGGGCTGTCTACTCAACTTGGGCCCCTCCCTCCATTTTATTTTAGCTTAGTTTTTTTGTATGAAGAGGTTGCGGTGCACCACAGTCTCTTCCTAGGCCATATGACCTCTCCAGGTTAAATACCCCAAATTGGCTCCTAAACAGAAAAATATGGTTAACAAATTGAAAATACATAGAACTATAATAATAAAAAAAAAAAAAGGAGTTCCAGTTTCTTCACATTGTCTCCCACCTGGTCCCCTGCTGAAACCCCAGAGTTGGCACCTGCAGCCCATGGGCATCTGTCTTTCACCTCACCCCCTTGCAAATCAGCCAAGCAGTCTGAGCCCCAAGTCATGCAGCAGTCTCTTGTGCTTTTTGATGACTCTGCTGGCGGGGTTTCCGAGGGCCATCCACCTAGCCCTGCCCCAGAAGTGGAAGAGATTGAGTGTACTGATGCCCAACCACTTATGTTTCAGGATGTGGACATCAAGGTTATGCGAGTGACGTGTGCAGTTTGGAGGAAGAGGTGGTGGTCACACAGCGCCAGCCGCACAGCATAAGAGGGAGCAGGGTGCAAAAACTGAGTGGCCGTCCCCTAGACAGTATGCCTGCTACTGCCCACCGCACCCTGGGACTGAGCACACCAAAGCCCGCTCCAAGGAGTTCCCTGGCGTGGCAGTTCTTCAGACAATGTGCTAACAAGACGCGAGTGGTTTGCACGCTGTGCAATCTGAGTCGGAAGTGAGGCATAAATGTTCTAAACCTGAGCACCACCTGCATGACCAGGCATCAAAATGCAAAGCACGAGCTGCAGTGGAGTAGACACCTGAAAAACCACAAAAGATCTCAGGCTCCTCTTGCTCCCTCTTATGCTGCAGTCTCGGCCTCTTCCTCTCCCTCTGGAGTGACAGTGGCACCTGCCACCCCGCAAACAGAAGATGTGTCAGCAACACCCCCTCCTCCACCCAGCATGTCCACACTGTCCCATGGAAGCGTTCAGCTGTCCATCACCCAAACACTAGAGATAAAGAGGAAGTACCCCTCTACCCATCCACGATCCCTGGCCCTGAATGCCAGCATTTCAAAATTCCTGGCCTTTGAAATGCTGTCATTCCGTCTGGTGGAGACAGAGACTTTTAAAAACCTTATGGCGGTGGCTGTCCCACAGTATGTGGTTCCCAGCCGCCACTACTTTTCCAGGTGAGGCATAACTGCCCTGCACAGCTAGGTGGCAGACAAAATCAGGTATTCCATCTGTAGCAAGGTCCACATAACTACCGATACTTGGACCAGTAAGCTCGGGCAGGGATGTAATATCTCCCTAACTGCACACTGGATAAATGCAGCGGTGGCTAGGCCTGAGGTGATTTTTTTTTTTATATATTCTATGTTATTTTAAGTCATTTCTCTATCCACATTTGTTTGCAGGGCAACAGTCGTGCTCTTACCCCCATTTTGCTTCCTTTTGAAGCCCTCTAGCCCTTACTAAGACTATTTTACAGCCATTTTAGAGCACCAAAGTTTAGGTCCCCATTGACTTGAATGGGGTTCGGGTTCAAGTTCGGGTCCCAAACCCAAACATTCACCGGACGTTCGGTCGAACCTGGCGAACCTGAACATCCACGGGTCTGCTCATCCCTATACCGCACCACATACCTTACATGGGACATCTCCTGTCTCCTATAGACCTTCTCTTTCCTCTTCTCTTCCGTTTGAGCCAGACCACCATGACAAATACTTTTAGCCGCATTATGTCTCTACAGAGTTTGCAACACAAACATGTTAGATTTCTCAATTTTTCCATCAACCTCCCCATCCTGTTGTCCCGACAATGTCATCCTTCTGCCACTCCCAATACTGTGCCCGTGGTGCTCCCCAATGGCCCAGGTACTATACTGTTGAAAAAATTGTGACCCCAGTAGACATAATTGGGGTCATTTATCAAAGTGGTGTAAAGTAAAACAGGATTTCCAAAAGAGCTGTCAAAAATGAAAGGTGGAATCTGATTGGCTTCTATGGGCAACAATGCCAGTTCTACTTTACACCAGTTTGATAAATTACCCTAAATGTCCCTATTGTGTCCACAGCAGCTATAATGTCCCCTATAGTGTCCCCAGTATTAATAACAACCTATATTGTGCTCCAGGTAATAATCCCTGTATAGTATCCCCAAAAATAATAGAATTGCCCCTACAGTGCCTCCCCAATAGCAACGTCCCTGACTCTGCCCCATATAGTAACTTTCCCCACACTGCCCCTTATAGTAGTTTGCCCCCACACAGTTATTTCCCCCACAAAATAATTTGCCCCACACTGCCCCACACAGTAATTTCAACCACATTTCCCCACACAGTATTTCCCCCACACTGCCCCATATATTACTTTGCCCCCACACAGTAATTTCCCCCCACATAGTAATTTCCCCCACACTTCCCCCACTCAGCCCAAAACAGTAATTTGCCCCCACACAGTAATTTCCTTTACACTGCCCCACACAGTAATTTCCACCACACTGCCCCCACATAGTAATTTTCCCCACACAGTCCCCCCCACACACACTAATTTTCCCCACACTGCCCCACACAGTAATTTACCCATATAGTAGTTTGCCCCCACATAGTAATTTACTCCACACAGTAATTTCCCCCACACTGCACCCACATAGTAATTTCCCCCACACTGCTCCATATAGTAATTTCCCCCACACTGCTCCATTAAGTAATTTCCCCCACACTGCTCCATATAGTAATTTCCCCCCACATAGTAATCCCTCCCATAATAATTTGCCCTATTGCCACTCTCTCTTCTCCTCCATTTCTAGTCCCTAATGGACCTGAGGTGTGGCATGCCATACCACTGGTGGCTAGTCAGTGATCTCAGTGTTGACATGTTTAGGCTACTGCTTGGCTGGCAGTGGTGCTGTGCATGTAGACGGCAGGGCACAATCCTTGTCCAGTGGGCTTGACTGGGGGGAGAAGGGAGCTTAATGCTGGACCTTAAGTGCTTGTGACAGGTAAGACTTTTATTTTGTACCCTGTCTTTCCATATCAACAGGTGTTCCCAGTCACCAAGAAACCCTTTAGGTATTTGGCTATGCAAATAGTTTGGAACTATGACCAGAGAAAAACTTCAACCACTGAAAATAAATATTTTGAAAAACAGTTTCACAGAATGTTGGAGCTAACAATTATGATGACCCTTATTTGGTCAAGGGATATTTCCATTGTACAAAATGATGGCGTATTGCTAGGATATGTCCTAACTTTGCAATCATAGGGTTTGATCTCTGGGAACTCATTGGTCCGAAGAAAGAAGCAGCCGTAGAACCTGCACTCTGATGATCAGTGGTAATGTTGAGCGAATTTAAGTATCTGAAGTGGACCTATATCTGAATTTCTGGGAAAATTTGATTTGCCACGAAGCCGAATTTTCTTACGCTTTGTGGTAACAAATCTTATTAGTGAGACTCCTGGCCAGCAAGTGGTAACATATTCTAGCTATAATAAAGATAATAATTTATGTATTTTATTATACTATATTATGTGTACACATTTAATAATATGTGACAAAGATGATCAAATGACCAGTTTTAAGTTTTTACACCTAATAGCCTGCTCAGGTCCCAGATTACTGCCCTGATCCATTTTTCCTCACTAACCCTCAGAGGAACCCGTTTCCATTACTTGTAATTACTGCATCTAATTATGGAGCTAGCACGGTTCTATTATTATTCCCGCTCAAAGGAAACGGTATCTGTTCCCTCCATTAACCTTGAGGATATAGATAAAAGTGGATCCCATATAGATTTCCTTTTATGTTCCTGTTGTAAGAAATCACCAATAATATAATATTCAATTTAGAGACTTACAGCGCCATTATTACATCAATATAAATACATTTGGATATACATATCTATTCATAGTACTGTATATGGAGTCATGGCTCCCTTAACTGAGTCTGAAATAGGAGCATACCCCTCCATTGTCTAGTATGCTTGATATTTGGCTGCCAAAAAGAACAGAATTTTCACACATATGAATTACTCAATTTTTAAAGTTAAAATTGTAGCATCCCAGATTTGCTTGTGAAAGCAGCATATGGCCCTACAGCAGCATAAGGTAGAGGTGGAGATCCTACTCTGTGTCGCCATATAGGGTCTGTATTTAGACCAAGCTCTTATTCTATATTTAGACAGCATAACCATGCCCATTAAAAACTAAAGTGCTTTATGCTTAAAATCCACAACGACTTTCAGAACGTGTGAACCCAGCCTTATTTTTTGACTACTTGTTCATTTTTTTGCTGGTTACATCTCTAATTGCTGCAGAATATGTCACTACAGAATAAAAAAAGATGTATTATTATTGTTATTATAAAATCTATTGTTATTATTATTACATTCTTATTGTTATTAGTAGTAGTAGTATTACAGTAATTATTATTATTATTCATTTTATTGCTATTATAATTGCTAATAATATTTTTATTATTATTATTATTATTATTCTTCACATTTCCCTCTTTTAAGCACAAAAAATTAGACTGCATTCGTTAATTTTTTTTTAAAGAAAATACCATTGAGAGTAATTTGTTTAACAATATATATAATTGCAAGACAGCTACCTTAAAATTACTTTAAGGTACTGCAGTACCTCAGAGGACTAATGCAAAGAGTTAGCTAATACCAAAAGAGGTAATATTATGTCCTTAAAGGGGTTATCAGATATCTAAAATCCAGAGCGATGCAGATGCCAGGGAGCAGGTAAGTATAATCCATACAAGGGGCCCGGGCATTTGGGGAGATCTTTTAGATATCAGATAACCCCTTGTGTTTTATGTGAACTCAATACCAATATTTGTTTAGGTTACCAGAGGATGAACTGGTTCCGCTCCCTGGTTAGGAGTTTAGTGAAGTCTAGTCTGAGGAGAAGCTACAGGAGAGACTTGTGCTGAGAGCCTCACTGCTTGGCCCCAGGGACTGCCAGAGGGAGGACTACCACTGTCGGCTGAGAGTACTACTATGCTTCTAAGGGCAACAACCACCACTTCCAATCTCTCTGCCCTGTGCCACCCCTGCAGCTTGCCACCTTACATACAAGCCGTGAGAGTATACTGTATGTTGGTGCATATATACAAACATGATGCACAAATGGCACATAATGCAGTGAGGGCAGGAGACATGTTTCATTGCCTATTGGGGAATGTATTAAAATAGGACTTTTTTGGGCTTATTTGAGCAAAAATGTGTTTTGCATTTCCATACTACTCACTCCAGAGTTTTGAACAATGAATGGGAAAGACATAATTGTCTTTGTTAATAAGTTGTACTCCAAATTTATCAAAAGTAAAAAAAACTTGTAAAAATAACTGCAGAAGTACTTGCAGACAATTAGGTTAGATTTTAGGAGTTAACATTTTGGTGTCAGGTTTAACAATGTGCCAAAATGAGCAAACAACGTGCAAGATTTGATACATTCTCCAGTGCAGACTCAAGCACAACTGACTTCTAATATTACCATTATGATAAATTCCCTACCTCAATGGGGTATTTTGATTGTACCAAGTCATCCCGACCCCTATGCACAGGATACATAATCGCTTTATTCACATATAGCACTGACATATTCTGCAGCACTTTACAGACATTATCATCCCAAGTGGAGTTCACAATCTAAGTTCCCTATCAGTATGCCTTTGGAGTGTGGGAAGAAACCTACCTAAATCATTAGATCATTGGGGGGCTACCAGTGGGACCTCCACCTATCACAAAGACAGAGACCACATACCCTGCGCTGTATTCAGCAATATCCGGAACTATCATAGAGATGGAGGTAGTGACAGAAGCAGCAGTGGGCATACTCAACATTCTGGTGCTCGTTCATTTCAGGGGCACCCCCCGAGGAGTATGGAGCCCTACTGATGACACCCCACCAATCTTTTCCTGTATATAGAAATAACTTGTTTCAACTGGAATACTCCTTTAGGGTTCATGCACACAACATTGTGCTGGCTGTGCCCATGCTGTGGACCGCAAATTGTGGTCTGCAATGCATGGGCACCGACAGTGTGACCACCGTCTGTGGACACAGAACCTTTTCACTTTAATGGGTCCGAAGGTCCACACTGCAAAAAGTAGTGCATGCACTACTTTTTTGCGGTGCAGAGGCAAGGGTAGAAAACCCATGAAAGCACTCCGTAGTGCTTCCTTAGGCTTCCAATCTGTGCCTGCATACCGCACCGTATCTTCCGGATTACAGAGCCATTCCAGTGTGGGCCGCAATACGGGCGTGGACCTGCTACGGTCGTGTGCATTAGGCCTTAATGAAAGGGAAAGATGAAAAAGCTAACCATTAATAAAATACTTAAAATACAAAACAAAATTTAGATTTTTTTCCCCTTTCATTTTTGTACTTTTTTACCCTCAATTTATCCTCCCTGATTGATTTGGAAATAACTTCTTTCATTCTCTCCAGTGACAGATTTTATGACTTTTCAGTCATAATTTTTTGTTTCTTATCAAGGTTGGAAAATCGTAGGGAAAAAAGAAAAAAAACTAAATGGTCATTTTAATGGCCACGTAATGTGTTTATTTCATGTTTCTTTCCAGATAATCTCACTTTCAAAGCAGTTTTATTGAGTAGATGAATTTCTTCAATTACCTGATAGCTATCAGGCCTCTTGTGAAACACATGGCTCGAGGCCTATGGACGATTAATTTGACAAGATTCTGTTCTGCTTGTGGTTACTGATTACCAGGCAAATCTGATGTGTTTGGAGCATGCAGAATAGATCATGTCAGTTCAATTACCAATTATGACTCCTGAGTAAAACAGACTCTGAACCATCTGCCGCAGCTTCAAAATATCTCGATCACAGTTCGAAAATGTTGTGAATCTGATTTATAAGAAAGGGGCCTGGATTACATCGCTAATGAGATTATGCAATTTACCAGGTGCAAATGTGCTCTTGTTTAAGAAAGCCGCCTATCACCAGCCCACAATGTCATGGATGATATCATGGCGAGCAGAAATTAAAAAACCAGCCAGTATGTGTTTGCTTCATTGATATTGATTACCTTGGATACAATGGCAATTGCCATACCATGCTGAATTTACAAGTCATTGGTGCTTTTCCCTTTACCATTTTATGGCTCGCTAATATTTTAGACTAAAGAACAGCACATATCATACATATTTTAGCTTTTTGTGATTCTTCTCCTAAACATGGCATATTAGCTTCCATGGAGCAAATTTTTCTGTCACCCGGTCACCAAGAAGTTCCTCCTTCCTCCTTTCCTCTCTCAGATCTCCCTGTCATTTACTCTTTTCCTCCAACCTTTTTAATTGAGCAGGAACATTTCTATCAAATCTCTACATATTGAATCTCTTTCTTTCCTTGCAGTCCTCTCCTAAAGATACTTTTACGTTGGTGTTTCTATTTTACGGTAATAAGATCCGTCATAGGGTCCCCATTCATGCCGCTTCCATTTTGTCCCCATTCATTGTCAATGACAACGAAACTAAGCAGAATGAAATGCTCCAAAATGCATTCTGTTCTGTTTGGTTGCATTCTCATACCAGAGATCAATCTGCAGCATACAGATGGTTGTATTATCAGTAACGGAAGCGTTTTTGCTGAACCCTGCTGGATCCAGCAAAAACGCTAGTCTGAAAGTAGCCTAACTGATTTCCATTAAAACCATGTAGGATGAGAAGTTAGCTACTTCCTCCCTTGTTGATGTCCTTAATAAATTAAACTTCCCAGCATTTATTTTCTTTTTCTTTCTTTCTTAATATATAGGCTAAAAGTTAGAGTGAAGGCTTTGGCTTTTATAGCACATTCTTGATGGACGAATACAAATTTCCTCACTGATACCGTTATATGTGCCCACTGCCACCGGATCTACTGGGTGGGCGTAGACACCTCCCTGCTCACCTTTCTTCCCCTGCAAATTTCCTCTGCTCCGCCATGGTGGGCCTGGGTGCCAGAGCAGCCTGGGTGTTCTTATCCACAGGCTGCAGCCTGCTTCTTGCCAGCAAGACCTCTCCCTTTGCTCATAGAATGTGCGTGCCACCAGCAACCGCACCCTAATTCACACCAGTCAATAGCTGGTCACTTTGGGGTACTTAAGGTACCTTCAGGGTGCTCAACCAATAAATTCCTAGCTTGCTAGTTCCTGCAGAGATTTTAGTTTCTATGCTCATGAACTGAATTCAGCCCGTTTCCTGGATATTCCAACTATCATCCATCTATCTGCCCATTTCCTATTGTGCTGTCCCAGCATTTATTTCTTCCATTTAAGATTAATTGCTGTATTCGTGTTATCAGATCCATACCATGTTGTGTAATGCTGCCACCCCGTGGTCATTCTTGTAATAGGTTTCTGAATGTATTATGTAAATCCCATTGCCTTTGCTCTCTGTCTACTCCTCCCTTTCGGTGACATCATATCCTGTTTGTGCTGTTCCTGTGTCTTTTTTTTGCAGCAGACTCAGAGCTGGTGAGAGCATTTAGTTTTGACCTCTAATGTCCTCTATATGTCTTTGCTCAAGGTAAACTCAATAAATTACCAAAACATCTTTATTGTATCCTCCTCACTGGATTTTCACATACAACTGTTACCACGACTTAGGTCACTGAACTTAGGTCTTCAGTGAGTCCATGTTCACTGAAGAACAAACTGTACGATCTAAACGTGTTATCAAACCAACACAAAATATTAGAGAGAATTATGAGGCAACCAAAGAAGAGTTCAGTGACAATTTAAATGATTTACGGCAAAGAACTGAACACTATATAGCAGGTCTTTCATGCTATAACAATGATGCACCAAAGTTAACCACAGCGTTAAATTGTTTAACTAACGCCTATGTCCGCTATCAGCGACTGTCTGCAAAGAACATCACTTTCCTGAGCGACTCCGATTTTGATGATGCTTCGGAAGAGTTGTGAGAGAGAAAGAATCTCCTCCAAGAGAAGGATGCCTTAGTACAAGACACTACGAGCAAGGCAGAACTCCGCATCACACACTTGCAGGAGGTAAAATCCCATCGATCAACTTCAGCCAAATATACTCTTTCATCTTCCAAATCCTCTCATTCTGGAAGGTGGGCGTTACATGACAAGATTATAGAGATTCGGGCAGAATCAGAGGAAGCTAGTGTTAGAAGTTGCTTTGCTAAGAAGGAGTCTGAAATTGCAAAGAAGAGAGCAGAAAAAGGAGGCTAAGAACGCAAAGAAGAGATTAGAAATGGAGGTTGAGAATGCCAAGAAGGAGGCAGAAATGGCAAAGAAGAAAGCAGAAATGGAGGCTGAGAACGCAAAGAAGGAGGCAGAAATGGCAAAGAAGAAAGCAGAAATGGCGCAGATGGAGGCAGAGGCAGAAGCCCAACTATAAATTCTCCAAACGGAAAAGGAAGAAGCAGCTACCTTAGCTAAACTGAAGGTCTTCGAGCAAGTATTAGGCCAAGGTACCGACCTAGACTGTTTCATCCCAGAAGAAGAGGAAGACCCAGCTGACCGGACTGCCAGATATCTGCTAAGGCAATCATCGCCTGCTTCTCCTGCTAAATCACCAACAGGGTGAACCCACAGAGCACCAGATTTCATCATCCACCGATAACAAGGTAATTTCTAGAGTAGAGCCAGCTGATCCTCCAGAGACTGAAATGCATACATGACAAGCAAGATATTCCAAAAAGCAGCCCCATTGTCAACTTGAAACCAGTAATTGACAATCACGGCATGGTGAGGGTTGGTGGTCGCCTAAACAAGGCTAAGTTAGAGATTTCAGAAAGGAATTTCCTCTTTATTCCTGCCAATCACCATGTTGCTACACTGCTGATATGGCATTATCATGAAAGAATCAAGCACCAAGGCAGACATTTCGCTGAGAGTGCTGTGGGGACTCACTCTGGTAGACAGCATTAGCGGATGCAGTATAGAGGCAACAACAAGTTCTTTGGATCAAACAGTTCAGTGTTTTATTCAAACTTTAGGCAAGTGACAAAACAAACAGTCATATTAAAACAAAAAGTCACCTTGCGGTGTTGGTGGTAATTCACCCCATGCGGTAATTCTGCCTCAAAGAGTCCTTGCTGATAGCTGCACCAACCTGTTTTTACGCCAAACAGGTAGCAAACCTTTATCCAGACACAAGGCTCCAAGATCCCAACACAGAGACTTGGCTTTTCAGCCCAGCTGCCTATTTAAGGACAGCCAGGTGCTGCCAAAACCCAGACCGGCATTTAAAATTTGGTCCGGTATTTGACCTCACCTGGCTGTAAATCAGCCCAGCAGCACATGCTGGGAGGAAAATACCTGTTTTCCCAGACCAAACCTCTCACTGTGTCACAGGTCTTTAGATAGTGGGAGCAAAAAGACAGGTTGTTCATATAATTCACCATTGCATTAAATGTTGCAAGGCAAGGGGAAAACTGCAACATCAACAAATGTCTGATTTGCCAATTGATAGGACAAGCACCGAACCACCGTTTACTTATGTTGGTCTGGATGTCTTTGGGCCATGGACAGTCACTGCACGAAGGACAAGAGGTGGCCATGCAGACAGCAAATGATGGGCAGTGTTGTTTACATGCTTAAGTGTACGTGTAATGTGTATACACATTGAGGTAATAGAATCCATGAACGCTTCTAGTTTCATCAATGCTTTAAGACGATTTCTCGCCATCAGAGGACCAGTAAAGCAAATGAGATCTGACTGTGGAGCCAACTTCATAGGCGCCTGCCGAGAATTGCAAATCGACTCTAAGCCAGTTCAAGACTACTTGGCCAACAATGGTTGTACATGGATCTTTAACCCCCCTCATGCCTCTCATATGGGCGGTTCATGGAAAGGCTCACCCATGAGAAATTTGACTACCTTCCTAGCTGAGGTATCTGCTATCATCAACGCAAGACCTCTTGTTCCTGTATCTATGGATCCAGAATCCTCTGCCATTCTCACTCCAGCAACTCTTCTCACTAAGAAGTTTGGATCTATTCCTAATCCACCTGAAGAGTCTTTTTCTGGTAAACTATATCAGAAACGTTCAACATCTGGCCAACTGTTTCTGTATCAGGTGAAAAAGGCAGTAGCCCAAGCCAAACTTACAAATAGATCTCGTTCTCATGAAAGACCAGAAGGTGAAAAGAATCTCGACGACGGCATGTCCACCCATTCTAGTTTACTGAGTTTTCTTTATTGCCTTTTGTCTTTCAGGTTCCAGTATTTTCATTGAACATCATATGGACATTCATGTTTTGCATATGTGTGAAATCCTAGGATTTCAGACGGGGAGTGTGCTGTCCCAGCATTTATTTCTTCCATTTAAGATTAATTGCTGTACTCGTGTTATCATATCATTACCATGTTATGTAATGCTGCCACCCTGTGGTCATTCTTGTCATAGGTTTCTGAATGCATTATGTAAATCCCATTGCCTTTGCTCTCTGTCTACTCCTTCCTTTCGGTGACATCATATGCTGTTATGCTCTTCCTGTGTCTTTCTTTTCTGCAGCAGACTCAGAGCTGGTGAGAGCATTTAGTTTTGACCTCTAATGTCCTCTATATGTCTTTGCTCAAGGTAAACTCAAAAAATTACCAAAGCATCTCCATTGTTTCCTCCTCACTGGATTTTCACATACAACTGGTACCACGACCTAGGGATATAAGTGAGTTCAGCTGTCTACCATTACTTCTACAGAGATTACCACTCACAACCAGTCAAAGACTTCTCTAACGTACATTTGTGGCAGAATACCTATCATCCGAATATCATCCAATATTATGACTAGCATCCGACTATCTGCCCGTTTCCTCAGCTGTCTGACCTGACCTGTGTCTGTTCTCCGTATTGACTCTTCGCTGCCAGACAGTTTATTACATTGCTCATACCTTGACTACCCTAACCTGTCCTATCCCTGACTACAGTTTTGCCTGATCCCTCATACAAAGACTACAGCACTAGGTTGCAACCTGGTGGTTCCCCTGCACTGAAGTCTAGATCCCTGTACAGGGTTTAAAGGGTGAAGACTAATTCTGTTGTTTGACACAGTAGTTCTACAGACACTGCCATAACAGATACTAGGATTTGTCTAAGGCCTCTTTCACACTTGCGTTGTCCGGATCCGTCGTGTACTCCATTTGCCGGAATTACACGCCGGATCCGGAAAAACGCAAGTGAACTGAAAGCATTTGAAGACGGATCCGCGTGGGGCGCCCTGACATCACTCTGGAGCGCGATGCGCGTGGGGCGCCCTGCTATCACTCTGGAGCGCCCTGGGAGCCGCACGGACGGTAAGTATACTGCTCCCCCGCTCCCCACTACACTTTACCATGGCTGCCAGGTCTTTAGCATCCTGGCAGCCATGGTAACCATTCAGAAAAAGCTTAACGTCGGATCCGGCAATGCGCCGAAACGACGTTTAGCTTAAGGCCGGATCCGGATTAATGCCTTTCAATAGGCATTAATTCCGGATCCAGCCTTTCGGCAAGTGTTCAGGATTTTTGGCCGGAGCAAAAAGCGCAGCATGCTGCGGTATTTTCTCCGGCCAAAAAACGTTCCGGTCCTGAACTGAAGACATCCTGATGCATCCTGAACGGATTTCTCTCCATTCAGAATGCATTAGGATAATCCTGATCAGGATTCTTCCGGCATAGAGCCCTGACGACTTAACTCTGCCAGAACAAAAGAACGCAAGTGTGAAAGAGCCCTAATGGCCCATTTACACAGGCTGACTTTAAAGGCAGTTTTTGGGAACAAACCATTCATTCCTGATAACTGCCTGCTTGTGAGAGGAGGTGAAAGCTGCATTTAATTTAACAAATCACCTCCTTTGTATGGGAATGAGTGACCACTATAGTGATTATTCATTCCCATACAGATTAATTGTTCCTGAGAGCAGACTGCTATCTACATAGGATGATCTGCTGCCAAGAAACAATGATTTTGGTATCTTCATCAACTATGCTTTCACCTGAACTTTTGCTTGTTCATCAGGGCACCCTTACACAGGGCAGTTATCAGTAAGCATACCTTCCCAATAATTGCCCGGCTTATGTAAAGGGAACTTTATACATGATCTGGCATAAGTGACTGAATTTTTATTTGTCCACATGGAATGTGCCATAGAAGCCAAAGCCTTCACTCCAACTTATTGCCTAGTTATTGAATTGGACGTGTAGCCATATTTAAATAATTTGAAAAAAAGGGAATGCTGGGAAGTTTAGTTTAATGATAACATCAGTGAGGTTTAACTTGGTTTTAACAGAAATTAATTTAGGCTAGTTTCACACTAGCAGTAAATACTCTGGCAGGCTGTTCCGGAATAGGAACAGCCTTTCAGAAGACATTGTATCGGGCATAGCTGGAAAAGGCCAGAGCACCGCCATTGAGTATAATGGGATTTGGCGAGCTTAATCCTGGAAGTAATGGTGGAAATGGCGAGTCCCATTATAGTCAATGGGGCCTGTTGGTGCTTCGGCCTTTTCCAACTAGGCCGGCTAAAATGTCTTCTTACAGGCTGTTCCTTTGCCGGGACTGCCTGATGGAAGAATTTATTGCTAATGTGAAACTAGCCTTAGCTGACAGACATGGATTCTTTACTATCATTTTTGCATTTTCCACGTCTTTTCACTTTAAGGACATACTTTAAGTAACACGTGATAGATAAATCTAATATTGTTCTTCAGGGAACAAATGACAGATCTTTCAATTCATCTTACTAAATGCCACACATTATTATTACATTATCATCCCTGTAAGGCAGCATTAATATCTAATTACGTTCCATAACCTTGATCAATTCACACATTTAAATCCTATCTGAGATATTTTATTCTGGCTTATAATGGTGTAAAAATGAAACAAAAGCAGGCAGACAACATAGACATAAATACATTAATATACTAAGAGGAATGAGATAATAGAAGAGAGAATGGTAATAACACAAAAAAAAAAAAAAGGCTTATCTCGCTACCTATTTGGGCATATGTACATCATAAAGGAGAGCTTCCCCCAGGACCCGCTCCATGAACCAGAACAAAGAGCCAATACCAAAAAACGACAGAGGACTCCAAGTATTAAGGATCAACTGTAGTATTGGTCTCTTCATGTAGGGCAAAGCAAAGTTTTGGCCACACCCAGACTCCAGAGCTGGGGTGCATCCCTAAAAGTTACTTCCATGAAGTGCGGCTTTCACTTTGATAAACCTGGATCATCCATGAACCACTGTTGTGAAAACTGTTCAGAATTTCTTTGTGTCTTTTATTAGATTGTAAGCTTCTCTGGAGATGTGACTGATGGTCCTCCATATAAAAATTGTAGGGATCTTTATTTGGTCACTTCAGCATAACAGAGTAGCATCCAAGTTGTATCGTCACTTGGAGCGGTGAAGTTATAGCACCAGCATAACATAACAGAAAACAAAATAAATGCCTGCCCGTCTGGGCTCTACCTAATACACAAGCGGTTCCTGTCTCACCTATATGTCATGTTCACACCATAGAAACATAGAAACATAGAATGTGTCGGCAGATAAGAACCATTTGGCCCATCTAGTCTGCCCAATATACGGAATACTATGGATAGCCCCTGGCCCTATCTTATATGAAGGATGGCCTTATGCCTATCCCATGCATGCTTAAACTCCTCCACTGTATTTGCAGCTACCACTTCTGCAGGAAGGCTATTCCATGCATCCACTACTCTCTCAGTAAAGTAATACTTCCTGATATTACTTTTAAACCTTTGCCCCTCTAATTTAAAACTATGTCCTCTTGTAGCAGTTTTTTTTCTTTTAAATATTCTTTCCTCTTTTACCTTGTTGATTCCCTTTATGTATTTAAAAGACCAGGGAACACCAGGAAAGATCAGGCTTCACGCAACCTCACGGCTAGCCAGTCACCAAGCTCTAACCACACAAGTCAGCTCTCCAGGCTTCATTCCCCCAGAACGGCATTCATGCTTTATTCCCCTAGTGAGGATCCCTACAGGCCTCACCTAGGATCACCTCGGGCTAGGGGAAAAACCTGTAATGGAGAGGTGTGGACTTGGAAATCCCACCACCTTATCCCCAAGTCCAAAGAAATCCAGCCCATATAAACTAAACAAAGAACTCCAGAAGACTATGCTCTGATGAAGCAAATGCCTCTTTCTGTATTTCTCCTATCTCACCCAGCTAAGGAACCAGGGTGAGATATACACTCCCGCCACTACTTTCCCATACACATTACCACACAATGTAATATGAGCTTAATAATAATAGTAAAAAAACTGCCGGGGGTGGCACAGACGAAGGCACGCTGAAACACGTGTCGGGGTGGCGCCATCCTGGTCGGTCTTGCACACTACCAATTTGAGGTGAGTCTCTTCTCTAGCTTTGCTGGTACCGGGTTATTTTTGCACCTGGTTATTACTTTGTACTCACCCCAGCTTAGGCATTCCCTTGTGTTAGAATTTCTAACATCTTAGGTAATATGGTCAGCATTAGAGATGGCCAGGTTTATCAAAGGGAAAGCCGCTCTTCATGGGTGTAACTTTTAGGGATGCACCCCAGCTCTGTATTATATTATATTAAGATACGCCTATTACCTTTTTGGTATGTGTGCAGCGCCAGGATGGGTTTTTTTCTGTCACTTTTCTTCCTCTTATTAATGGCTTATATATATTTTTTAATCATGTTCCAATACAAATTTATATATTTTTCAGTTTTCTGCTGGATATACTCGGGAGCTTGTACCGAGTTATTTGATTAGGTGGCCTGTTACTTTGTTCCAAAGTTTTGGGTGGGTACTTACCCCTTTTTGTAATCGGGTCAGTTATGGTCTATTCTTCTATTTAATACCTAATAATAATAGTATAGTAAATGAACGCCAATTCAGGCCCTAACCGTCTCTTACCTAAACTTCTGTATCTCACTACTAGTTGGCATTCCACTAAGTAGACTGGCTCTGCTTCAATTTATCTATAAGCAGATTTTTTCCTGTGCTGCCCCCATTCTGGTGAACTCACTGCTCTGAACCATTAGACTGGATCCTAACATTCTAAATTTCAAGGAGACCATTAATCATAGTCCATGACAAAGTGCTCCAGAATTGATATTACATGGAGAATTTAGGTAATTTCTGAAACAGACATGTTAGGACAGGCGACATGTCCTCTTTTTTAAATAAAAAGATGTGGCTACTTTCACACTGGCAGGGTTCAGCAAAAAAAAACGCTTCCGTTACTGATAATACAACCATCTGCATCCGTTATGAACGGATCCGGTTGTATTATCTTTAACATTGCCAAGACGGATCCGTCATGAAATCCATTCAAAGTCAATGGAGGACAGATCTGTTTTCTACTGTGTCAGAGAAAACGGATCCGTCCCCATTGACTCCCAGGACGGAAAGCAAACTACAACATGTTGCTCCTGGGGCTCTGTAGGTTGTCCTGGCCTGCGAACTGCAGTGGCATAGGGCCCACGTGTACCCTCTGTAGGGGTCAACTCGACCACTTCTCCAATATATAAACTATGTAGCCAAGGGGGAAGTTCTTTTCTTTTTACGGACCGGCGGTTAACATAATACTCACGATCTGTTGACAAATCGCGGATGAATCCGAATCCCCTCTGTTTACAAAAATCCAATACTCGGCCCAGTTTGCGTACTGGTACTGGGAAATCCTTTACCGGTGCCTCCAACAGTCTGCAGGTAAGTCCCTCATTATAATGCTTGCAGGCATGATTGCGCTGCAGCCTGGCAGACTTTATTTCTGCAGACAACTTTGCCCAAAGCGCGGTATGTTCCATAGTGGGCCACGCTATGGTGGGTACATCCTCAGACTGACCGGACCTTTCGGTTAATTTCAGAGACTGGGGTCACGGCGTCACGGGTGCATTCTGACCTGTACTATCTCATGCAGATTCAGGACCGTGGTCTGCACTACGCTCGCTCCAGTGACGGTGCTGCTCTCCGGTCTGGGAAAGCAACTAAATGGAACGGAATGCATTTTGGAGCATTCTGTTCAGTTCAGTTCAGTTTTGTCCCCATTGACAATGAATAGGGACAAAACTGAAGCATTTTTTTTTTACAATATTGAGCCCCTATGAAGGATCTCAATTTCGGAAAACTAAAAAGCTACTTTGAAAGTAGCCTAAGAGTTTATATCACTCCTTTCATTCCCTGTAGATCGTAAGCTCTTATGGTCAGGGACAATTCTCCTCTTGCCTCATTGTTTGCACACTTTTTTGAACATTTATTACTTTGTCACTTCCCTAATTATAAAGCGCTGCTGAATATGTTGGCGCTATATACATGAAGATGCTCTCAGTAGCCAGCTCTGATGAAAGAAGAACATTGGCAGAATATTCACCGGAAAAATGTGCAGGAAATTGAATTTCCGTCTGAAAACTTTTCTGCATCTCTACGACTCCCACTCTTGACAACACTGTCATTCTTCTGCATTATTCACCCACGTTCTGTACTTTAAAGCGCCACTTTCTCTCTCTTCGCTTTTCATTAATATTTCACTCTCATGTCAACGATTTTACTCTCTTACAATCTGTTCATTCCATTTTTTTTCATAATTCTGCACTAAACACATTTGGGAGTCATTTATCATTTGAGGTCGTTTTCACTTTTACCCTGGGTTCACACCTGAGCGTTCGCGATGGAGCGCTCTGTATGCGCGATTGTACCGGCGTTTACAATCGCACATACAGAGACAAGCGAACGCCCATTGTCGCGCGTTCCCGAAAGTCTATGTACGGGAACGCGCGACAAAACGCCCCAAAGAAGCTCAAGAACTTTTTTGAGCGTCGGGCGTTTTACAGCGCGATCGTACGCGCTGTAAAACGCCCAGGTGAGAACCATTCCCATAGGGAATCATTGGTTTCTCCTTGTTGAGCGTTTTACAGCGCGTAGGAACGTGCTGTAAAACGCTCAGGTGTGAACCCAGGGTTAAGTCTGGTTTTGCATTGTGTGGTTGCACCAAATTTATGAAATGGCGCACAGCAATAATATATTTGGAGTGCAATGTGGTTTACACCTATATGCATAAAAATATACGCCGGGGGGTTGCCTGGCGTAGGTTGCACATTTTTTATGACTTTTGACTTTAGTGTAAACTCACTTTTATCTCTTAAACATAGACCACTTTGAAAAACAGCAAGGTTCACAAAATGCTGCAGTTGCCATGGCTTTTTTGTGACTTTCTTACGCCACAAAACTAACATATGCAGTTGCCATGGCTTTTTTGTGACTTTCTTACGCCACAAAACTACCCCGTCGTTGTGCAAATGCCCGGCGCAGTACACCTCCTTCCAAAGCTGGGAACGTCATGTCCGGTGCGGCCTCATCACAACAGGAAGTGACGAGGGTAGGGAAATTTCACGGGTAGGGGAGAAATCACAGAACACCGGCCTCTCTACATAACTTCGGCGATCCACTGTCAGGAAAGGGGCTTATTAAGACCGGCGTCTAAAATGCCAGTCTTAATAAATTTGCCCCATTATGTTTTGTAACATAGATTACACTTACATAGGTTTCCCTAAATGAAGATCAGACATATAGTACATAACAACCTCTTTCTAACAAAGCTAGAACCAGCCCCGTACCTCACACGTCTGTTCATTGCCCCAAATGTTCTGCTAGATTTATTTCAAGCTGTCAGCTTAGGAGGCGTTTCCTCTCTTATGGGTTTGTCCTATCTGCTGCAGCTGGTGGCAGTTGAATGGTGCAACTGCGCATGTGCGTCTGTCTCAGTGAGCAGGACAGAGAAATTAGAAAAAGAAGAAACAGCAGGTGGCGCTATACAGATAGATTTCATTGAATAACTCAGTAGCTATTATACATTTTTAATTACATGCAAATACAAAAGTATTCAGATCCAGGTGCTGGGCTGAAAACTGTAGAATATTTTTTGTGGGACAATTGTCCAGTTGTCTGGGGAGACAAGCAGAGTCTGTATGAATAGCACGCTGCTCTGGTATAGTGAGTGTCAAGGTGCACTAAACTATTAGAGCATTCCATTATAATTGCTACACTTGTATCTACCACTCGGGGAACATGATTATAGAGGGCGCAGTCACCCCTCTGCCACATAAAAATACACCAGTATTAAAACTGGTGCATGCTATAGGGGGAGCTGTAGCAGATTTTGTTTTGCTGCCTATTTCACTTGTAGGGCACACTTTTCCTGCATCTTTAGTTTCTGTAAGGGATCGCCTCTTATTTAGGGGTCATTCTCACAATGATCTTCATCGAACACAGGGTTAGGGGCCAAACATTGCTTTTATTTGGCACCTCAGCAAAACCAAAACAAACAATACAAATAAAACACCTGCCCGGCTGGGCTCTAACTAAACATGAGGACTCCCTACCTCACTGAAAGCCCCGTTCACACACGGGAAGAACATGCGGCTTTTCCCAGCCTAACAATCCAGCACTTCCAGGCTGTAACAAAGTCCAGTACCTTTTGGGGGATTGTGGCCCAGAAGTCCACCTGACTCTGGCCTAGCGACCGTCGATTACAAGACCTCGCGAAGTCCCCCAAAGTTCAGGCTAACACCTAGCCCCGTGGCCCCTCAGCCAGCTCGGCTGAGCCCACTTGTACAGAGCCTTCCCAGGCCTCTGCTGCACACAGACTCTCCAGAGGGAGACACACCGAAGATCCATTAGCAGGATTAAATAGGATCCCTGGACATGAGCATACCCTAAGTCCCGGAATGGAACCTGGGGAAACAACACCTCAATGTTCACATTGCCAATTTTCGGACTTGGTACTATGTTGGCCCCAAGACTTAAATGGGTTAGCCAGTTTATACATATATTCCCAGTACCCAATACATTATTTTTTGTGTAACACACAGCTTTATTTAACAACATAACTTACCCCACCACATGTAACATGTAATCTCTTCTCCAGAAGACAAGCTCTGGAGCAGAGAGGCAGGACGAGACTTAGATTGAGAGCCAATCAGTGAGATCTGTACTCCACTTAAATCCTGCTGTAAGATAGCTCAATGCTAGCTATTATATTTTCAACCGGGTTCCTGTGTGTGCTAGACTGCATATTATGGATATTCTTGTGTTTTTGACCTGACTTGTTTACCCAATTTCTGTTTGTCTTCGCCTTGCGTGCTACTGCATCTCCTGCTTTTGCATCTCTGTACCTTTGTTTCTGTATATTGGTGTTGGGTGCTATCCTGGCTTTGACATTTGACTGCTGTTTTTGACAATGGCTAGCATGACAACTCAACCTGTCCACTTGCTAGCAGCTACCTGGTAAACACAAGACCGATTTCTTACCACCCACATCGACCACTCAGGGTAAACTAGTTAGACACCTGAATAGGATCTGGTAAGTTCACCAGATATTGTTGAGCCAGGTAGGTAGCCCCAAGTCTGGCAGTGGGTGCTTAGTTTGCTGGACACATTACCTATATCCCGTCGGTTCCATTACACCGTACAGTAGAAGGCCCCTTTTTCCCCCATCTGTGAGCTGTGTAAAACACCTACGATCATCAGGCACTGTGTCTATAGAGCACCAAACATGATTCACCTAGATCGCTCCTTTCTGTGCTTTCTCTGGGCGGATCCTTTTCTGCACTTGCCATAAACATGTTCATCTGATGTTCAGCGCATGCGCAGAATAGGATCCATCTAGGGACTGCACAGAAAGCGGTAACATGGGTACCAGCTTGTATCCTATGAATGCAACACTCAACGACTATGGGTGTTCTCAGAGCCTACTGTTGGGTACCCAGGGGCCTTTTTCTGCGCAGGGGGTTTAAGTTATGTTGTAGCATATAGAATATACAAGGGCATGCTGGTTATTTGGTAATTGGTTCTCTAAGTAGGTACTGCAAGCCCCGGAAGAGCGGAGGAAGGGAGCGTTAGTGGCTCTGTCTGCAATAATTATACACAGTGCCAATCCTTACATTGATGCTCTGTAGGGCCAAGGCAGTGATAGGAGGACTATTTTGTTCCGCGGGGCACTCCCTGATGTTGGGGTTTCTGCCTGATGGTAGTTGAGGTGCCCTTAGTGTTATGAGTGTTGTATGGGTACAAGTCAGAAGAGGTAGGTTCAGTGGCTGGCATATGGGTCTAGAGTCAGTAACCAGGCCAGTTGTAGAAAATAAATGAGAGTTGTAGTACATTCAATGGTATCAAAACACAGATCCAAGCAATTCTCAGTGCAAATGTTCCCAGATAGCAATGTATGGATGTAGACCAGGAAGGTGGGCATTGTGGTACTCCTTCCATCTTTCCCTTTCTGAAAAATCTAGAGCTGGCAATATTATTCTTGGTGGGTGTAATTGCCAGCTGAAGGGTACAGGATTTAGATACGCTGGGCAAGGACTGTGTCAGAGACTGAAAGGTGTATTGACAATGCTCCCCTCACTGCAGTAAGGTCTCTGTCAGCCTTAAACAGCAAACACCTTACTGACTGACTCCAGTGCTCATCCATGCAAAGTCAGGACCGTCTTGTTCTTTCCTTCTCTCTTTTCCTGGAGTACTGTGAAGCAAAGGTGGTTTGCTCTCTGTAAATTGCTCAGAAATCCTGATTCTCTGGGATGAAGGCCTAGTTTTCTGAGGAGTAAGCACATGTAGCTTCCTCTCATTTAACACACACCTAACCTCCAACAGTGACACAGTCATAATCGTTAACCCCAACTAATCCATACAAAACTATGCAGGTGCATTCCAAGGCATTAATATATTAAATAACATTACATACCAAGAGCAGTTTTCAAGAACCCTATTCTGGGGTACCACACAGGAAAAATAGAGGAGCGAGTAGTTTCAATAGCAATAGGCATGTTGCAGATACAGCCAACACCAAGGAACTAAAAAGATCAACAGTAAAAAAAGTTAAACTGGTCGCTGTTCTCTCTGCACAAGGTGCATGTGATGCCAGGCACCATGACAGCACCGCTGCTGAGAACATACGTAGGCATAGCTGTCAGCTGGGACTGAGATGTTGCTGGATGGTGGTAAGTGAGTTTATGACATTATGGTGCTTTATGCTGGTATAAGGTTTATATATTCACTTAAGAGGCAGTAGTTATGTATTTAAAAAAACCTCTGTCCTTGGAGAAGTAGGAAGATCTATGGTAAACAATGATAGTGATAGGTAGGTGGAAAAAGTTTGCTAATTTCTGAGCTTGTTTGATTATCCCAATGTATTAGAACAACAGGAAGACAAGTGGTGTGGAAATCCAGCAGCTCTACTCTGGATCAATGATACTAAACCCCATTTATCACAACCTGTGAACATCAGTTAACTTAATATTAACCAAATAGTAACCCACCACTCTTAATAACTGCCGAGTGAGGACACCATCAGCTCATTGTCTCTACATACATACTGTATCACTGGGATATCAGAGTGGAGGTCAGCCTAGACCTCATTACACATTGACCAAGAAGGTTAAGGTAGATTTAGACCATTCAATAATCTGGCAGATTGTTGGGAATGAGTCGGTGTAAAGGTACAACCGATCACCCAATGAATGAGTAAAATGCTCGTTCATCGGGTGTTCCTGTCGTTTGTGCAGGCACCTAAATTATTGTTTCTGGGCAGCAGATCATGCGGTCTAAACAGGGATCTGCTCCCCCAGAAACAGTGCAGTTAGGACGAGCAATCACAATAGTGAAGGCTCGTTCCCATACTGTGGAGCATGTAAATGTAACACTTCACCTCCACTGAACGAGCAACCGGCAATCTGCTGCTCCTCAGCACCTTGAGAAAGGGCACGATAATGGGGGGGGGGCACACCCTAATTGTAGGCTTTATTTAAATTGCTTAATAAATGTAGAATTTGGTTAGACATATATGACCCTTTTGATCTTCAGCACTTGGCCTTGCCCTTACAGTCTAAGAGTTCCTTTGTTTTGTAGACTAAAGTTGCAGACCCAGAGTCATTCCTACAGGTCTGAATTATGGACCAATGTATCATGTTATTCTGTATAAGCAACGCTTCTAGCTGAGAATACCTCCATAATACAGCATACATTAAAATATTCCACAAACGTTTTGATATCTGTATAACACAATGGGCAGACAGAGTTCTACCATGTACCTATACTCCTATATTATGGCTGTGTACAATGCAGATCCATCATATGGCAATGAGCAAGGTGCATAATGTAAGCTATAACAGTGAAGATGGTTGATCTGTCTGTCCTTGGGTGATGAACAAAAACACCTTCTTCAAATTTAAGAAAAGGCTATGTTCACCAGCAGTTCATCACTCTGTGTAAAGGTAGATGTGCTGTTGACAAATAATGAATTAGTATGGGGATGAATGATCATAGTAATGATTATTCATTCCCATACAGAAGTAATGACTACTGCGTGTAAACTCAGCTGAGTGGACAATGGTCGAGAATTTTGATCATTGCCTGCTTTACTGTATAAATGCAACATTACATGGCATAAATACCAGGTTAAAGAGGATATCGCAAAAGATAGGTGAACCATAAGGTGAGTACATTCAATACACAGGAAAAGATCAAGTGAACAGATATAGTAACCTCTCTCAGTTGTGCTGGAAACAGGTTGCTGTCAATGTCTGCATGCTTATAATAATTATGAACATTTTCTGCACTCCTGCTCTGCCTATCCTAGGGACATTACATATAAGGTCTCTATATACAGTGATTGAGAATCAAAAGGTGTCATGAACCAGCGGGTGTGAACGCACTGTGCCACGTGTCCTACCTGCTCTAAGGGCGTTGTTAGACTCTCCCGAGGGGAACACCAGGTCGCTACCTCTTGAGGAGGATAGGCATACGAGGCAGACCAGGAGGTACCAGGGAAAGGTACCAGAAGTACAGGCGTAGTCAGGCAGGCAGAGTCATTACCAGGAGCAACAGCGCAGGACTGAAGGATGAGGCAGAGGCGTAGTCAGACAGGCAAAAGGTCAGGGCAGGCGGCACAGGTACATCTCAGGAAATCTGGGTCAGCAACAGGAGAGTCCAGGCTAGCAGGCAGGGATCAGACGGGTAGCAGAATCCAATAGCACAAATACGAGTCAGGAACACAGGAACACAAGTGGTTATCAGGAGCCTTAGCAGAGCACAAGGACCTTGACGCTGAGGCATCTGGGAAGGGGCTGAGCCACTTATATATGCAAAGGAGGATAGGTCAGTGAGGTCACATGACCTAAGCCACAAAGCCCAGGAAGTGGCGCGTGCCGGCCCTTAAGAAGTGCAGCAGGAACAAACAGCAAGCATGCTGTGGCAAGGGCTGAGAGCAAACTGTGGCATGGATCCAGAACAACACCACCCACACAGACAGGGCCCAGGACTGCGGCGTTGAAATGGGAAGCACCTTCCACCGATCACCGCTGAACCGTGGCGGTAAGCAGGGGAATAGCGGCGCACAGCAGCCGCTGTTACAAAAGGAATGTAAAGAATCTAAATATTTTTTATCTAAAAGTGGAAAATACTCCCAACCACAAATAGACTTTAGAGGGGATTGTATTATATTCATATGAAATCACAATTATTTTATATATGAAGACGAATACTACCTCCAGAAGTGGGGGACTGCGATGGAGACATGGTTTGCACCAGGGTTTGCCAATCTTTACATAGGGCAGTTGGAGAAGAAAACCATTTGTCCAGATGGAGAGCTCCGGGCGAACCTTGTCCTCGCCAAATATTTATTGATGACATGATCTTTATTTGGAAAGGGGGAATCATTAATAGGGTTTTTAACAGAAATTAATAAAAAATATTTTTGGGGAATTTTACATTAACGCTGGGTTCACAAAAGTCTATGTACGGGAACGCGCGACAAGACGCCCCAAAGAAGCTCATGTACTTCTTGGGGCGTCGGGCGTTTTACAGCGCGATCGTACGCGCTGTAAAACGCCCAGGTGAGAACCATGCCGATAGGGAAGCATTGGTTTCTCCTTGTTGAGCGTTTTACAGCGCATAGGAACGCGCTGTAAAACGCTCAGGTGTGAACCCAGCCTAAAGGATAACTGTCGTATTTTCATTAAAAAAATCAATTTTAGCATATGTTACTGCAGCAGCAGCATTATGCATAAAGCAATCGTTAGTTTATTCACTTACCACTGTTTTCTATGAGTTTTCCCCTTAGTTACAGTTGTTTTGAATCCTACATTATGAGAATCTTCTCAAGATGGCTCCTCCGCCAGTTCTCTGAGGCCAAAACTGCATTCCCTCAGGTCACATACAAACTTGCTGTAGCCAGCAGCTTACTGCCAGCCAATCAGATTGGATTCCAACAGCATTAAAGAACTAGTTGCTAAAAAATGCACCCAAAAGCCAATTCATTCGCATAGGTAGAAACTGTAGCAAGAAGGAGGACTATGAAATAGAGGTAAAGGAAATAAAGAAGACATTTGAAATGAAAGGATATGAGAAAGCATTATTGGAGGAACAAAATAAAGAAGTGGGAAAAATGGAAAGAAAATTACTAGTAAAGAATAAAGACAAAGAAAAAGGGGCACATGAAAATAATGAGCATAATTAAATTAAAATCCCACTCATTATAATGCAATTTAATATTCAAACAATATAGTAAAAACCATTATATACAAACACTGGGACATATTAAAACAGGACAAAACTATTGGGGTCTATATCCCTGAAAACCCCAAGTTTGTTTAAAAAAAGGCACAGAATGTTGGGAATAAGGTGGCACCATCAATAAAACAATGAGAAAATAGAGAAGACACAAATACCATCAGAAAAATGATAAAAGGCCCTGAAAAAGGATTTTCCAATGTAAAAAATTTAAGTGTTGTTGGGAATTAAGACAAAAAACTGCAAATTTTGAAATAAAAAGTAAAGATGGAAGTTACAGTCAATCCATTGAACAGCAAATCACCTGCCGAAAGGAAAAAGTAATATACAGTATACATTCATATGCCCATGCAACAAAATATACGAGGGTAGGACTAAAATATCATTATTTAAAAGGGCTAGGGAACATCTATGTAATATCAAAAAGAAATAGTGATGGCCATCCGCATTTAAACATTATAAAGAGGTACATGGAGGAATAATTAAAGGGTCATATATGTGTGGAATAGAAGCCACATTGGAGACTGGGAGATATAATTAAAGCTACTATATATCAAGGCTGGAAACAAAATGTATATTTAATCTGAATTATTTGATCCCAGAAGGACTCAATAGCGATATTGAACTATTTGCATTTGAGTAAAAAGATGCTGAGTAAATATGTAGAGCAAGGGGTTAAATGGAGAAGGCCAGTATTTGGAGAGAATAAAAGAGGACAAAAAAGGCATTATAGTATCCCTGACAAAGGAAAGTTTCCCTTTCCGAAAAGCGTAGGATCGGTTTGTGGTCTGAGAAGGCACCCATACCCTGTAACAGTGATCTCAGTGAGCGCTCGGCACAAGCATGAGTTGAGCTGTGCTGCCAGCTGGGGCAAGAAACAGTGCTACACCTCCAGACACCCAGATCACAGGAGAGGTAGGAATATAATGATACTGATATAAACCTGACTGTATACAAATATGCAAGTGACTATCCATAGGGAGGTGAGTATCAATAATAGAAATAATAGGAATACAAGTCACAGACAGTGCGGTAACCAACTTATATAACAATTGAATTGTCTGTATGCTCTCCCAGATAGGTGTCCACCTCACAGGGTAAAATCAGTAGGAAATTAAAGCCTGATAGAGGCAAAATGATCAGTCCAACCCAAAGGATTGACAATCATCCAGCACAGAAGATCACTAGAGGATTCAGTGGTAGAAAGAAGCACCTATTTATTGGCAAAGTCTTGTCAAAGCAACACATTTTAGGGCTAGTGGTGCCACTTGATTAGGTCAGGAGGGATAGCATGATGTTATCTCTGTTTGTTGTTTTTTTCCTCCTACCACTGAATCCTCTGGTGGTCTTCCACACCTGACAACTGTCCATTGTAACACTGGCGGTCCACTCCTGCTGGCATCAAACACCCCGCCTGGAATTACAAATCACCTGACCGCCCAGCAACACAGGTCCTGGAAGGTCAGAGCGGTGTAAGCCATCCAGGAACGTGGGAAACTTCGCACACAGACCCTGCCTACAGGTCCTTGAAGCTCACATCTGAGCACCGCACCTGACAACCTGGTGTGCAAGCGGACCGAGTAAAGGAGTGGTAAAGTACCCTGTACGAAGTACAGCATTTTAATACTACAAATTGTGGATATATCAATGACTCTTTCATAAACCGTACAACCTATAGCCTAAAGAGCTTTTGGACTTTAACGTTTGGGGCTATCCATTAAGAACAGCCCCTCTCAAAGTTTCTTTCAGTGCCATAGTTTTTATTCAAGATTTAATATAGTGTTTTTAATGTATATGATTTATGTATATGATTTATGCAACATGTTGTAAATATTTTTATGGATAAATATTTTTATGAATTATATATAAAGTTTATCTGATACAATCCAACTTGTCTATGGTTGCCTGATATTGAGTGACGCCCAAATCAACTCAATTTTCTCTCACTCTAACAGCAACAGGGAGTGCTGTGGGGGCAGTGCACCTTTTTACATTAGTGGAACAGGGAGTGAGCCACCAATTCCGATAACCATACTTTAAGAGGTAGTGGCCTGGTGGTTTCGATTCTGCAAAGACCAGATCCCTGTATAGGGGTGAAAACTTAGATAATGTCTTTAAGAGTAGCTCTAATACAAATACATTCAGTGACACAGTGGGTTCACATGTGCTTTGTTACATCCATCCTAAATCTTAATTGATTGTCTTGTCTCATTACTCTTATCTTACATGGCACAGGCAACAAATGGACTGATCCCCTGAGTGGGACCAAAGGGAACAAAACTTAACATTTAATCAAAGATGCTTTAGAATAGGTGGCACAAAAAAAGGACAATCACAAAACACATAAATAGACAAGCCCGGGTGGGCCAAAGACAAGAGCACGGAAAAGAAAACCAGTGTAGAAGAGGAACGTTCTCACCCAAGAAGATCTTGATGGATGGATGGGTCCTTTCAGACAGTGTCAAGGCAAGAAAACATCATGGGAATCTTCCAATTCTTTCAGGTGGTAATCACTGGAAACCATGCATAAAGATGATCGTACAATGGATTGCTGGATAGTAGGCAGGGTCAGGATCAGAATCCCTAGTATAACCCTAAGGGGAGGGAAGGGGCTAATGGACCCTACCTACCTATATGGAGTACTTGCCCTGCAAGGAGCGACCCCGTCCGGATACCTATCCCTGGTGGGGGCCGGTATCCCTAGTGTACCCTAAAGAAGTCCCGACGTGTCACGTTTCAGTTGACAAAAACTCATCAGGGGAAGTGAAAATTACAGGGTAACAGGCAAAGGGGCGCCTGTAAATATAGCAACAAAGGTAGCCAGGTGGGCTAAAAAAATGCCTTGCGCTGCGTTCCATGGCATACCCGCCCCACGTGACTCTGGAGGGCGTACCCTGGTTTATTGCCATGCTGTGTTTGCATTTAAAAGTGGCGCTTAGAAGGTAAGCAGTTGCCGACAGCCCCATACTCCATACCCTACGTTTTGGGCCCCACAGTGACCATACTGCGCTTCTGTACAGCGCCCTATTGTGCCACGGCAGCCCACTGGCATGCCAGCACCTGAGGTCTTTCTGTGATGACAAGTGTGTTGTCAGGTTCCATTGGCCTGGCCACCGTACCTTGAGCTTAATTGGTCCCACTGGTCCATTTTTTTGTCGTTTTTGAGCCATTTTAGCCTTAACGACCCAGCTCATAGCCTGTTTGGCTTTAAATGTAACATTTTTTAGCCCACCTGGCTACCTTTGTTGCTATATTTACAGGCGCCCCTTTGCCTTTTACCCTGTAATTTTCACTTCCCCTGATGAGTTTTTGTCAACTGAAAAGTGACACGTCGGGACTTTTTTAGGGTACTGGGGATACCGGCCCCCACCAGGGATAGGTATCTGGACAGGGTCGCTCCTTGCAGGGCAAGTACTCTGTATAGGTAGGTAGGGTCCACTAGCCCCTTCCCTCCCCTTAGGGTTATACTAGGGATTCTGATCCTGACCCTGCCTACTATCCAGCAATCCATTGTACGATCATCTTTATGCATGGTTTCCAGTGATTACCACCTGAAAGAATTGGAAGATTCCCATGATGTTTTCTTGCCTTGGCACCATCTGAAAGGACCCATCCATACATCCATCAAGATCTTCTTGGGTGAGAACGATCCTCTTCTACACTGGTTTTCTTTTCCGTGCTCTTGTCTTTGGCCCACCCGAGCTTGTCTATTTATGTGTTTTGTGATTGTCCTTTTTTTGTGCCACCTATTCTAAAGCATCTTTGATTAAATGTTAAGTTGTATTCCCTTTGGTCCCACTCAGGGGATCAGTCCATTTGCTTCTTGAAATTTGGGAATTTTCTGGTCCAGGCTTGAAGCTAGACCTTTGTGCACTCATTTTTTTCTTTGTTTACATGGCACAGGCCATCAATATTTGATCTGCGGGGTTCCAACTCTTGACACTCAGGCACAGCATCATCTATATGGTTGTGGCTTTTTCTAGTGCTGCAACTGGTTTCCTTTCTCTTGAATTGGGCTGAACTGTTATAAGATGTACTACCAGGGATGATCACAACTGAATGTGCAGTACTGTTTGATTTTTTCATCTGTGCACAGTTTTTAGTCTTTTTTCCACTCATGTACACTAGATATACTAGATATTTCTAGTTTTTTTTCTGAAGAATCTTGAATATACTTCAGATATCCAGATAACAGAGAAATTCAACAAAAAAGTATCGTAATTCATTTGAAGTATTAATGTATTTCTTTAAAGTTTTTTTATACAGTATTCATATTTCTACATTGAATTAATTCTACAGCTCCATCTTAAATTGAGATATCAGATGTCAGTGAGCTGGACTGACAGCTAGCAACCCGAAATGTGTGATTATTATGGTGCCACTAATAAGAACAATATTAGACTTAGGCCGAGTGTCAATGTGTCAACTCCATTTTAGTAAATTTGACTAGAAAAATGTCACAAAGACAATATATGTCAAGCATACAAGAAGATGAAAACTTTGTCTGTTTTATTACTCTGTCCTAACAATCCCTGGATTTGTCATGTTCTAGCTTTAATAGGCCTAGGGTTTCGAAGACATTTGTTCTTTCAGCTCCAAGTTTGACACGTCCAATGTCTTGCACAGCATGCTTGTTAGCTTCTAATAATTGCCATGTGCACACAGTATCATGCATGTTGACCATCGTCCATATACAGCCCACAATTATTTGCCACACATCAAAGCAGCTGTCAGTCAGACATGTCATTAAATGGGTTGACTCATGCCTTGGGTCCATGTTCTGGAATCCCTGCTGATCAGCTGTTATCACAAGTCAGGGGCATTGCTAGATAGGGGAGTGGGGTGGTTGCTGACCTAAGTGAAACCTATATGATGCTACATGCAATTTGTTCCCCAGGTATAGTTGATGTTCTTCTCTGGTTTTATTATTCACTTACTATGACATGCCCCTGCTAAAGGTGTTGTTCCTTGCACCTTTGGCTCCTCACTTTTGCACCACATACTGCTATAACAACCACAAATTTCCATTTGCGCCTAGACCTGTCACAATAACCACAAGACAGTTATGTATAATGCTCTAATGCCACAATGCCCCTATGTAAACCACAATGATACAGTTATAATGCTCTCATGAAGGCCTCCAGGAGACCTCCAGACACCCACAATGCCCCTATGCCAGCCACAATGTCCCCTTCATAGCCACAATGTCTCTATGTCAGCCACAATGTGTCATGCTAACCTAAATACCTCATTGCTAGCTACAAAGCCATCAATGCCCCCATGTCAACCATAATGCCTCAATGAAAACCACTATGTTCCCCTTGCAAGTCATAATGTCCTTAAGAACAGAGAATGGAAATTATATCAATTTTAAGATGAGTGGTAGGTTCCAGGTAACAGATCTCAACTCTAAATTAATAGGGTCATTTATCAAACTGGTGTAAAGTAGCAGCCCATAGCAACCAACCAGATTCCACCTTTTATTTTTGACAACTCCTTTGGAAAATAAAAGGTGGAACCTGATTCGTTAGAACTAGGCCAGTTGTACTTTACACCGGTTTGATAAATGTTCCCATACCGTAAATCTCTTTTCTCAACATACCTTTTTGAGTTTGAAATCATAGAAGAAACTTACTTTTTCACCTTTTTGAATGCATTTTTTGATAGTTAAGCATTATACACATGAAGTGTTTTAAACCAATCATCTTCTATTACCATATGTTATAGAAGAATTTAAAAAATCTTTTCAATGCACCGACATCTGCCACAATGTACTACACCTATTCTTGAGTACCAGTGAAATCAAATGTCCCCATAATAGTTGTATTCTGACAACTACAAGATGTTCTTTTTGTGCAAGCCTGACACATCCATTGTGGAAATGTGCTAATAAACAGACCCCACTCATTTCTATTCAATGAGTCATTACCAGTGTATTATTTATAGAATGCATTACACTTCACCTATCTATCCAGCATTAGCTCATACAAGGAGTTTGATTTCCTCTTTTACACTCGGTTCACGTTTAAATTGAAGCCTTCACCGCAGATTCTGTCATTTGGCCTGGAAAAATACAACTGCACGCATCTATATTTTTCCACAAAAAACAAGAGACACCTTGACAGAACCCAACAGACTCCATTATGAAATACAGGGGACTGTCAGGTGTTGTCGGTGTCTGTTACTAGACCAATCCATAGATTATTGTGGCTTCTGGTGTAGATCTGAGTCTCCAAGGTGAGGAATACTACATCCAACTGGATCTCAGCATCTTAACCAAGCTCAGGTGGCCCAATTCCCGCTGCCCACTCTCCCAGGTATCTCTCTGTTCCTCAATCTGACTAGCTACTTCCACAAGCATCCTCTAAGCCATCTATGGTACAATGTCACTCCTTATTGGGCTTATGGGTGGCCCAACAGTGTCCTGCCACAAGTGACCAAAAACTTGCCAAAACCACACCTTAAAGCAACAGTGTACACATGTATATTTATCCTGCTGATAGCCTGCATGTTAAGTGCATATTACGGCAATATGGACATCATGAACGTACCAAGTAGTGCATCAGATGTGTTTTGCATGTTCCCATTAGCCTTGATATTTCTTATATCAGTTAATGTAAGAGATTTTTTTGTATAAAGGTATATCAGAGTACACTCCATGGGGGTTTTATACCATTATTGGAAATGTCAAAATGGATGGACATGTCTTTGGCTGTCTTTCTCAAGGATATACAGTAGTTCACACTGGTGAAATTCATCGCTTACTGCCTGGGGTATCTAGATACAGCTACACTTGACATTGAAATCTAAAACACAATAGTTTCCCGCAAAGATATTTTCCAGGTTAAATAATTTATTTAGCCTTTGGCAAGAGGTAAATAAACCGGAGGAAGCCTCTCGGCTAAGCATCACTTTAATAAAACTGTCTGAAAAAATATCCTCTGCCACTAGATAATCACATAAGGGTATGACAGATAACTAATGAGACTCTACTATAAGCACTATGGCTCCACCATTAACACATGTTGATAACTAATAGTTGCTTAATTAGTATGTTTTATAATATTTGTATTGCTGATCTGTAGTCATTTTGTTGCTACTTTAGATATACAATAAATGCTGTGTGAGCAACCAGAGGGCTTTCCAAAGGACTATCCATTACAATAGTGGTGGGTCATTCATCATGGCTCCTTGCACCAGTATATGGCGTAAAAAAAAAATTACACTCCCCAACAACTTCTTAAACGCCTGTGCACCTAAGTTTAGTCACACAAGTATTATTATGCCACCCTCAACACTGGGGAGCAGCTAGGGTGAAATGGGGGTGCGGCGGGGCTGGGCCATGGATGAATGGATTGATGGATTGATAGATAGATAGATAGATAGATAGATAGCACCCCTTCCGTCAGACCAAGCCCCCCAGGCACCAGGTCCCACCAACCTAAGGGACAACACCACAGGAGTGAAGGCAACCACACACTACCAAACCTAGGGTGGCTGGATGTCTGGCTTTAGGACAGTCTGGTTTCCTAGCTCCCTGTCCTCCATCTGGTGCAGCCCCTGGACAGATGCTGAGGTGTCCTCCTTTTCTGTGACTGACCGAGGGTGAGAAAAGCACTCTAGGCCCCGCACAACTCACCAGTCCTTTTTTTTACTCTTTTGCCAGCAAAAAGAGGGACGTGGTTTAGCGGAGTGGTGTAGCCTCTAATGTCCGGCTTTTTGGGTTGAAGCAAGTGGCTACCATAACCACATCATATGAACAGATGTCAAAAGCTCACCTTTCCCTGTGCTTTCAGGAACTACAACTGAGGACTAGTAGGAATGTATTAACCCTTATGCAGTCTACTTCAGCATCCGGCACAGCTGTCTCTGCTGTCACCCATTTGGTAATACCCACCACATTCCATGAAGTTAGCACATTTTGTCATCACAAAAAAAGCAAGAAAATCTAGACTAGCACATCCAAAGTCACAGGTGCACATCCATAAAGCTAACATGCAGACAGCAAACAAAAAACATATGGCAGCCTAACATTACATATGCAAACAATAGATCTAGGGATTAGAGGTTATTGTGGATTACAATGTTACTGTACCTATTATACATGAAAAATGGAAGCTCTTTGCGGACATTTTTGATCAAATATGTGTCTGATCCATCTACCAGTGTCAAGGTGGCTTCTGCAGATGGGTGCCTAATAATAACAGAACCGCTTCCTTGTAGATTGAGCACTCCGCAAGCCTATCTGCCCAGGGCTTCTAAGCATAAAGTATAAATATAGCTGGTTTCTACTCCACCCTAAAATTTGCAGGCTTAAGTTAGGCCCAGGAGAGGCAGTTCTGTTATTTTGTTTCTCTTAATGAGAGCTCTAAACTAGTTTTCTACTGGCTAACACAATACTAGACTTTTCCTTTTTCTTTTGAGAAAAAAGAGACAACACAATAGAATCACTTTCCTTTTGTAACTTAAATGAATATAAATGCTAAAAACAAAACAAAAAAAAAAGTCGTTCCGAAGAATTAGCCATCTAAAGACACCTGAATTTAACTATAAAAAATAAAAAAACAATCAAACAGCGGTCATCATTGAGCTTAAAGTCAATGGGAGAAGTGGTGCAGTGATTAGCACTGTCCCCTACAACACTGACGGTGCAGTGCAGTTCCGGCCATAACTTTGAGCAAGAGAGCTAGACAGAACAGTTGGCCGGTGGGATGTGGGGTGATAGACCCCAACCAATCAGCTAGCGATGGCCTATCCTGAAGACAACCCTTTAATGTGATGGCCTATCCTGAAGACAACCCTTTAATGTGATGGCCTGTCCTGAGGACAACCCTTTAATGTGATGACCTGTCCTGAGGACAACCCTTTAATGTGATGGCCTATCCCGAGGACAACCCTTTAATGTAATGGTCTATCCTGAGGACAACCCTTTAATGTGATGGCTTATCCTGAGGACAATACTTTAAAGGGCTGGACAACCTCTTGTGGTGACATGAGGCTGTTAGCCCCAATAGGAACTAGAGTTGATGTGAGTGATATCACCTACAGTATATGTGCAATGCTACTGACCATGTAGTAACTATATAAAAGTAAATCAAATAATTTTATTTCTCGCAGTTTATTTCTTTCAAATATTCTGTAAGAAAACAGGAGCCGTATTAGAAAGAACACGCATGAATTATGCAAAGCCCACTGAAGCCATTATTTTCCGTCCTTTCAGGTTGCAGGTAATTAAGCATGAAGGCCTAATGTATACATTGTCCTTGAAAGTTACTGGATATATTTATAGCGGTGTAAGCCTGTGGCTATGTGTTATACGCTGCTCTCTAATCTACACTGGTTACCGCTAATTCTGGTTTTCAGCTGATAAGTGAAACTAATATCTGTGACAGCCTTTGTGATCTGTCATGTGCACGACCTAGCTTTATAGCACGCCATTCAGAGCTTGGGACTATTCTTAGAATACAGAAGTGCCACCACGAAAACAAAGAAGAAAAAAAAATCACCTAATTACCCTGCTAAAGCTGCAAAACATTATTTGCATATAAACGATCCACTCTTTTTTTAGCTCCTGTTTTGCTTATTAAAATGTAAGTGTGACAAGGATTTTAGTCGAGGTTTGGCTTCTGTTCAGAAACGAGGCCCACAGTTGTACTTAACTCTTAGCTGACCGGGCGAGAATCATATTATAACCATTTAGAATTATTAGATTGCGCCCTTGCTACTGACATTGGTAACTGATTGCCTAGCATTTTATTTTTCTTGGATATCCACAGAATAAAAATAAGAACTGTGGGGGGAATTTATCCAATCCATTTTGTGGCTTAAAAAAGTCATGGCGATTGCGCCATTTTCTGAGACATTTGGTTAAATTTGCGAACATTTCGTGATCCTGGCCACTTTTCACAGTGGTCTATGTTTAAGAGCCAAATGTGAAATTAGACCAAGATTATGGCTCATTTACTACGTGCAACTTTTGCACAAGTTGCTAAAAAAGTTGTGACCTACGCCAGCCAGTCTACAGGTAAGACGGGGTAAGACTGTTCCTTAGTACATACGGCCGCAAATACCCACTCCGAAACTGAGTAACAGCACTGATAATACCAACGATTTCAACGTGCACATAATTTTATTCTTTTAGTTGAAGGATCACCTCTGTACAGACTGATCACCTGTACAAGCAGGTTAACACACAGTCCAAAAGACTATTTTATAGGAAGCAAATTAAAGGTACCTGTTATTTACATGCTTCAAGTTTGCTGAATCGACGGATCCAGCACTATTTATATATATTCTATATATATTTTATCTAATATATTTATCTAATAAACCGTTAATATTATAGTTGTATCGACAACTATCTATATACCCAGTCATCTGAGTGCCCTCCTTTATTTTATTCTTTCCTAACATATATATAACTGGCAATAGGTACTGCCACTTGGAGAGAGCACCAACCCGTGTATTGCAGACAGTTGAGCCTCTGTGACCTTTTATCTATCAGTCTACAGAAAACCTCGCCACATAATTAGGTGAACCAGTTCATAAAGTTGGTGCAGACACACGACGCAAAAGCAGACTAATCACTAACACAAAGCCAACTCCAAATGATAAATGTTCCCCTGTAACTATATCTATGGCAGATGGTCCTCCAGCATACTTAGGGGGACATTTATCATTAGTGGTTGTTTTTAGGTCATTTTAAGTCTGTCTTTGTTTTGTGTGCCTGCAAAAAAATTATGAAATGGTGCACCTTAATATTATATTTGGTGCGAGTGCAATATGGTCTACAACTATATTTTTTAAATACACTAGGGGGTTGCTTGGCGTAGATTGCCACTTTTTTGCAACTTTTGCAAAAGTCGCACATAGTAAATGCACCATAATCCAGGTCTGATCTCACTTTTAGCCCTTAAACATAGATCACTTTGAAATGTGGTGAGGATCACCAAATGTAGCAAAAAGTGACCAAAGATTGCAGAAAATGCCACAAACACCACGACTTGTGACTTTTTCAAGCCATAAACCTGAATTACCAGATTTAGTAAATGCCACCCTTAATCCATTAAAGGGGTTGTCCAGATTTCAAACACTTTTGGGTAGCACCCCCTCCAGACCTGTGGAGAGAAGCATACATACCTGCTCCCATCCCTTGATTCCAGCTCCTTCAGGCCACCAATATGTTCATTATCCTGTGCTCCCTGCTTCTTAACTTCTAGAATGGATAGGAGTCACGTGTACTGCTTCAGCCAATCACTGACTGCAGTGGTGATGTGTCCCCATAGCGGCACGTGGCCCATTGACGTGCCACTTGGGGGACAATGACTGGCTCCAGCAGTGATGTGTCCCAGAAGTGGCATTTGGCTCAGTGACTTGCCGCTTGGAGAACAATGAATGACTGCAGTGGTGATGTGTCCCTGAAGTGGCATGTGGCCCAGTGAGGTGCTGCTTAGGGAACACATCAACACTGCAGCCAGTCGAGTGAATGAGATGGAACCAGTGTGTTTGTATGTGTGTGTGTGTGTGTGTGGGGGGGGGGTTACTAAAAAGTGTTTAAAAACAGGAAAACCCCTTTAACAGGCACTCACATTGTGTGCGTAAGCACTTGTTTTCTGTTTAGGGAGTGCTGTTCATGTCATTGGAACATGGTACAAGCTGTGGAGCATCCCTGTTTGTTACTAAAAGGGTTATCTTGGACTTCAAACATTTTGGTTATGTTCTATAATTTAAAAAAATAACTTCCCTAATCAAAGCTTTCTCTGCTTTCTGGCGCATGCGCGATTACATTACTTGAGGCTGCTTCCAGGACATCGCGCGGGCCCGGACATGAGTAACATCGGCGCGTGCACGAGACTACGGCGCAAAAATTATGAAATGGTGCACCTTAATATTATATTTCCCCTCTTTGATTCCAGAGGGGAAACAAACCAGGCTGGTGTAGTGAGCTGCATCTATATTTATTTATATAAGGAGATATATAACGCGAGTTTGACCGCGACGCGTGGTTGATTTAAGTGTGGTTGCGTAAGTGTGACTTAAGATTAAGTGACTTTAGATTCAGGGACTTCAGTGGGGGACTGTAATTAGCCAGTTTCTTAGTACTACATTATATTGTATTTTTTGCTTTGCTGGTGTAATCCCCATTTAGTATGTGTTGCACAATTGACAACGCAGTCCAGTGCACATCCTGCATGATGTATGCAGTCCTGGAACAGGAGTTCAAGGGTGCATATCTTTGTTCAAGATGTGAGCAAATTACCCGTTTGGAATCGCAAATCGAGTCTCTAAATGGGCAAATTGCAACACTGAGAGGCATTGACAATTTGCAAAAGAGTTTGCTTCTCACCGAGCAAGCACTCTTTGGGGTAGATGAGGGGGAGGGTGACAGAGAGGGGGCTGAGGAAAGTGAGGTAGCTAGCTGGGTAACATTAAGAAAGCGGGGTAGAGGGAAGAGTGTCAGGGAGGCTAGCCCTGATCTGACACACCCCAACAAGTTTGCACGTTTGGCAGATGAGGGGGATGTCAGTCCAGGGATGGCACTGCCGCAGCCAGACACTTCCTCTGCCAGTCAGGGGAATGTCAGCTCCGGTAAGCAGGGGCCCAGGAGAGCAGGGCAGGCCAGACAGGTGCTGGTAGTGGGAGACTCAATTATTAGGGGAACAGATAGGGAAATCTGTCACAAAGACCGTGATCGCCGAACAGTGTGCTGTCTTCCTGGCGCTAGAGTTCGACACATCGCGGATCGGGTTGACAGATTACTGGGAGGGGCTGGAGAAGATCCAGCGGTCATGGTCCATATCGGAACCAATGACAAAGTTAGAGGTAGGTGGAGAGTCCTTAAAAATGATTTCAGGGATTTAGGTCAAAAGCTGAGGGCAAGGACCTCAAAGGTAGTATTTTCCGAAATACTACCTGTACCACGGGCCACACAAGAGAGGCAGCGGGAGATTAGGGAAATTAACAAGTGGCTCAAAAACTGGTGTAGGAAGGAGGGGTTTGGGTTCCTGGAGAACTGGGCCGACTTCTCTGTCGGCTACAGGCTCTATCGTAGGGACGGGCTGCACCTCAATGGGGAAGGGGCAGCTGTGTTGGGGAGGAAGATGGCTAGAAGGTTGGAGGAGTGTTTAAACTAGGGACTGGGGGGGAGGGTAATTATGTTACAGAATGGGAAGATAGTGCAGATAGAGACCGGGGGCAAGGTAGTGAGACTGGGGGAGGAATGGAAGGAGGGACTAGAACAGTTCAGAAGGAAAGGTGTAGAGTAAAAAATATACATAAACCTCTCAAATGTATGTATACTAATGCCAGAAGCCTGACTAATAAAACTGGTGAACTGGAATTAGTGATGTGTGAGGAGGACTATGACATAGTGGGAATAACTGAGACATGGCTGGATGATAGCTATGACTGGGCAGTTAATGTGCAGGGTTACAGTCTGTTTAGAAAAGATCGTCAAAATCGGAGAGGGGGAGGGGTCTGCCTTTATGTAAAGTCCTGTCTAAAGCCCACACTCCGTGAAGATATAAGTGAGGGACATGAACATGTGGAGTCACTGTGGGTAGAGATACATGGAGCTAAAAACAACAATAAATTACTAATAGGAGTTTACTATAAACCACCTAATATACCAGAGTCCACAGAAAATCTACTACTAAACGAGATAGACGAGGCGGCAAATCATAATGAGGTGGTTATTATGGGGGACTTCAACTACCCAGATATAGACTGGGAAACTGAAACTTGTATATCTCATAAAGGAAACAGGTTCTTGGCAATAACTAAAGACAATTACCTCTCCCAACTGGTTCAGGACCCGACTAGAGGGACGGCCATACTGGACTTAGTATTAACCAATAGGCCTGACAGAACAACAGACGTGCAGGTTGGGGGACACCTTGGAAATAGTGACCACAAAGTAATAACCTTCCAATTATCATTCAAAAGAGTGTTTCTACAGGGAGGAACAAAAATACCAAACTTCAAAAAAGCTAAATTTAGCCAACTAAGAGAGGCCATAGGCCTAACTAAATGGGATAAAGTCCTCACAAATAAAAATACAGCCACAAAATGGGATATCTTTAAAAGCATCCTAAAATCTCATTGTGAGAGGTACATACCGTATGGGAATAAAAGGTTAAGGAACAAAAAGAAACCAATGTGGATAAACAGAACTGTAAAGAAAGCAATAAATGACAAAAAGAAAGCATATAAAACACTAAAACAGGAGGGTAGCACGGAAGCACTGAAAAACTATAAGGAAAAAAATAGAACATGCAAAAAACAAATAAAAGCGGCCAAACTAGAGACTGAGAGATTAATTGCCAAAGAGTAAAACTAACCCTAAAATGTTCTTCAATTATATAAATGTTAAAAAGTATAAATCTGAAGGTGTCGGCCCGTTAAAGAGTAATGAGGGGGGAGTCGCAGAGAGCGACGAGGAGAAAGCAAAGCTGTTAAATATTTTTTTCTCCAATGTATTCACTGAGGAAAATAAACTGTCAGATGACATGCCGAATGTTGAAATAAATTCCCCATTAAAAGTGTCCTGTCTGACCCAGGAAGAAGTACAACAGCGACTTAGAAAGATTAAAATAGACAAATCGCCAGGACCGGATGGCATACACCCCCGTATCCTAAGGGAATTAAGTAATGTCATAGCCAGACCCTTATTTCTGATATTTGCAGATTCTATATTGACAGGGAATGTCCCACAGGATTGGCGCATGGCAAATGTGGTGCCAATATTCAAAAAGGGTCCAAAAACAGAGCCTGGAAACTATAGGCCGGTAAGTTTGACATCTGTTGTGGGTAAACTGTTTGAAGGTTTTCTGAGAGATGCTATGTTAGAGCATCTTAACGGAAATAAGCAAATAACGCCATATCAGCATGGCTTTGTGAGGGATCGATCATGTCAAACAAATTTAATCAGTTTCTATGAGGAGGTAAGTTCTAGACTTGACAGCGGCGAATCAATGGATGTGGTATATCTGGACTTCTCCAAAGCATTTGACACTGTACCACATAAAAGGTTAGTATATAAAATGAGAATGCTCGGACTGGGAGAAAACGTCTGTAAGTGGGTAAGTAACTGGCTCAATGATAGAAAACAGAGGGTGGTTATTAATGGTAAATACTCAGATTGGGTCACTGTCACTAGTGGGGTACCTCAGGGATCAGTATTAGGCCCTATTCTCTTCAATATATTTATTAATGATCTTGTAGAAGGCTTGCATAGTAAAATATCAATTTTTGCAGATGACACTAAACTGTGTAAAGTAATTAACACTGAAGAGGACAGTATACTATTACAGAGGGATCTGGATAGATTGGAGGCTTGGGCAGATAAGTGGCAGATGAGGTTTAACACTGACAAATGTAAAGTTATGCACATGGGAAGGAATAATGCAAGTCACCCGTACTTATTAAATGCTAAAACACTCGGTAACACTGACATGGAAAAAGATCTAGGAATTTTAATAAACAGCAAACTAAGCTGCAAAAAACAGTGTCAGGCAGCTGCTGCCAAGGCCAATAAGATAATGGGTTGCATCAAAAGGGGCATAGATGCCCGTGATGAGAACATAGTCCTACCACTTTACAAATCATTAGTCAGAACACACATGGAGTACTGTGTACAGTTCTGGGCTCCAGTGAACAAAGCAGACATAGCAGAGCTGGAGAGGGTCCAGAGGAGGGCAACTAAAGTAATAACTGGAATGGGGCAACTACAGTACCCTGAAAGATTATCAAAATTAGGGTTATTCACTTTAGAAAAAAGACGACTGAGAGGAGATCTAATTAATATGTATAAATATATCAGGGGTCAGTACAGAGATCTATCCCGTCATCTATTTATTCCCAGGACGGTGACTGTGACGAGGGGACATCCTCTGCGTCTGGAGGAAAGAAGGTTTGTACACAAACATAGAAGAGGATTCTTTACGGTAAGAGCAGTGAGACTATGGAACTCTCTGCCTGAGGAGGTGGTGATGGTGAGTACAATAAAGGAATTCAAAAGGGGCCTGGATGTATTTCTGGAGCGTAATAATATTACAGGCTATAGCTACTAGAGAGATATCGTTGATCCAGGGATTTATTCTGATTGCCTGATTGGAGTCGGGAAGGAATTTTTATTCCCCTAAAGTGAGGAAAATTGGCTTCTACCTCACAGGGGTTTTTTGCCTTCCTCTGGATCAACTTGCAGGATGACAGGCCGAACTGGATGGACAAATGTCTTTTTTCGGCCTTATGTACTATGTTACTATGTTACCTAGAAAAAAAAAAAGACGAGGACAGCAGTGAATAATTAACAGCGGGACGGTGTGGGCTTAGCGATAATGGGCGCGGCTTGGCACAAACGGCCGGAAGGACAGCCCCTTGGGGACGTTAGGAAGGTAATTTGCATATAAATAAAAACTATTTTTATCAAAAATGAAAGGGCAGGTGGGGTAATATTAGTATATTTTTAATTTGATCATGGAGACAAATATAATGATATCAACAGATCAATATCGAAAATTGGGCGGGGCCCATACAAAAATTTGCTGTGGGACCCAGTCACTTCTAGCTACGTCCCTGGTCTCGTGTATTATTTTCTTGTGATATATTATAGTCAAATAATAATCTTGTTGTTGCCACTTATTGTGTTATATTCTCTCCTCACAGAGTGGATCGATACACAGTATGTTCTTTCAATCAGCACTTATATTAGACAACAGACAGTACTTCTCCACTTACCGGACTCCCAGCATGTGATGTGATATTGCTGGTATCAGGGTACATACGTGTTTGTATCTCCCTTTCGGCTGCGGGCTGTCTTGCGCTGATGATTCCCGGGTCTGCGCGTTGGTGTCGGCACTGACTTCGCCGCACATGCGGGTTAGAGGTTCTGGGACGCTGATTGCAATGAGGGCTTTTCCAGCACCCATTGTATTTAGTGGCGATGCAAGTTTTTCTTGCTGTCGCAAATTCTTTGTATTGCTGTGTTTAGATGTCTGTGAGACGCGTTTCGAAACCTTGCTGGTTTCTTCCTCAGTAGTCAGAAAATTGTAGCAAGGTTTTGAAACGCGTATAACATTCCTGTCCTAATAAATTCTTCCCAATATTCAATTGGATCTTCGAGAGAGAGAAAGTTATGCACTCTGTGTACAGCAGCTTCTCTCAACTGTGGCTAATAGAGGTCTCAAATGGTGGATTTCAGTCTATCAGCTCCCAAATAGTTCATATGAAATGGGTTTTCTAACCAGTCAAGCTCTTTAAAGAGAACCTGTCACCTGGATTATGTGTATAGAGCTGAGGATATAGGTTGCTAGATGGCCGCTAGCACATCCGCAATACCCAGTCCCCATAGCTCTGAGTGCTTTTATTGTGTAAAAAAAAAAAAAGGTTTGATACGTATGCAAATTAACCTGAGATGTATTCTGTCCCAGAGATGAGTCCTGTCCCTGAGATGAGTCCAGCGTGAAGGAGCCCAGCACCGCCGCGCATCCTCAGAATCTCCTCCTTAATGCCCGACGTCAGAAAGCTAGAGCGCCATAATCTCTCGATGCACGAGCTAGCGTATGTGCAGTGTCGTCATAGTGTTCCTTCCCTGTGCTGGCATCAGCCTCAGGAAAGGAACTGCGCATGCGCTAGATTGCGCATCGCAAGATTACGGCACTCTAGCTTTCTGACGTCGGGGAGAAAGGAGGAGATTCTGAGGATGCGGGGCGGTGCTGGGCTTCTTCATGCTGGACTCATCTCAGGGACAGGACTCATCTCAGGTTAATTTGCATATGTATCAAATCGTTTTTTTACACGATAAAAGCACACAGAGCTATGGGGACTGGGTATTGCGGATGTGCTAGCGGCCATCTAGCAACCCATGTCCTCAGCTCTATACCCCAAATTCCGATGACAGGTTCTCTTTAACTTATTACCTCATTCCTTATCCATCACCTTAGACTTTGTAATTCTGACTAAGAGGCACAACCTTGGCTTTTTCCTGTTGACATCCAGGTTACATCAATTGTAGACAGCACCAACAGCTGCAATCTGCCAGTTCCCTGAGCACAGACCAAACATCGGTGGTTGTATGAGGCAGGCTGGGGTCACTGGTAGAGTTGAGCGAACACCTGGATGTTCGGGTTCGAGAAGTTCGGCCGAACATCCCGGAAATGTTCGGGTTCGGGATCCGAACCCGATCCGAACTTCGTCCCGAACCCGAACCCCATTGAAGTCAATGGGGACCCGAACTTTTCGGCACTAAAAAGGCTGTAAAACAGCCCAGGAAAGAGCTAGAGGGCTGCAAAAGGCAGCCACATGTAGGTAAATCCCCTGCAAACAAATGTGGATAGGGAAATGAATTAAAATAAAAATTAAATAAATAAAAATTAACCAAAATCAATTGGAGAGAGGTTCCATAGCAGAGAATCTGGCTTCCCGTCACCCACCACTGGAACAGTCCATTCTCAGATATTTAGGCCCCGGCACCCAGGCAGAGGAGAGAGGTCCCGTAACAGAGAATCTGTCTTCATGTCAGCAGAGAATTAGTCTGCATGTCATAGCAGAGAATGAGGCTTCACGTCAGCCACCACTGCAACAGTCCATTGGCATATATTTAGGCCCAGCACCCAGGCAGAGGAGGGAGGTCCCGTAACAGAGAATCTGTCTTCATGTCAGCAGAGAATTAGTCTGCATGTCATAGCAGAGAATGAGGCTTCACGTCAGCCACCACTGCAACAGTCCATTGGCATATATTTAGGCCCAGCACACACACAGGCAGAGGAGAGAGGTCCCGTAACAGAGAATCTGGCTTCATGTCAGCAGAGAATCAGTCTGCATGTCATAGCAGAGAATGAGGCTTCACGTCAGCCACCACTGCAACAGTCCATTGGCATATATTTAGGCCCAGCACACACACAGGCAGAGGAGAGAGGTCCCGTAACAGAGGATCTGGCTTCATGTCAGCAGAGAATCAGTCTGCATGTCATAGCAGAGAATCAGGCTTCACGTCAGCCACCACTGCAACAGTCCATTGTCATAAATTTAGGCCCAGCACCCAGGCAGAGGAGAGAGGTCCCGTAACAGACAATCTGGCTTCATGTCAGCAGAGAATTAGTCTGCATGTCATAGCAGAGAATGAGGCTTCACGTCAGCCACCACTGCAACAGTCCATTGGCATATATTTAGGCCTAGCACACAGGCAGAGGAGAGAGGTCCCGTAACAGACAATCTGGCTTCATGTCAGCAGAGAATCAGTCTGCATGTCATAGCAGAGAATGAGGCTTCACGTCACCCACCACTGCAACAGTCCATTGGCATATATTTAGGCCTAGCACACAGGCAGAGCAGAGAGGTCCCGTAACAGACAATCTGGCTTCATGACAGCAGAGAATCAGTCTGCATGTCATAGCAGAGAATGAGGCTTCACGTCACCCACCACTGCAACAGTCCATTGGCATATATTTAGGCCTAGCACACAGGCAGAGCAGAGAGGTCCCGTAACAGACGATCTGGCTTCATGTCAGCAGAGAATCAGTCTGCATGTCATAGCAGAGAATGAGGCTTCACGTCAGCCACCACTGCAACAGTCCATTGGCATATATTTAGGCCTAGCACACAGGCAGAGGAGAGAGGTCCCGTAACAGACAATCTGGCTTCATGTCAGCAGAGAATCAGTCTGCATGTCATAGCAGAGAATGAGGCTTCACGTCAGCCACCACTGCAACAGTCCATTGGCATATATTTAGGCCCAGCACCCAGGCAGAGGAGGGAGGTCCCGTAACAGACAATCTGGCTTCATGTCAGCAGAGAATCAGTCTGCATGTCATAGCAGAGAATGAGGCTTCACGTCACCCACCACTGCAACAGTCCATTGGCATATATTTAGGCCCAGCACCCAGGCAGAGGAGGGAGGTCCCGTAACAGAGAATCTGTCTTCATGTCAGCAGAGAATTAGTCTGCATGTCATAGCAGAGAATGAGGCTTCACGTCAGCCACCACTGCAACAGTCCATTGGCATATATTTAGGCCCAGCACCCAGGCAGAGGAGGGAGGTCCCGTAACAGAGAATCTGTCTTCATGTCAGCAGAGAATTAGTCTGCATGTCATAGCAGAGAATGAGGCTTCACGTCAGCCACCACTGCAACAGTCCATTGGCATATATTTAGGCCCAGCACACACACAGGCAGAGGAGAGAGGTCCCGTAACAGACAATCTGGCTTCATGTCAGCAGAGAATTAGTCTGCATGTCATAGCAGAGAATGAGGCTTCACGTCAGCCACCACTGCAACAGTCCATTGGCATATATTTAGGCCCAGCACACACACAGGCAGAGGAGAGAGGTCCCGTAACAGAGAATCTGTCTTCATGTCAGCAGAGAATTAGTCTGCATGTCATAGCAGAGAATGAGGCTTCACGTCAGCCACCACTGCAACAGTCCATTGGCATATATTTAGGCCCAGCACACACACAGGCAGAGGAGAGAGGTCCCGTAACAGACAATCTGGCTTCATGTCAGCAGAGAATTAGTCTGCATGTCATAGCAGAGAATGAGGCTTCACGTCAGCCACCACTGCAACAGTCCATTGGCATATATTTAGGCCCAGCACCCAGGCAGAGGAGAGAGGTCCCGTAACAGACAATCTGGCTTCATGTCAGCAGAGAATTAGTCTGCATGTCATAGCAGAGAATCAGGCTTCACGTCACCCACCACTGCAACAGTCCATTGGCATATATTTAGGCCCAGCACCCAGGCAGAGGAGGGAGGTCCCGTAACAGAGAATCTGTCTTCATGTCAGCAGAGAATTAGTCTGCATGTCATAGCAGAGAATGAGGCTTCACGTCACCCACCACTGCAACAGTCCATTGGCATATATTTAGGCCTAGCACACAGGCAGAGGAGAGGTTCATTCAACTTTGGGTAGCCTCGCAATATAATGGTAAAATTAAAATAAAAATAGGATTGAATGAGGAAGTGCCCTGGAGTCCAATAATATATGGTTATGGGGAGGTAGTTAATGTCTAATCTGGACAAGGGACGGACAGGTCCTGTGGGATCCATGCCTGGTTCATTTTTATGAACGTCAGCTTGTCCACATTGGCTGTAGACAGGCGGCTGCGTTTGTCTGTAATGACGCCCCCTGCCGTGCTGAATACACGTTCAGACAAAACGCTGGCTGCCGGGCAGGCCAGCACCTCCAAGGCATAAAAGGCTAGCTCTGGCCACGTGGACAATTTAGAGACCCAGAAGTTGAATGGGGCCGAACCATCAGTCAGTACGTGGAGGGGTGTGCACACGTACTGTTCCACCATGTTAGTGAAATGTTGCCTCCTGCTAACACGTTGCGTATCAGGTGGTGGTGCAGTTAGCTGTGGCGTGTTGACAAAAGTTTTCCACATCTCTGCCATGCTAACCCTGCCCTCAGAGGAGCTGGCCGTGACACAGCTGCCTTGGCGACCTCTTGCTCCTCCTCTGCCTTGGCCTTGGGCTTCCACTTGTTCCCCTGTGACATTTGGGAATGCTCTCAGTAGCGCGTCTACCAACGTGCGCTTGTACTCGCGCATCTTCCTATCACGCTCCAGTGCAGGAAGTAAGGTGGGCACATTGTCTTTGTAGCGTGGATCCAGCAGGGTGGCAACCCAGTAGTCCGCACAGGTTAAAATGTGGGCAACTCTGCTGTCGTTGCGCAGGCACTGCAGCATGTAGTCGCTCATGTGTGCCAGGCTGCCCAGGGGTAAGGACAAGCTGTCCTCTGTGGGAGGCGTATCGTCATCGTCCTGCCTTTCCCCCCAGCCACGCACCAGTGATGGACCCGAGCTGCGTTGGGTGCCACCCCGCTGTGACCATGCTTCATCCTCATCCTCCTCCACCTCCTCCTCATCCTCGTCCTCCTCGTCCTCCAGTAGTGGGCCCTGGCTGGCCACATTTGTACCTGGCCTCTGCTGTTGCCAAAAACCTCCCTCTGAGTCACTTCGAAGAGACTGGCCTGAAAGTGCTAAAAATGACCCCTCTTCCTCCTCCTCCTCCTCCTCCTCCTGGGCCACCTCCTCTTCCATCATCGCCCTAAGTGTTTTCTCAAGGAGACATAGAAGTGGTATTGTAACGCTGATAACGGTGTCATCGCCACTGGCCATGTTGGTGGAGTACTCGAAACAGCGCAACAGGGCACACAGGTCTCGCATGGAGGCCCAGTCATTGGTGGTGAAGTGGTGCTGTTCTGTAGTGCGACTGACCCGTGCGTGCTGCAGCTGAAACTCCACTATGGCCTGCTGCTGCTCGCACAGTCTGTCCAGCATGTGCAAGGTGGAGTTCCACCTGGTGGGCACGTCGCATATGAGGCGGTGAGCGGGAAGGCCGAAGTTACGCTGTAGCGCAGACAGGCGAGCAGCAGCAGGATGTGAACGCCGGAAGCGCGAACAGACGGCCCGCACTTTATGCAGCAGCTCTGACATGTCGGGGTAGTTGTGAATGAACTTCTGCACCACCAAATTCAGCACATGCGCCAAGCAAGGGATGTGCGTCAAATTGGCTAGTCCCAGAGCTGCAACGAGATTTCGCCCATTATCACACACCACCAGGCCGGGCTTGAGGCTCACCGGCAGCAACCACTCGTCGGTCTGTTGTTCTATACCCCGCCACAACTCCTGTGCGGTGTGGGGCCTGTCCCCCAAACATATGAGTTTCAGAATGGCCTGCTGACGTTTACCCCGGGCTGTGCTGAAGTTGGTGGTGAAGGTGTGTGGCTGACTGGATGAGCAGGTGGAAGAAGAGGAGGAGGAAGCCGAGAAGGAGGAGGTGGCAACAGGAGGCAAAGAATGTTGCCCTGCGATCCTTGGCGGCGGAAGGACGTGCGCCAAACAGCTCTCCGCCTGGGGCCCAGCTGCCACTACATTTACCCAGTGTGCAGTTAGGGAGATATAGCGTCCCTGGCCGTGCTTACTGGTCCACGTATCTGTGGTTAGGTGGACCTTGCCACAGATGGCGTTGCGCAGTGCACACTTGATTTTATCGGATACTTGGTTGTGCAGGGAAGGCACGGCTCTCTTGGAGAAGTAGTGCCGGCTGGGAACAACATACTGTGGGACAGCAAGCGACATGAGCTGTTTGAAGCTGTCTGTGTCCACCAGCCTAAATGACAGCATTTCATAGGCCAGTAGTTTAGAAATGCTGGCATTCAGGGCCAGGGATCGAGGGTGGCTAGGTGGGAATTTACGCTTTCTATCAAATGTTTGTGAGATGGAGAGCTGAACGCTGGCGTGTGACATGGTTGAGACGCTTGGTGACGGAGGTGGTGGTGGTGGTGTTGGTGGTACATCCCCTGTTTGCTGGGCGGCAGGTGCCAACGTTCCTCCAGAGGCGGAGGAAGAGGCCGAGGCGGCAGCAGCAGAATAGGCCGAGGCGGCAGCAGCAGAAGAGGTAGCAGGGGGAGCCTGAGTGACTTCCTTGGTTTTAAGGTGTTTACTCCACTGCAGTTCATGCTTTGCATGCAGGTGCCTGGTCATGCAGGTTGTGCTCAGGTTCAGAACGTTAATGCCTCGCTTCAGGCTCTGATGGCACAGCGTGCAAACCACTCGGGTCTTGTCGTCAGCACATTGTTTGAAGAAGTGCCATGCCAGGGAACTCCTTGAAGCTGCCTTTGGGGTGCTCGGTCCCAGATGGCGGCGGTCAGTAGCAGGCGGAGTCTCTTGGCGGCGGGTGTTCTGCTTTTGCCCACTGCTCCCTCTTTTGCTACGCTGTTGGCTCGGTCTCACCACTGCCTCTTCCTCCGAACTGTGAAAGTCAGTGGCACGACCTTCATTCCATGTGGGGTCTAGGACCTCATCGTCCCCTGCATCGTCTTCCACCCAGTCTTGATCCCTGACCTCCTGTTCAGTCTGCACACTGCAGAAAGACGCAGCAGTTGGCACCTGTGTTTCGTCATCATCAGAGACATGCTGAGGTGGTATTCCCATGTCCTCATCATCAGGAAACATAAGTGGTTGTGCGTCAGTGCATTCTATGTCTTTCACCGCTGGGGAAGGGCTAGGTGGATGCCCTTGGGAAACCCTGCCAGCGGAGTCTTCAAACAGCATAAGAGACTGCTGCATAACTTGAGGCTGAGACAGTTTCCCTGGTATGCATGGGGGTGATGTGACAGACTGATGGGGTTGGTTTTCAGGCGCCATCTGTGCGCTTTCTGCAGAAGACTGGGTGGGAGATAATGTGAACGTGCTGGATCCACTGTCGGCCACCCAATTGACTAATGCCTGTACCTGCTCAGGCCTTACCATCCTTAGAACGGCATTGGGCCCCACCATATATCGCTGTAAATTCTGGCGGCTACTGGGACCTGAGGTAGTTGGTACACTAGGACGTGTGGATGTGGCAGAACGGCCACGTCCTCTCCCAGCACCAGAGGGTCCACTAACACCACCACGACCATGTCCACGTCCGCGTCCCTTACTAGATGTTTTTCTCATTGTTATGGTTCACCACAACAACAAATATATTATTTGGCCCAATGTATTGTATTCAAATTCAGCGGGATATAAATTTGAGGCCTAGTATTTAGGCGCTGGGTGACCGGTATGGATTTAGTGACAGAATTAGACTTGGAAATGCACAGAAGCGTGTGTGTGAAGTTATTCTGAATGACCCTATGTGCACCTTCAATATGATCTACCCTTTTAGGGATAGATTTCAAATAGCTCTGATATAGCAGAAACGACTAAATTATGAAATTGCTAAATTGGGAATTGTATTTCAACCCAGAACAAAAAATGTGCTTTGACGGACACTAAATAACTTTCCCAGCCACAACAGGACAGCGGTAACGAGAGATTTAGCGGGATATAAATTTGAGGCCTAGTATTTAGGCGCTGGGTGACAGGTATGGGTTTAGTGACAGAATTAGATTTGGAAATGCACAGTAGCGGGTGTGTGAAGTTATTCTGAATGACCATATGTGCACCTTGAATATTATATACCCTTTTAGGGATAGATTTCAAATAGCTCTGATATAGCAGAAACCACTAAATTATGAAATTGCTAAATTGGGAATTGTATTTCAACCCAGAACAAGAAATGTGCTTGAACGGACACTAAATAACTCGCCCAGCTACAGCACTAAGGACAGATTTAGCGGGATATAAATTTGAGGCCTAGTATTTAGGCGCTGGGTGACAGGTATGGGTTTAGTGCCAGAATTAGACTTGGAAATACACAGTAGCGGGTGTGTGTGAAGTTATTCTGAATGACCCAATGTGCACCTTGAATATTATATACCCTTTTAGGGATAGATTTCAAATAGCTCTGATATAGCAGAAACCACTAAATTATGAAATTGCTAAATTGGGAATTGTATTTCAACCCAGAACAAGAAATGTGCTTGAACGGACACTAAATAACTCGCCCAGCTACAGCACTAAGGACAGATTTAGCGGGATATAAATTTGAGGCCTAGTATTTAGGCGCTGGGTGACAGGTATGGGTTTAGTGCCAGAATTAGACTTGGAAATACACAGTAGCGGGTGTGTGTGAAGTTATTCTGAATGACCCAATGTGCACCTTGAATATTATATACCCTTTTAGGGATAGATTTCAAATAGCTCTGATATAGCAGAAACCACTAAATTATGAAATTGCTAAATTGGGAATTGTATTTCAACCCAGAACAAGAAATGTGCTTGAACGGACACTAAATAACTCGCCCAGCTACAGCACTAGGGACAGATTTAGCGGGATATAAATTTGAGGCCTAGTATTTAGGCGCTGGGTGACAGGTATGGGTTTAGTGCCAGAATTAGACTTGGAAATACACAGTAGCGGGTGTGTGTGAAGTTATTCTGAATGACCCAATGTGCACCTTGAATATTATATACCCTTTTAGGGATAGATTTCAAATAGCTCTGATATAGCAGAAACCACTAAATTATGAAATTGCTAAATTGGGAATTGTATTTCAACCCAGAACAAGAAATGTGCTTGAACGGACACTAAATAACTCGCCCAGCTACAGCACTAGGGACAGATTTAGCGGGATATAAATTTGAGGCCTAGTATTTAGGCGCTGGGTGACAGGTATGGGTTTAGTGCCAGAATTAGACTTGGAAATACACAGTAGCGGGTGTGTGTGAAGTTATTCTGAATGACCCAATGTGCACCTTGAATATTATATACCCTTTTAGGGATAGATTTCAAATAGCTCTGATATAGCAGAAACCACTAAATTATGAAATTGCTAAATTGGGAATTGTATTTCAACCCAGAACAAGAAATGTGCTTGAACGGACACTAAATAACTCGCCCAGCTACAGCACTAAGGACAGATTTAGCGGGATATAAATTTGAGGCCTAGTATTTAGGCGCTGGGTGACAGGTATGGGTTTAGTGCCAGAATTAGACTTGGAAATACACAGTAGCGGGTGTGTGTGAAGTTATTCTGAATGACCCAATGTGCACCTTGAATATTATATACCCTTTTAGGGATAGATTTCAAATAGCTCTGATATAGCAGAAACCACTAAATTATGAAATTGCTAAATTGGGAATTGTATTTCAACCCAGAACAAGAAATGTGCTTGAACGGACACTAAATAACTCGCCCAGCTACAGCACTAAGGACAGATTTAGCGGGATATAAATTTGAGGCCTAGTATTTAGGCGCTGGGTGACCGGTATGGATTTAGTGACAGAATTAGACTGGGATATGGCCAAAAAATAAACAGACTATTGCTGGTTAAATGCACTTGGTGTGACAGCTTCACCCTGATGTAGGCTTTAGCCAAAAAACAACCACACCATTGAGGGTTAAATGCACTTGGTGACAGGCGCAGCTTGCCCCTGATTTAGTATATGGCCAAAAAATGAACAGACTATTGCTGGTTAAATGCACTTGGTGTGACAGCTTCACCCTGATGTAGGCTTTAGCCAAAAAACAACCACACCATTGAGGGTTAAATGCACTTGGTGACAGGCGCAGCTTGCCCCTGATTTTGTATATGGCCAAAAAATGAACAGACTATTGCTGGTTAAATGCACTTGGTGTGACAGCTTCACCCTGATGTAGGCTTTAGCCAAAAAACAACCACACCATTGAGGGTTAAATGCACTTGGTCGCAGCTTGTGCTGGCGCACCACAAGACACAAAATGGCCGCCGATCACCCCAGAAAAATGTGACTGACAAACGGTCTGGGCAGCCTAAAAACAGTGAGCAATTGAGGATCAGCAGCTCAATGATCCACAGCTGCAGATCGATCAGTTAATCAAGTCCTTTGGAGGAGTTAATCTGCCTAATCTCGCCCTACTGTCGCAGCCGCAACCTCTCCCTACGCTAATCAGAGCAGAGTGACGGGCGGCGCTATGTGACTCCAGCTTAAATAGAGGCTGGGTCACATGGTGCTCTGGCCAATCACAGCCATGCCAATAGTAGGCATGGCTGTGATGGCCTCTTGGGGCAAGTAGTATGACGCTTGTTGATTGGCTGCTTTGCAGCCTTTCAAAAAGCGCCAAGAAAGCGTCACAAAAGCGCGAAGAAAGCGACGAACACCGAACCCGAACCCGGACTTTTACGAAAATGTCCGGGTTCGGGTCCGTGTCACGGACACCCCAAAATTCGGTACGAACCCGAACTATACAGTTCGAGTTCGCTCATCCCTAGTCACTGGACTTCAAACATGTCCCACATTGCTGGATAATCACAGTCATCTACTAACAATTAAACCAAAAAAGAGAGAAGACGCAGAAGCAGTATATGTTGCAGATTTCTCAGATAGGAATACATGGTGTAGAATTCTTTGGTAGATTTTTTTCTGCTATTTAAATTATACCACATGTAAAGGTGGCCTTATGCTTCTTCCTGCTGGGTCCATTTCTGGTTCAATCTCAATCAAAAACTGCAGTGCTTTGATTAACTATTTCTTTTATGGAGAATATGCAACAAAGAAAGCATAAGGTTGCTGTCACTAGATGTAGCCAGGATCCACAGGTCCCAGGCAGGGATTCAAATTTTTAACAACAGGTTCCCTACTAAACGGTGGACACATGTTTAAATATACATACTGTAATGACCGGCAACACGCACAGGGAGGAAAACAGGGAAAGCCCTGCCCAAGGGAGAGGGAAAGGTGGTGACCCCTAACTCACCTTGCAGCTGGCACCTGCCTGCCCTGACGTCCCTAGACGGGTTCCTCACCCGTGCGGCGATCACGTGCCTAAACCCTGGCTTTCCCTGAAATGAGCCCTAGATAATGAACGGGCCGGTGGGATCGCTAGTCCTCACCACTGCACTAAGAGGGAAACACCAGGGAGAGGACAGACAAACACAGACAAACACAAACACCCAGGTGGACGGCAACAATTGTCCACAAAGGTCCAACAGGGATCCGGAGGGTAGCGTTCTAAGGCAACACTCAGAGAACGCAGCAACACAGCTCCAGTGGGTCAGAATAGATGTCCAGGCAGGAAGCTCTATATCTGGCAACCAGAGAAGTGTGAGAGGGGAATATAAGGAGGATTGGGAGTGCTGGACAAGGAACAGCTGAGAGAAGGAGCTACGGATCCCTGAGTGAGCCAAAAGGGTTTGTAAAGCAAACCCAGAAAGCTACAATAAGGAAACTTCCCTATCTGACATAGAGCGTGCAGTCAACCGCTGCGACCTCCTGACCCCGGGTACAACGGAGTCAGGCGTGGCTCTTGACACCCTCGTGACAGTACCCCCCTCTCTACGAGGGGCCTCCGGACACTCAGGACCATGTCTCTCAGGATGAGAGGCATGAAAAATCCGGACTAGCCTGTCGGCGTTTACCTCAGACGCAGGAACCCACATTCTTTCCTCGGGACCGTAACCTCTCCAGTGCACCAGATATTGGAGAGAGCGGCGGACCCGACGAGAATTAACAATTTTGGATATCTGAAATTCCAAACTACCATCCACGACAACAGGAGGGGGTGGCAGCGGTGACGGTTCTAGAGGTGGAACATATTTTTTGAGTAACGACTTATGAAAGACATTATGGATTTTAAAAGTCTGAGGTAACTCCAGGCGAAAAGCCACGGGGTTGATGATGGCTACAATCTTGTAAGGACCAATAAACCTAGGACCCAGTTTCCAAGAGGGAACCTTCAACTTGATATTCCTAGTAGACAACCACACATAGTCATTCACTCCTAGGTCCGGACCTGGCGACCGTCTCTTATCAGCCATGCATTTGTATTTACCTCCCATATTTTTCAAGTTAGCTTGCACCTTCTGCCATACTGATGAAAGAGATGACGAAAACCGTTCCTCTTCGGGAACCCCAGAAGACCCCCCCTCTTTGAAAGTACAGAATTGGGGATGAAAACCATATGCACCAAGAAAAGGTGACTTGCCAGTGGATTCCTGACGGCGATTATTTATGGCAAACTCAGCTAACGGTAAATATGACGACCACAACTCTTGGTTTTCAGACACAAAACATCTTAGATATGTCTCCAGGTTTTGGTTGGTACGCTCAGTCTGTCCATTCGACTGAGGATGGAAAGCTGAGGAAAAGGACAAGTGAACCCCCAAACGGGAACAAAAAGCTTTCCAAAATTTAGAAATAAACTGGGTTCCCCGATCCGAAACAACATCGGAGGGGACCCCGTGAAGCTTCACGATCTCACTGACGAATACCTGAGCAAGAGTTTTAGCATTAGGTAGTGCGGGTAACGCAATAAAGTGTGCCATTTTGCTAAACCTGTCCACTACTACCAAAATCACAGTTTTACCTGCAGACAAAGGTAAGTCAGTGATAAAATCCATAGACAGATGTGTCCATGGTCTATTGGGAATGACGAGTGGTAATAGAGACCCTGCAGGACGTGTATGTGAAACTTTTGCGCGCGCACAGGTAGAACAAGAAGACACAAAATCCAATACATCCTGACGCAACCTTGGCCACCAAAAACGACGAGACAATAGCTCTAAGGTTGCTTTACTACCCGGGTGCCCAGCAAGTGCCGAATTATGATGTTCCTTTAATAATTCGAGACGTAGGTTCAACGGTACAAACAATTTCTCTGAGGGGCAAGAGACCGGGGCGTCCCCCTGGGCCTCTAACACCTTCCCCTCCAAAGCAGAGTGTACCGCAGAGACAACTACTCCTCTTTGTAGAATGGGTACCGGATCACTCACATTACCCCCTCCAGGGAAACAACGAGATAGTGCATCAGCCTTGGTATTCTTTACCCCAGGACGATAGGTAATCACAAAGTTAAACCTGGTAAAAAATAGCGACCACCTAGCCTGTCTAGGGGTAAGACGCTTAGCTGATTCGAGGTACAGCAGATTTTTGTGGTCCGTAAACACAGTGATGGGGTGGACTGCCCCCTCTAAAAAGTGACGCCACTCCTCAAACGCAAGTTTAATAGCTAACAGTTCCCTATTGCCAATATCGTAGTTCTGTTCTGCTGCAGATAGTTTTTTAGAAAAGAAAGCACAAGGACGCCATTTGCCAGGAGACGGACCCTGAGACAGCACAGCCCCCACTCTCACCTCTGATGCATCGACTTCAACAATAAAAGGCTGAGACATCAGGTTGGACTAGTACAGGTGCTGAGGTAAACCTCTCTTTTAGAGAGGAAAAAGCAACTTTAGCGGCGTCAGACCATTTAGAAAAATCAGTCCCCTTCCTAGTCATGTCAGTAAGGGGTTTTACGATCACCGAATAATTTTTAATGAATTTCCTATAGAAATTCGCGAAGCCCAAGAACCGTTGTAGTGCTTTGAGGTTCTCAGGAAGATCCCAATCCAAAATTGCCTGGACCTTCCTAGGATCCATACGGAAACCTGACGCAGATAAATAATAACCTAGGAATTGTATCTCCTGAACGGCAAAAACACATTTTTCAATTTTAGCATATAATTCATTCGTCCGTAGGACCTGTAGTACTTGTCTGACATGCTCCTCATGTGTTTTCAGATCAGACGAATAAATTAAGATATCATCTAGGTATATTACCACAAACCTGCCGATTAGATGACTAAAAATGTCATTAACGAAATGTTGAAAGACGGCAGGAGCATTGGTCAGGCCGAAAGGCATAACTAGATTTTCATAATGCCCCTCAGGGGTGTTAAAAGCTGTTTTCCACTCATCCCCCTCTTTAATACGAATCAGATTGTAGGCCCCCCTAAGATCGAGTTTGGAGAACCACCTAGCACCCGCAATCTGGTTAAACAGGTCAGGAATGAGAGGAAGAGGGTATGAGTCTCGGATGGTTATGCGATTTAATTCACGAAAATCTAGGCAAGGACGCAGGCCCCCATCTTTCTTTTTAACAAAGAAAAACCCTGCAGCCACGGGTGAAGAAGAGGGTCTGATGTGTCCCTTAGCCAAACTCTCGGAGATATAATCCTTCATGGCTCGTCTCTCTGGACCTGAAAGATTATATAACCTGGTCTTGGGTAATTTTGCGCCGGGAATAAGGTTAACCGGGCAATCATAAGGACGATGAGGTGGTAACTTCTGACAACCCTTTTCAGAAAAAACGTCCTCAAAGTCCGAAACAAATGTAGGTAGTGTAGGAGAGTACCTGGGGTGGTAATAGACGGCAGGTACGTGCCACCGGGGGTCCTGGCACCGGTGGAGTAAGAGCCAGAAAAGTGCATATTGCAGCGGTTATGCTGTTAACACAGCGGATCCGGGCCGGCTCTTATTGGGAGCAGGCAGATATGCGGGCGGGTGCCTGTCTCCCCACGGTCCAGGCCAGGTTTTGCAGGGAAGGGTTAAAACCTGACCAGCAACAAGGGTGTGGTGTGCAATGTGAAGCTTCTGTGTTCTCTGGCTGTGAGAGTGAGAAGTGGAGGTGAGCTGGGCTGTGTGCTGAGGCCTGTGGAGGACTGTGCAGGATCCTGCAGCTGAAACCAGGAGGGATCCATGTCCTGTGGCTAGAAGCAAGACCCAGGGACTTACTTCACCAAGGAGAAAAAGGTGACATTACTCCTGGCTTTAAATAGACTTTGCTTTATGTGACTGAAACAGGCCTCAAGTAGCCTGCAGCAGGGACTTGCTGTGTTTGAACTATTATTTTGCTGTTGTGTGTGACCACCCTCCCTATGAACTGCACCGTCTTTCACAAATATGCACCGTGTGAATAAATAAAGCATCGTGTTTTACACCAAGACCGGTCTGTGTTGCCTCTATACTGCACTCGCTACCACTGCCTACCAGAGCGGATCCCCACAATTGGTGGAGGATGCGGGCAAACGGCAGTGAGGCTGAAAATTGTGCTGTTTGGACTGTATGTCATATATTAAGCCAGCAAGTTTTGTGGCTCCAGATAAAATGGAGGAGGCTATTAGACACTTGGTGCAAAGTAATGAGGAGGCTACTCGGAGACATGAGGAAGCCCTGAGAGACCAGCGGCAGTTGAATAGTCTACTGGCCCAGCAACTGGCGACTATGCAGGAGTCCATGCGGGTGTTACAACAACAAGCCGTCCCGGGGGGGACCGCAATCCTACCTGCTGCCCGGGATAAGGTGCGCTCAGCGTTAAGAAAGATGGGCCCCGAGGATGATATCGAGGCGATCCTGATGGTCTTCGAACGCACTGCGGAACAGGAAAGGTTACCGGCAGAACAGTGGGCCGAAGTAGTGGCGCCATTTTTAGTGGGTGACGCACAAAAGGCCTACTTCGACCTCAGTCAGGAGGAAGCCAAGAGCTATGAGAGGCTGAAGGGGGAGGTGTTGGCTCGTCTTGGGGTTAATACCTATGTGCGTGCACATTGAGTCTACCAGTGGGCTTTCTCAGAGTCCCGGCCTGCTCGGTCCCAGGCCTATGACCTGTTACACCTCGTAAAAAAATGGCTGCAGCCTGAGACATTGACCCCCTTCGCAGATGGTGGAACGTGTGGTGGTGGATCGTTTGGTGCGTACCCTCCCAAGAGCAATACAGCGCTGGGTGGGACAAGGTGATCCAGGCACCCTGGATCAGTTAGTAAGCCTTGTAATAGGGACGTATTCTCTGAGCTTCCTGGTCGAACTTCGGTAGTCCGACATGACATCGTCACCGAGCCCCACGTCAGGGTACGGTTAAAGCCGTATCGTGTACCGGAGGCCCGGTGACAGGCCATTTCAGAAGAAGTAAGGTCCATGTTGAGGTTAGGGGTGATTGAGGAGTCAAGGAGCGAGTGGGCCAGCCCCATAGTCCTCATCCCAAAACCTGACGGTACTCTGCGCTTCTGCAATGATTTTAGAAAGCTCAACGAAGTGTCGAAATTCGATGCCTACCCCATGCCCCGGGTAGACGAGCTCATAGAACGGCTAGGGAAAGCTCGCTATTTCTCGGTCCTCGACCTCACAAAAGGATATTGGCAGGTGCCTCTCACGGAGGCGGCAAAGGAGAAGACTGCCTTTGTCACCCCCGAGGGGTTATTTCAGTACCAAGTTTTGCCCTTTGGCCTACATGGCGCTCCAGCCACCTTCCAGCGATTGATGGACGTCATCCTACGGCCCCATCGTCCATATGCTTCGGCATATCTGGACGACATCATCGTGTTTAGCCAGGACTGGGGTTCGAGGAGGTCCGGTACCTGGGATACGTGATTGGGCGGGGAGTTGTCAAACCCCAGGTAGACAAGGTTGAGGCGATCAAGAGCTGGCCCAGACCTCTTACCACCAAGCAAGTACGTTCGTTCCTAGGGATGATAGGATATTACATGCGCTTTATCCCCAACTTTGCCACAGTAGCGGCCCCATTGACAAGACTTTTAAAGGGGAGGAAGACGGTGATGGTCCGCTGGGATGAGCAGGCGGAGGAGGCATTCTCCCGTTTGAAGTCGGCTCTGTGTGGGTCCCCGGTTTTGGTGACACCCGACTTCACACGGGAATTTGTCGTTCAGACGGATGCCTCTGGAGTGGGCCTAGGGGCAGTACTCTCTCAGGAAATCAGTGGGGAGGAACACCCTGTTGTCTTCCTGAGTCGCAAACTCACCCCAACGGAAACCAGGTACAGCGTGGTAGAGAGAGAATGCCTGGCCATTAAGTGGGCCCTCGAGTCCCTTAGGTACTATCTGTTAGGGAGAAGGTTCCGTCTGGTGACCGACCATTCCCCTCTCCAGTGGATGAGCCGGGCCAAGGAGGGGAGTGCCCGGGTCACCAGATGGTTCTTGTCCCTCCAGAATTTTAAGTTCAGTGTCGAACACAGGGCAGGCCGCTTACAGGGGAATGCCGATGCCCTTTCCCGGGTACACTGTTGTACATGTGTCCAACCCCTCAGGATTGAACAGGGTGTGCAACCCTTCAGGGTTGAACAAAGGGGGGGGATATGTAGGAGAGTACCTGGGGTGGTAATAGACGGCAGGTACGTGCCACCGGGGGTCCTGGCACCGGTGGAGTAAGAGCCAGAAAAGTGCATATTGCAGCGGTTATGCTGTTAACACAGCGGATCCGGGCCAGCTCTTATTGGGAGCAGGCAGATATGCGGGCGGGTGCCTGTCTCCCCACGGTCCAGGCCAGGTTTTGCAGGGAAGGGTTAAAACCTGACCAGCAACAAGGGTGTGGTGTGCAATGTGAAGCTTCTGTGTTCTCTGGCTGTGAGAGTGAGAAGTGGAGGTGAGCTGGGCTGTGTGCTGAGGCCTGTGGAGGACTGTGCAGGATCCTGCAGCTGAAACCAGGAGGGATCCATGTCCTGTGGCTAGAAGCAAGACCCAGGGACTTACTTCACCAAGGAGAAAAAGGTGACATTACTCCTGGCTTTAAATAGACTTTGCTTTATGTGACTGAAACAGGCCTCAAGTAGCCTGCAGCAGGGACTTGCTGTGTTTGAACTATTATTTTGCTGTTGTGTGTGACCACTCTCCCTATGAACTGCACCGTCTTTCACAAATATGCACCGTGTGAATAAACAAAGCATCGTGTTTTACACCAAGACCGGTCTGTGTTGCCTTTATACTGCACTCGCTACCACTGCCTACCAGAGCGGATCCCCACAGTAGGGTAGTTATGGAGGCGACTAAGCAATTGCTATTTAAGCAATTTTCTCTGCACGGCTCACTCCACTCCAATATCTCCCTGGCCTGCCAATCCACCACTGGATTGTGCGCTACCAACCAGGGAAGGCCCAGCACCACCGGAGTGGGAAGCCCCTCCAGAACATAACATGAGAGCATCTCGTTATGGTGGTCCCCTACCCGAAGGTGTAAATTATGAACGATGTGGGTGAGGTTTCTCTGAGACAGAGGAGCAGAATCTATAGCAAATATGGGAATAGGTCTCTGTAACGTACAGAGAGACAAACCCATAGTGCGGGCAAAATGGGCATCTATCAAATTTACCCCTGCTCCACTGTCTAGAAAGAAAGAAACAGTCTCTGTCTTATCACCAAAAACAATAACCGCTGGCAACACAAATTGCGATGTACGTATGGAGGAAACGTATACCCCCCGGCTGACATCCTCCACACAGCCTGGGGTTAGTAGTTTTCCGACGGTTTTTTTGTTTCTGAGGAAAGAAGGACAGACGTTAATGAAATGACCCCTCTCCCCACAAAAAAAACAACCCCCACGCCTACGGCGAACCTTAGGAGGACGGACCTGACGAGTAGTTCCTCCTAGCTGCATAGGCTCGTCTATGTCCGTACAGACTAACTGCTGCTTGGGAGGGGTTACCAATGGCTCCGGTTTTTTCAACCTGTCCCTAAGGCGTCTATCTATACGGATAGAAAGGGACATAACTGCATCAAGGGAAAAGGGGGTCTCATACAATGCAAGCGCATCCTTAACCCTTTCGGATAACCCAGAGCAGAACTGACTCCTGAGAGCCGGGTCATTCCATTGGGTATCCGTAGCCCACCTACGGAAGTCAGAGCAATACTCCTCTACCGGCCGCTCTCCTTGTAGGAGTCTCCGTAATTTTGATTCAGCCAGTGCGACTCGGTCAGGGTCGTCATATATGAGACCCAAGGCCCCGAAAAACTCATCCACTGACCGAAGAGCCTGGGAATCAGTAGGTAAAGAGAACGCCCAGGACTGCGGGTCCCCCTGCAGCAGGGAAATAACAACACCCACCCGCTGTTCTTCATTACCAGAGGAGTAAGGGCGCAGCTTAAAGTATAGTTTACAGGCCTCACGGAACGTCAAAAACTTGTCCCTTCCCCCAGAAAATCTGTCAGGGAGAGGGACCTTGGGTTCCGCAACAACCTGGTTACCAGTAGCAACCGCTGGGCTTGCGGTCTGTTGTAATTGCTGCTGTTGCTGGAGGACCGACGCCTTCAATCCTGCCACCTCCAAAGACAGGCCATGAAATTGTTCGGACAGAGCAGCAATTGGATCCATACTGGATTCTAAGTAGGTAAAAAAAAAATTATATATATATTTTTTTTTTTTTACCTACACAAAAATAAGGGCCAGATATAATGTAATGACCGGCAACACGCACAGGGAGGAAAACAAGGAAAGCCCTGCCCAAGGGAGAGGGAAAGGTGGTGACCCCTAACTCACCTTGCAGCTGGCACCTGCCTGCCCTGACGTCCCTAGACGGGTTCCTCACCCGTGCGGCGATCACGTGCCTAAACCCTGGCTTTCCCTGAAATGAGCCCTAGATAATGAACGGGCCGGTGGGATCGCTAGTCCTCACCACTGCACTAAGAGGGAAACACCAGGGAGAGGACAGACAAACACAGACAAACACAAACACCCAGGTGGACGGCAACAATTGTCCACAAAGGTCCAACAGGGATCCGGAGGGTAGCGTTCTAAGGCAACACTCAGAGAACGCAGCAACACAGCTCCAGTGGGTCAGTATAGATGTCCAGTCAGGAAGCTCTATATCTGGCAACCAGAGAAGTGTGAGAGGGGAATATAAGGAGGATTGGGAGTGCTGGACAAGGAACAGCTGAGAGAAGGAGCTACGGATCCCTGAGTGAGCCAAAAGGGTTTGTAAAGCAAACCCAGAAAGCTACAATAAGGAAACATCCCTATCTTACATAGAGCGTGCGGCCAACCGCTGCGACCTCCTGAACCCGGGTACAACGGAGTCAGGCGGGGCTCTTGACACCCTCGTGACACATACACCATATATATGCAACACACATACATATAAATACACCATATACATGGCACACATCCATAAATACACCATATATACACTATACACACATGCCACCCAACTAAGGAGCTAAACTATCAGCGGCGTGCAAAGCAATGGAAGCCAACATCTCCAGCTGCCCTGACACCACCAGAGCACCGGGTCAGGACTCAGCCGGTAACACGGTTCTCCAATCCAGTTGTAATTTCAACAACCGGTTCTGGAGAACTGAAAGAAACTGGCTAAATCCCATGAATCGGCAGGTCCATGAATATTGGTAATTAAAGGAATGCTAACTGGTGGCTGTTTGTTAATGTCCCTAAGGTTCTAGGCAAACAGCCCAATGACCAGTACGTAAGCACGACCAATATATGTACATGAAAGTCATTGATTGCTAAGAAAATATATGCAGTGGGCTGACAAGCTATCAAGTTAGAAGTGAGGAAGATTGCAAATAAAATTTTTGAAAATGGTGAGTGATTTAAACTCAAAACAGGAGATTTATTAAGGCTCTGTGCCATTTTTTCTGACATAGAAAAGTCAAATATTTTTTATTTTTTGCATGTGCCATTTTGGAGCAAAATGTGCAACTGTTAAGCCTTTTCCGACATCCTCGCTACTTTTCGTATTAGTCTAACAGCCCTGTAGGTCGTCTCCTCCTTGCCAGAGCCAGGGAAAAAAATCTGTTTCTTAAGGTGGATAAGTCTTCAATCCTTGGTCCATATGGTCAGGACTCTAATAAGATCGTGAGCGTGAGAGACAGATTTTTTTCTTTGATAGATTTCATTTCTGTTGCATGGACGCAGTACCTCAGAACAGGGTACTTGTGAAAAAGTTTTTTTGTTATGTTAAATTGGTCTATAATGTAATGTTCTGATTTAGCATACTGTACACTAGAAAGTTTTCTATGGATAGGTCAGGGTTACCAGTCCTGACTCAGTCCTTTTAGGAGACTAGGAGATGGACTTAGGTCTGCCCCTAGTTTAGACAGAGTGTGTGCTAGCTGAGGAAGAGAGAGGAACTACATGTGCCCACTCCTCAAATGACACCATACATAACCGGGCACGGGATTTCATGCAAGATCTTCAACCAAGATGGTGGCCGACTCTTCACCTGGAAATTGTCGAGGTAAGTATGATTTTTGTAAGAAGATTTGCACATTGCTATTGGGGAAGATTTGTCCCTTGAAACTGTTGGCTGTACTACTAATCCTATCCTGCACTGATTTACTTACTTTCTACCACTGGTCTGGTTACTGATTCCAGGATCGTACATCAGCCACAGCACTTACCTCTTCTGCCTGTACCCCTAAAAAATGCTTAACACCAGGGGCACCCCAACTACCATCAGACAGGAGGAGCCTTGACATCAGAATGTGCCCAGAGGGAAGAAAGGGAGCGCCTTCTAGTCACTGCCCGGCCCTAGGGAGCATCAGCATGAGGATTGCACAGTGCTTTGTGTGAACTATTGCTGCCAGAGCCACTACCACTCCCATACTCCGCTCCACCAGGGCTTGTAACATGGACAGTGGAAGATGCAACAAATTTATTAAAAGCTGTGCACCTCTTTGTCGCATCTTACTGCAGTGTAGGGCAAATTAATACTGGCTTACACAACAGCAAATCTCCCCCAAAGTTTTTTTTTAGAAGTGCAGAACTTTTCATTGCACAGTGATTAGCCTTAAAACCCCTTCCAGCTTTGAATATTTGGCATGCTGATGGTGCGGGCTCAGGAACTGTCCATCATCATCACCTGCAGAATTTAGCTTGCAATGACTTATGAAAACTCTGCAGATGAGTATTTAATGACATCAGGGGAGCAGTCACAAGAGCCCTATAACCCTGCATAGAGCAGGCAGTAATGTAAATGAACACAAAGGAAGTGCAAACCTGTATTTTATTTAAAAAGCATCACTAAGTCTTTGTAAAAAAATAAAATAAACATAGTTGATATAGCATAAATTGGTAAAAAAAAAAAGCTAACTTTTTCATCAACCTCCATACCCAACCCCCACTGAAAAATACAACACATCCAACAGAAAACAAGTCTTAATACAGCTGCATCAAAGGGGGAAAAATTGTCTCCATCAAAGCTTTGTCCAAGATAAAAAAAAGGGCTGCTTTCTGCTACATACAACACCACCCTTGTCTATGGGTTGAAGTGAATGAGGCTGAACTGCAAAACCTCATACAACCTGTGGACAAATGTGGCGCTGGAAAAAAAGTGGCCATGTTTTTCTAATCCTAGACAACCCCTTTAACAGGTTATACAGGATATACTGAGCTAATAGAGGCATGAGGTATGTAACCTGTTATTATATCTTTATTAGCTGTTTGGGGGGGGGGGGGGTAGTTGTCTATTGCTAAGATTTTTCTTTCCATCTCTCCTGTCAGTAAGTCCTCTACTGTGTTTGATTTGGTTTATATACAAGTATGACATAGTTTAGACCAACACAAGTAAAAACGTGTAAAATTTGTTACATTTTGTGTTTTTATGTATAATTTATGTGCTTGTAAATGGTTTCAATTTTTTCTGGCTTTTAAGAACCAAATACGGAAGGCAATTACTGACTAAATTGCAGCTACTTTTCCATTTTTATTAATGGGGTACTTGTATGTATTGATGGTCTCACCTCAGGATAGGTCGTCAGTATCAGATCATTGGGGATCTGACACCCAGCACCCCCACTGACCAGCTGTTTTGGGCAGCTCTTGGTGCTGGAAACTATACAGTGGATGGAGTAGAAGAACAAGGTGCCATCCGCTGTGTAGTGGCCGTGCTGGGGTACTGCAGCTCAGCTTCCATTAAGTGAATAGGAGCTGAGCCACAGTACACCGTCTCTGACCACTACACCATGGACAGAGCCGTCCGTTCACTGTATGGTTTCCGTCAACATCAGCTGCCTAAAAAAGCTGATCGATGGGGTGCCATGTGTCAGTCCCCCACAGATTGGATATTAATAAGCTATCCTGAGGATAGACCATCAATAACTAAGGCTCTGAAAACCCCTTTAAAGTTCTAAAAAAAAAATCAGCCATTTTTTTTTTAGATTTTTAGATCTATTATGACGTGAGGCACATTCACATTTCTTCTTCTTTTGCTGTTATTTTTGCTGCAAAAAAATTATGAATTGCAGAAATACAAAATGGTTTCCATGAAAATTAAACAGGATAATCATCATGGAAAAGCTCATAAAAAATATTGGACTTGTTATCAAAAAGATGTGACCCCCTTATTGATATAATGTAATCTTAACAAGCTCTGAAATGTGAATCATTTTTTGCTTCAGTATTTCGACACCCTCCCCCACACCTGGCATTTATATTGCAATATCCCAATGTATCTCGAAATGACATGTGTGTCAAAGAAATTTGTTTGACACTGAAAAACATCTGTTTGGCACATCTTCATATGGAGTCAACTAAAAGAATACAGGAAATTACAGCTGCAGTAGTGAGTAGGCAGGCATTAAAGGGGTTATTTGGTGACATAAAACATTTCTATGTATTGCAAATGGAAATTAATAAAACTTACCAAGATACTTTCATTATGAAATCTGCACCAATGTCAGACCCCCAGCTCCATGGCTGATGCAAAGATGGAGAAGGGGGATGGTTTATCTAATGTACTGAGCCAGACAAACAGTCCCCTTCTCCATTCTGTATAAGTCATGATGGAGAAGGAGACTGGCTTAGCGAAAGTACTGCGCCAGACAGTAAGACTCATATTTTTTCTGAAATTATTCAGAGAATAAATATGAGTCCTAGAAGACATGAAAGAGAACCACCCACTGGAAATAAGATTTGCAAGCCAATTTTCCTTCAAAAAGGACAAGAGTATTGTGTCTCCACGAAAAACTTTCCTGATTAGCTGAGGTATGGCAATTTACTTTCCTTCTGAAATGAAAAGAACACCGAGCTTATCTGATGATAAGATACAAACATTTTCATATATGGTTCCCAGGATCCAGAACAACATTGGCTGGACTACAATACATCTGATGCATACTTGTTGGTCTCCCTAATGAGAAAGAGCAAGAGCACCCCCAAGGCCACTCAGCTCACCAGGGAAATTTTCCCTTGAGACATTAAGTACTTTTGTCCTTTTGAAAGGATAACTGGCTTGCATGTCTAATTTCCAGTGAAGTATTGTGCATGGGTCTGTCTCTCTCTGTAATTTGCCCAAAATGAATCACAGGAAATTTAGGTTTATTACAATCTGAATCTGAAGAGAAGCGCGCCGGCAGCGGATAAAAGAACGTTTTCTGACCTTTAGCCGCACCGGCTCTCAGGAAGAAAATTATCATCGTAAACACGCTGCTGACTACTGTGAGGTACTGCTGGCGGGCCGGTGGCTTGGGATGGTTTTTGGAGGTGACAGGTTCCCTTTAAAGTGTATTAATCAATGGACTGACCAAACAATGAAGCAGACACTTACATTGTGTCTATGAATGACTCAAAGGGCCAAATTTAGAATTCATATGTTACTCTGCTTCCCCTTCCCCCAGCTCAAAAACATTAGGGTCCAAATCCAAAGATGGACCATGTTATTGATAGCAATCACATGTCATGCATTTACCAGCCATAGGCACATCTGCTGATCTGATCGGTTTATTGCTAACCAAACAGGATATGCTGCGTGTTCTGTCCCAGCACAGGGAGATTCATTTCAGTATCATTACAGGTTACCATCTGCTGTATTTCTGTAGTTATTAGTTATAGCACCATCTAGTGGTCTTAAAAATGTACTACACTTTGTTTGTCTGTTAATAAATATTATTGTATTGTTGGGAGTTGCAAAGCATTGTGGGAGTGTAGTGCATTCTGGGAAAGAGAAGCCAATCCCCATGTTACAGGACATCAGCAGTGCTGTCTCCTGCATATCTTCTTCTTAAACTCCACAATCATTTTGCAAGTATATCTGGTAACACATATACCTTTGTTTCAGGGACATTGTGTTATGCAGAGCTCTCCAACTAGTTCTAATCAGTACTCAGGAAGATATTTAACTGTTAGATGCTAGACATGCAATCCATGTATAGGCAGCCATTTTGGACATATGCCCAGTGTTAATGTAATGTTATGATACATGCTGTTCTATGCTTTCTGCTGATACATGTTATGCCTTCTACTTTTCCAAGCCATTTGTATTCTTGTATTTTTACCAATTCACAATCCTGTTGACCAATAAACAAGTTAGACTACAGAAAACAGTCCTCTTATTTGGAAGACAGGAATGGTTTATGCTGAATATCAGACTGTACACTGTATTGAACGTGTATGAAGACAGAACACTGAGTATACAATATCAGTCACCCAAAAAACTTTATGATGAATATACCAGCCACCTTCTGTCCTTCCTAAGGTGACAAAAGAGAGGGGGCTATTACTCCAGCCATCCCTGCATTAGTTGGCAAGTATCACCACCAGAAAGACATATGTTAGTCCTGGACCCTGATGTAAATCTTTAAGTGTTCTCCTATCTACTATGTGTTATTGATAATACAGGTGTCTTCTTATATGGCAGAAGGGTCTTTGGGCCACCCAGGTATCAGGGCTCTGGCGGCTCTTGGTATGACTACGACCTCAGTGTCTTGCAAAACTGGGGACTTAGGTTTAAATCCCACCAAGGGATTTATCAATTTCTTTCCACAGTCCAAAAACTTTCAGGTAATTTTGAATTAGGAAAATTTACATCTAGATCTAGGATACTATGGCTCTTATTTTTGACCATTGTGATATAATCCCATGCATTCCAAGTGCATCTAGCTCTATTTGAAGGGGTAATTCACCTCAAATGTTGATATCCCATAGAGACATGTCAGTAGATCACCTCATGAAATAGATAAGCTTGAAGCTTTTATGTCTACTGATTTCCTAAACTTTAGAGCAATCAATCCCAGTTGGCATCATCAATTAAAGTCCCTGGTACAACTAATAGCCTCTTGCTTATAAGAATGGTTTCTAGTAAGGGTTTACTGGAACCCTGGGGTTCCTTTAATCCTGTTCAAGGGTTCCCCAGAAGACAGCAGTAACACTTGTAGGCATGGTGCACTGATTTTAGGCAGACCATAGAAGTTTTCAATGTGATTAGTCTAAGTAGGAAACAACTATTGGCTTGAACATAAAATTATACAGAGCTTTTCTTACACCTACACCAACCTTCTTTGATGCAACCAGGGATCACTGGGAGTGGAGACCAATTTCCAGGTGTTCTCTATGCCAGTGAAGTTGGGAATTGCTGGCTTATGCTGCATTTATACTGTCCAATTGTCGGCAGATTATCAGGAATGAACTTTCCTACAAATGTTCGTTCCCGATATCAACCCATGTAAAGGGGCTACAAAGTGTTTGTTTATCTGGTGAAATGATCTGAGGGCAGATTGTGCTGTGTAAACAGGGATCTGCTGTCCAGAAAAAAATAATTGGCATTAGACATTGCTCATCCCTACACAGTGGAGGTGATGGCTGCATGCAAATGCAGCTCTTCACCTTCACTGACAAGAAGGCAATTGGCGGGAAGGAACTCTTTCTCCCTGATGATTAGTCACTGATGTGGTGTAAATATGCTTTTAGATATTTCTTCCAGAGAGTTTTAAATGTCATGAGCCATGCTGAATAGCTCAAGAGCACCAAGTAATTCCCCAGAAACATTGCAGATATTTCCATTGGTGGTGGTGTTGTGGCAAGCCAGAACCACAGGGGCGACACATTAGGTGCACCTTGGGCCGATGAGGGGCAGTAATAGTACAGTTCAACTGTTTACTCACGGTTAGCAGAAAGCCTCCCTGGGCCGGCAGCACAGTCATGAGGAAGACAGCACAAAATCCTCCGGGGCACACTCTGTGATAGGGGAGCACCAGCCTAGATGGAGGTTAAGGTGCCGTTGATGACTGCAGTGTTTAGGGTGCTTGTGGCGGCTGGGTCCCTTGGTGGAATTTGTCGTGACGCCAGTATCGTTTATGGTGGTACAACCAGTTGTAGTGGTGATATTGAAAAATGAGGTAGACAGTGGTAGGATACAACTCACAACTTTTACTGTAGCTGGTTTTAGTTGCAGCATATACATCCAGACAGAATACAGTCTCTTGATATCTAGAGGAATTCTGTTGATCCACTGTTAATAGGTCTTGGCTAGGTCCTGACTCAGGCTGTGGTTCAGTAGTACTCTTTTCGGGTATTCTTAGTCCTATAATTTCTGTATCTTCCAAGCCCTTGAACAGGTAGCTAATCTGTCTTCTATATTTTATGGTGAGGCTGCCTGTAGCTAGATTGTCCTCCACCATGTGCAAAGGTGCCCATTAAGCCTTAGGTAGTGGCTGTTATAACTGATGTCTCTCTGCTTGGTTTTCTTCCAGGGACGCAACTCTATCCTCTGGTTGTAGGATGAAAGGAACTAAGAGGACCACAGGAGGAAAACGCTCTCCTACTCCTCATACCTTGGCACTACCACATAGCTGCTTCTGACTTCACTCACTACTCTGTGATGTGGAGTCTCAACTGACCTGAATCACTTCACTAGCTACCACAACAGCAACAACAACAACCCACACTAGGCCTGACTAAGGTATTTATATAGACTGAGTGCTATCCCCTTCTAGGGGTGGGATGTATAAAACACACCTAACCAGCCTATGAACAGGGATACAACAGGTGATGTAATGCAGAATCACATGCAACACAGTAATGCAGTTTTTCGGTAATTTTGCAGTTCCCACGTGTCCTGATTGGGACGCTGCATACCCCCATGGTAAAAGATAAGTCGCCCTCGACGTTGGTATCTGAAGCTGTGGATCTCTAAGCCGTTTTCCTGTAATACACCAAAATACACACCACCAAATATGCAAATATTATTATATACATTGCATTATCATGACTCTTTGATAACCTCCTGTAAATAAAGGGTTATGCACAAAAATACATTCTAGGCAAATATATAATATATCAAATTTTTGGGTTGATGATTTACGGCCAAAAATGGTAATTAAGTAGTGATCTCACATTAGGGCAGTAAAGTCCTTGATATGGTTTTTTTTTAAGACAAAGTCCATACCTAAATTAGGGTATAAAACATGTATAAAAACCTTTTAAAGTGAAAATATTTTGCAAAAAGGATGAACACAGAAAGGTCTTTCTGGGTAGTGTACTTTAAACGTTTCATCAACATAGTCCCTTGGTAACCTGAAAATGTGGTAAAATGTGGTAAAATAGCACAAAACACACAAATAAAGTGCAGCTATGTTTTTTTTTTTCTGGATTCAAGTGGAGTCCATGATGGAGTCCTTGCTAATAAAACACAGAGAGGGGCTCAAAACAAAAACAAGAAGAGAAGTCCTCTCAAAACAACGGCAGCTCCTGCTCCATATAAATGCTTGGAATAAGGCCTACTTAATTGTAGGGATCTGGACTGGACGACACATCTGTAGGAATTGGACCTCCAGAATCCCATGAATCAGAGGAAGATCCTTCTGGTTTTCCCTCTATTATCCGCTGTTTAGGAGTGGATGGCAAATTCAACTTCTTTCTCAGCTCTTCAAAAATAGGAGATCCCTCCTTTTTAATGCTGTAATCCAGCCCAACTGCAGGGTTAATCCTGGCTACAGGTTTTGATTCCACTGAAGGATTTCTTATTAGTGATGGACTTGCTGGTTCACCTCTGTAGGTTGGAATGTTGAATTCCTGATGCTGTTGTACAGCCAGCTGTTGGAACAAAATTGCACAGTCCTCCGCAGATGCACTTAGGCCTTTTGGCTCTGGCCTCTTTTTCCTGACACGTTCCCTCTGGGGTTTGGGTTCACTTGCCGAGTTTTTAGTAACGATGGCAGGTTGCCAGAGTATGTTAGTGCCTGCAAATCCAGTGGCATATTGATTTTGGGTGCTAGGCGGCACATATTTTGCAGCAGGCCGCACGGGGGAGGTAAAAGGTTCCTGTTCAAGATCTTCCTTGGACTCAGAGTCTTTAGCAAGCTCCTGGGTCTCCATGGGCTGTCCTGGTCGACGTACCGCAGTAGTGTATGGTCCATGTGTGTCTTCTGCAGGTGTGAACTCTACCGTCTCATTGACGTACAGGCTATGATGCCAACTAGGGAGCTCCTTCCTCTTTACAGACCGGAGATTGACATAATAGTCTGTGTCTGTTTCCATATCTCGGATAAACCCGAATCCTCGCTGCTTACAGAAGCTAAGAACTCGGCCCAATCTCCGTACTGGAACTGGGAAGTCCTTTACGGGTTCCTCCAGTGTAGTGTCCCACTAGGTAGGAGTGGGCACTACACAAGGGTCAATTGGGTAACGTGTAACCTCTGCTCACAAGGGACAGTGATATTGTATTGATCTATGCATCTAATATATTTTTCAATGTGTTTTTACATGCATTGTAATGTAATTTACTGTGTGTATTACATATGTTGGTTCCCCCTGTTATATGCTTATCAGGCCTAGTTGGGTGTAATTAGACATTCCAGACACTAGAGGGAGATAGGCAGCCCCTAGTATAAATGTCCAGGCCCAGACAGGGAGGGGTTAGGTCATAGTCAGGAGTCTGTGGAGACAGAAGTGAGAAGGCACCAGCCCAAGATATGCTGAGGGCCCCCTCCTGACATGCAGCTAGATAGTCCTGGTTTCTAGTTGCACCAGGAGGCTAGAAGGAGTACAGCCTGCTTGGAGACCGAGTGTATTCCAGGGGACTAGAGGAGTCACCTAGTCAGCCTGAAGCTCCTGAGGCTAAGGATAGCTCAGTTGAGATACCCCAGTAGTAGGAGAGAACCTCGTGGGAGAAACCTGCAGTCACCTTTCCAATCCAGCAGTAAAGACAGCTAGAAAAGAAGGTATTGTAACCTTAAGCAAGTGCCAATACTGGAGGAAGGATTTTATACCAAGGATTTAAGCCAGCAATTAGGCATCCGGACATTGGGATCCAGCCAGCTAGAATAGCTGTGGGGATAGAGCAGCATTGTACTGCAAAGCATTAACTGTATACCCTCCAAGTATCTTGCAAGATTGAAACCTGCTGTGAAGTAAACCTGCTGTGCATTTTGGTACTGTAAAGGACTGCATTGTACACCACTGCAACTGCTTGTATAAAGTTGGACTGTTTCACCAAGTAAAGCAACGTTTGGTTTACCAACTGTCTACTCCATTAATCCTCCTGCAAACCGGTGTGCCACCGTTACAGGCACTGGCGTCACGATTCTTAAAGGGACCTTACCTAAGGCACTCAAAACACCTACAACATCCAGGGCACCTCACATACCATCAGGCCTGGTCCCTATCTACAGAGTGTGCCCCAGAGGAACTAGTGTCTACCTCTCCTTCACTGTTGCATGCCTGCCCAGGGTTCTCCTCAGAAAAGTGAGTAACCCTCGATTGCCCATACCGTGACCTCACTGTCGCTAATACCCTGCAGGTCTGGCGTGCTGCACCAGCAACTTGCGGGTCAGGCCCTCATTGTACCTCTTACAGGTGTGTGTGCGCAGGAGTCCCAAAGTTTGGCCTGCTCAGTAGTAGGCCACACTATGGTGGGGAAATCTGTAGCCGGACCGGACCTTTCGGCACATATCTGAGCCCGATTTTGCGGCATCGCTGTGACGTGCTGACCTGTACTGTAATCAGCCGATTCAGCAGGGTGACCGACACTGCGCTCCCTCCAGTGGCGATCCCATAGGTCCTGGACACAGACTTGTAGCTTGGAAGTAAGGGGCGCAGAGGTCCACGTCGGTTTGGTTTGGTTTTGTTCGGGTCCTGTCTCCATCGCAGAGCTCACTCGCTTCTCAACAATGCTGCTTCTTTGGCTGTACACTTCCCTCTCTAGGAAGCTATCAGCGTCTCTCTTTTTAACGTGCGCACGCACGTCACGCTCTTTCCGAATGCTAGGCCCGCCTCCTAGGTCGGTATGAATGACAGAAGCGAAGCAACCATTATCCACCGTACAAGGGGCGGTCTCGGAGAGTCGGGTGTCCGGAGCAACAATGGTCAGTACTCCAATTGGGTCTGGTGGTTGGGTGACACACGATAATGGAGTTAATGCAAGTGAGGGTTGAACAGTCTCTTGCGTATTAGGATATTCATAAGTGGCAGCATTTTTGTCAAAACATCCAACAGGTGGGCACATCAATATTCCACACAGGGTTCCACCCATTTTGTTTTATGCAAGAATTTTTTATAAAACAGAGGAGGCGGCGCTGATTTTGCATATAGGATCAGCCTCCCAGAATTGATACAGCAACAGGTAGGACGGGCTGGCCGGACAATTTTACATAAATGGGCGGCACTAAGTTTTCCCGCTCTTCAGGGGGTGTCACTAACTTATCCACAGTGATGGTGCAGTATTTTTCAAACAAGAAGGCCTCCGGCGGCCATTTTAAGTGCATAGAAACAGTCCATTCAATGACAGCAAGCTGTTTTAGTAACACACAAATATCTGATTTTCTCACTTTTGACACTGCGATTTTTATGCTAAAAACTGGTATAACACTTCCATGCAACTTCCAAATACTTTAAACAGTTCTGTGGCCCAACACGGCAAAGGGGCTTATTCTCATGCGACAGTCTTTAAAATAAGGCGCAGCGGGTAATATCCTGTTCGTGACGCCAAAATTCAGGTGTGGCATGACAGAACCGCAGGGGCGACACATGAGGTGCATGGTGGGCCGATGAGGGGCAGTAATAATACCTTGGCACTAACACATAGCTACTTCTGACTTCACTCACTACTCTGTGATGCGGAATCTCAACTAACCTGAATCACTTCACTAGCAACCACAACAGCAACTCCCAACAACAACAACCCACACTAGGCCTGACTAAGGTATTTATATAGACTGAGTGCTATCCCCCTCTGGTGGTGGGATGTATAAAACACACCTAACCAGCAGGGATACAACAGGTGATGTAATGCAGAATGACATGCAACACAGTAATGCAGTTTTTCAGTCATTTTGCAGTTCCCACGTGTCCTGAGTGGGACGCTGCAGTGTGACCTCATTAACTGCAGTGATATTGTTTTCTGATACTTTTGTCAAAAGACCAATATTAGATTACTTTCCCGTTTGAACAAAGCAAGATGTACAGTGAAATACAGTGGTCCCTCAAGACACAATGGCCTCAGGATACAATATTTTCAACTAATGGTCTTTCCTGGGCCATTGTAAGTTAAAGGGGCTGTCCGGGCTTTTACTGTTGATGACCTATCCTCAGCATAGGTCATCAATATCAGACCAGTGGGTGTCCGAAACCTGGCACCCCTGCCAATTAGCTCTATGAGGAGACGACGTGCGCAGTGTGCTCGTGCCGTCTCTCTTCCTGTCTGTTTCTGCGGTCTCTCGTCTTTGCCATAGATAGCAGGAAGAGAGACGGGAGATGGCATCTGCTCAATGCATGCTCAATGCATGCACGTGTCAAACCCACAGCGATCTGATATTGATGACCTACTGTCACGGCTGAGGATGGGGGATAATCCTCAGCCGTGCGATGCCAGGTGTTGTAAAGGCTACTCGGCCATGCAAACAGGATAGGGAGCAGGTCCCCTCCTACAGCATCCCTACCCTGACCCTAACTCCTAACCTGCATGGGCCGACCTTAAAGGTAGGAGGACCCATGCGCAGGAACCTCGGAGCCCTGTCTTACCCTCCGCAGATCCCTGCGCTAGGAGCTGGGTAAGACAACCTACTCCTCCTAGGCACGGAGGAGCAGGAGTCTCAACGGCCAAGCTGTTGGGAAAATGGGAACTCATAAACAGCTATACGGGAATGGCAGGCGAACAAGAAGTTCCACCAACCTGCCACAGCCTTGCTGACTGGATCCCTAAGAAAACTGGAATCCAGAACCGTATGCTGCACCAAATACAAAGGAAAGTCCCAACAGAATATAACATACAACATAAACACACAGGCAAACTTAAACATAAACTTAGACCTGAACATAGACCTATGACCACAGTGGTGGCTCTCACTGGCAGATAGCAACACAGGAGGCTGCTCCAGCTAGCAAGGCTGAAACAACCTCCTGAGCCATGCCAAAGGCCCAGGCTATATAGGCCAAGAAGCCACACCCAACGGAAGGACACACCCAGTGACATCACACACACTGGGAAGGGAGTTAACCCTTCCAACACCACAGAAGGGAAACTCACAAACATACAGGGGAAGTGTCCAACAAACATCACACACTGTGGCTGCTGCCGCTGGCAACGACATGGATGGCAACCCTGTCCAGGGAGTCAGCCCGAAGGCCGGGACAGTGCCACCACATGTACACAATACCGCCAAGCGTTGCCACGGACAACCACAGTGAGGGGAAAGGTGTCAGTGCACACCACACATACTGCCCAAGTGCACACAGACAAACAACAGTGCATAAATACACACGCACCTAACAGAAAGGTTGTTAGGTGCAACCGCATGCAACTGCAGCAAGCTGCCTAGCCACGCTCAGGCTGCTGCTGCACATACACATGAGACAAACAGTTGCCCGCGGCAACCACAAGTTAGGCCACACGCCAGCGGCCCTCACCTGTGGTTTAAACCCACGCGAAACCGCAGGCAACCGCATGCGGTTAGAGAGTCACGGTCATGGCCATGGCCATGACACCTACCCTGAGGATAGGACATCAATAGTAAAAGCCTGGAGAACCCCTTTAAAACTAGACTCAACATACAATGCATCAAACTCAGAACCGACTAACATGGACATTTTTCTGGTAAAACACCTGTGTCATTTGTGTAGTTTTTCCTCTATACAGTACAGTGCGGTACCACATGTTCTGTACTGCCCTCTCTCTGTGCCAGGATGATCTACACATTTGGATGTCAGGTATGGATGGCTAAAGTTAAAATGGTTTCAACATCCAATGATTTCCCTGGAACCAATTAATATTGTAACTTGAGGGACCACTGTATTTGCCCAAGGGTACGAACATACACCCAGGGTTCTTGATGCAGTATTGGAAACCAAAATTAGAAGTGGATCATAAAAGAAAAGGAAGTATAAAGGACAAATACAACATCTCCTCTTTTTTATTAACTCCTGATTTTGGATTCCAAAACTGCATCAAGAAACCTGACCATGTGGCTGTACCCTCGCTGAATGTAGCAGAAATATACACATTTGGTTGTACACAAGCTCATGTACACATGTGTATTATGGTTATGTACAACCTTCAAGTTCAATAGACATGTGTGGCCCTGCTTCATATACCTGGCATACTCCATTGTTTGCCGTGTTACAGAGGTAGTCTTCTCTATAAGCAATGGTGGTATATGTAGCACCCTATGTTGGCACATGGCCTGCCTATGGCTCTGTAGTACATTCTCCTGCACATTGTTCTGTTGCATGCATGAGGACTAAAACTTTCTGAAACCTGACAAAGTAGAAGCTTTTTTTATGCTACTACCTCAACCTCTACTTGACAGATGTTAAAAAAAAGTATCATACCCATAAAAATATGTCATTGACACCCATGATCAAATTGCTAATTCAAGTGAGCCCTTGCTTTTAAGCTCGGCTGAAGTATGTCGACACTCAGATCAATGATTGACTTAAACAGTGTGCAAAAACAAATAATTCTGAGCGATTCAACTTTCTCCCGTGGTAACAGCTTTCATGCAGGGCTCTCTGTGAATGATGACACTGTAAGAAATAATCATGAATGTGATCCTTCAGTCAGGATTCAGCAGGAGAGAACTTTTCAATGCCATAAATCTTTAGAGTTTCAAGGAGAGTCTATTTATTCAGGTGTTGCAGCTTCTCACTGGGGAACCTTATTGTTTCTTACAGAATGTTCCCCTAGTGATTTATAGAGAGAATTTGCACGATGGTCAGTCATGTCTTCCACTGTTTATGCTTCATAAGCCGGTCCCTCAAACGCTTATTTCACAATCTGTGTTTATGTTCTGTTATGGGTCATAGATGCATAAATTTACCACCAGGATATCTGATATTATACTAATATGCAGAATGTCATTCATATTTACACTAGATTTATAATCATTACCTTCTCTGTGGTCCATTTACATTGGGTAAAAATTCTGACAAATCCATTTAAAAAAAATTGAATGTCTCTCATGGTCGGTCTGGAGGCTTGACATTGTCCAATAAGTAGGAGGAATAAAAGTACATCTTAAGGGATTGTCTCAACAATAAAAATCACTTCTATTGAACCAAGGTATGCTATGAGATTATGTTGGTATGTAGAATAGTAGAATGGCTTAAAACACTATTTTTATTTTACCCCATGAGGACATTAATAGAAGAAGGAGGGACCTAGTTGGTTTTCCGTCCAGAGTAGAGAGTGGTTGCAAAGAGTATTTTTTGCTCTGGAGGACCTGTCCTGTTCTGCATGACACATACAACTCATTAATTCAAATAGACACTACAAAATGCTTAATTTCCCCTGTGGTGGTGCTTGCTGGGAAATTGAACACTTGCTGCCAGATTTCCCCACACATAACAGCTGTGAGCTACTTTTTATTTTTTTTCCGAACCAATAGAGATTGTCCTTAAAGAATGTGGTTTTGGATATTTGTAGAGAGAGAAAATAGTAGTTTGAGATCACTACCAGGGGTTTCTGGACAATGTTCATAAGCTTGGGGCTTATCTAAGTGTCAGCTCCGATCATGACCCTTTAGCCCCTATACAGGCACCTGGACTCTGTTGCAGGGAAACCACCAGACCGGTACCTCTTGGAGTAATCTCTGCTCAAGTGACTGCTGACCCACCGGGGTCAAGTGACACTGGTGTGGGACACTGAGGGATCAGGCAAAACAATAGTCAGTAACAGGCAGAAGTCAGGACAGGCAGAGTTAGTATGATCCAATAAACATTCCAAGGTCAGAGTGGTCAACTCAGGGTCAAAATGGAGATCTTGTGATTGGTTAAAATCCAGGAAACAGTCAGTACTTAGGCAGATAAATGTAAAGAACACGAGGGAGCGCGCTCAGGTGTGCTATGGGCATTACTAGTAGGAGGCAGCTTGCTGCTTATGTGAAAAGGACAGCAAGCTACTTCAGCATCCAGACCCTTCTGGAAAGTGATGGGTTCGAGCCACTGGAACACAGGAGCTGGCGAGCAGGAGAGCAGTACACCAGCCATGCCTGCCAGCATCATAACATCATACTTTTGAAATACAGAATTCAAAAATTTTAAAATATAATTTTATACCTCGATAGCCATATTTTGTATGAAAGTAGATACCTTTCACCTAGCAGCTTAAAATCATAGGCACCTTCATACAATTTTGCATCAGAGAGCAACATCTTGTAAACAAAATCATAAAAATTGAAGTTTGCGGCCAAAAATCGGACCCAAGCAGAATCGGATTTAATGTTTATGTTTTAGGAGTTGTTGTGTGTATCTTCAGAAAATCTTCAAAATTGGTCTACTAAGGCACATGGGATTTTATAGTAGAAAACTGTTGATAGTCTATCTGTAGGCCATTTGTTATGGAGCATGAAGACATAGTTTGTGGAGAAAGATTTTGTATAACTTGTACCTTATTCAGATAAATCCCTGGTAACTGTGGCCTCCTGATTCCAGGGGTTGGAATCAGAACACCTATGCAGGAACTAGCAAACTGGAACCTATTGCTTACGTAACTTCCAAAAAGTACCTTCAAACAGCTGATTAGCGGGGGTGCCGAGAGTCAGAACCCCGCTAATCAAATATTAATAACGTAGTCTAATGATAGCTCATCAATATACGGTATATGGCTGGACAACCTCTTTAAGAACAGCCTTTTATGTATTGGTGGGCTGTCCACTCACTGGGACCACTCACTGGACTCACAAGCCTAAAATTATCAGAGATCTACATAGAAAAATGCAAGGCATACTAAATCTCACAATACTATGTATTAAAGGGCTGTCCCACAAATAATATTTTACAGTTTTAAAACCAGCACTTGGATTTAAATACTTTTGTGATTGCATGTAATTAAAATTTTGTATAGCCACTAAGTTATTCAATAAAATGTATCTATATAGCACCACCTGCTGTTTGTCCTTTCCCTTGTTTTTTGTCCGGCTTACTGAGATGGCCGCACATGCTCAGTTTCATCCTTCAACTGCCCCCTGAGCTGTGATAGGGAGAGCTGAGACACGCCCCTGAGCTGCAGCAGAAAAGACACTCCCCTTGAGCTGTCAGCTTGATATAAATCTAGCAGAGCAATGAATCGGGAGATTTCTGGTTCCATGTGAGGTGCGCGATCCCCGGCCCACCTCCTCTTGAATTTTCATTGGTAGTCAGTGGTTTATACCAGAGTGTCAGCACATTGCTGACACTCTGGTATAAACGTCTGACATCGCTGCGATGTCAGCCGTTTCACCCTTTCCATACCGCGGTCCGTACGGACCGCTGTGTGGAAAGAGTTAAGTCAGGGAGCCCCCTCCCCTCCTTCCCCTTCCCCGTCTGCTCAGTTGTGGCAGACGAGGAAGGTTCCCATGGCAACAGGACGCCTTCTCAGGCACCCTGCTGTCCATGGTGCTAAACAGATCTATGCTAAAGGCATAGATCTGTTCAGACAGTGTAAGTAAAATACAGGACAATACACTATATAGTGTATTGTACTGTATTATACAGACATCAGACCCACTGGATCTTCAAGAACCAAGTGGGTCTGGGTCCCAAAAATGTAAAAAAAAAGTGAAAAAAGTAAAGATAATAAAAACACATTTATCACTGAATAAAAATTACAAAAATAAAATACACTACACATATTAGGTATCGCCGCGTCCATAACGACCTGATCTATAAAACGGTCATGTTACTTTCCCCGAATGGTGAACGCCATAAAAATAAAAAAATAAAAACTATCAGGAAATTGAAATTTTGCCCACCTTGCTTCCCAAAAAAGGTAATAAAAGTGATCAAAAAAGTCGCATGTACGCCAAAATAGTACCAATCAAACCGTCACCTCATCCTGCAAAAAATGAGCCCCTACATGAGACAATGGCCCAAAAAATAAAAAAAACTATGGGGACACTATAACATGATTTTTTTTTGTTTCAAAAATGATATTATTGTGTAAAACTTACATAAATAAAAAAAAGTATACTTATTAGGTATCGCCGCGTCCGTATCGACGAGCTCTATAATAATATCCCATGAGCTAACCCCTCAGATGAACACCGTAAAAAATAAAAAATAAAAACTGTGCTAAATAAACAATTTTTTGTCACCTTACATCACAAAAAGTGTAATAGCAAGCGATCAAAAAGTCATATGCACCCCAAAATAGGCCAATCAAACCGTCATCTCATCCCACAAAAAGCCTATCCTACCCAATATAATTGCCCAAAAACTGAAAAAACTATGGCTCTTAGACTATGGAAACACTAAAACGTGATTTTTTTTGTTTAAAAAATGAAATCATTGTGTAAAACTTACATAAATAAAAAAAGTTAACATATTAGGTATTGCCGCATCCGTATCAACCGGCTCTATAAAAATATCACATGACCTAACCCCTCAGGTGAACACCGTAAATAAATAAAAATAAAAACGGTGTAAAAAAAGCCATTTTTTGTCATCTTATGTCACAAAAAGTGTAATAGCAAGCGATCAAAAAGTCATATGCTCCCCAAAATAGTGCCAATAAAACCGTCATCTCATCCCACAAAAAATGATAACCTACCTTAGATAATCGCCCAAAAACTAATAATTATGGCTCTCAGACTATGGAGACACTAAAACATAATTTTTTTTGTTTCAAAAATGAAACCATTGTGTAAAACTTACGTAAATAAAAAAAATTGTATACATATTAGGTATCGCAGCGCACGTGACAACCTGCTCTATAAAAATACTACATGATCTAACCTGTCAGATGAATTTTGTAAATAACAAAAAAAAAAACGGTGCCAAAAAAGCTATTTCTTGTTACCTTGCCTCACAAAAAGTGTATTATAGAGCAACCAAAAATCATATGTACATATGTACCCTAAACTAGTACCAACAAAACTTCCACCCTATCCCGTAGTTTCTAAAATGGGGTCACTTTTTTAGAGTTTCTACTCTACGGGTGCATCAGGGTGGCTTCAAATAGGACATGGTGTCCAAAAAAACTGTCTAGCAAAATCTGCCTTCCAAAAACCGTATGGCATTCCTTTCCTTCTGCGCCCTGCCGTGTGCCCGTACAGCAGTTTGCGACCACATATGGGGTGTTTCTGTAAACTTCAGAATCAGGGCCATAAATAATGAGTTTTGTTTGGCTGTTAACCCTTGCTTTGTAACTGGAAAAAAAATAGTAAAATTGAAAATTTGCCCAAAAATTGAAATTCTGAAATTTAATCTCTATTTGCCAATAACTCTTGTGGAACACCTAAAGGGTTAACAACGTTTGTAAAATCAGTTTTGAATACCTTGAGGGGTGTAGTTTCTTAGATGGAGTCACTTTTATGGAGTCTCTACTCTAGGGGTGCATCAGGGGGCTTCAAATGGGACATGGTGTCCAAAAAAACTGTCTAGCAAAATCTGCCTTCCAGAAACCGTATGGCATTCCTTTCCTTCTGCGCCCTGCCATGTGCCTGTACAGCAGTTTACGGCCACATATGGGGTGTTTCTGTAAACTACAGAATCAGGGCCATAAATAATGAGTTTTGTTTGGCTGTTAACCCTTGCTTTGTAACTGGAAAAAAAATTGTAAAATGGAAAATTTGCCCAAAAATTGAAATTCTGAAATTTCATATCTATTTGCCAATAACTCTTGTGGAACACCTAAAGGGTTAACAACATTTGTAAAAATCAGTTTTGAATACCTTGAGGGGTGTAGTTTCTTAGATGGGGTCACTTTTATGGAGTTTCTACTCTAGGGGTGCATCAGGGGTGCTTTAAATGGGATATGGTGTAAAAAAACCAGTCCAGCAAAATCTGTCTGCCAAAAACCTAACGGCGCACCTTTCACTCTATGCCCCGCTGTGTGGCCGTACAGTAGTTTACAGTTAGTGGAAAAAATACAGTTAGTGGAAAAAATGGGTTAAAATTGAAAATTAGGCAAAAAAATGAAATTCTCAAATTTCATCCCTATTTGCCAATAACTCTTGTGCAACACCTAAAGGGTTAATGAAGTTTGTAAAATCAGTTTTGAATACCTCGAGGGGTGTAGTTAATAGAATGGGGTCATTTTTGGGTGGTTTCTATTATGTAAGCCTCGCAAAGTGACTTCAGACCTGTAGTGGTCCCTAAAAATAGTTTTTTTGTAAATTTCTGAAAAATTTCAAGATTTGCTTCCAAACTTCTAAGCCTTGTAACATCCCCAAAATATAAAATATCATTCCCAAAATGATGCAAACATGAAGTAGACATATGGGGAATGTAAAGTAATAACTATGTTTGGAGGTATTACTATGTAATTTTAGAAGTAGAGAAATTGAAACTTGGAAATCCTAAATTTTTTACACATTTTTGGTAAATTTGGTATTTTTTATAAATAAAAATGTATTTATTTTTCTTTATTTTACCACTATCATGAAATACAATATGTGCCGAAAAAACAATCTCAGAATGGCCTGGATAAGTCAAAGCGTTTTAAAGTTATCACCACATAAATTGACACTGGTCCTCAAGATGTTAATGGACTTTCCTTGTGTGTGAACAAACACCAAGCCACCTGCGTTTTGTGATACACCTTATCTGCATTTTGTTATACACCAATGTGTGAATAAACACCGCTGTTTGATTAAAGAACTGTGTACTTTGCCTCTATACTGCATCCGCTAGTCCTAACTACCAGAGCGAATCCCCACAATATATACTGGTGGCCAGAGTTATCATTAGCTCAAGTCAGAATAATGGAGTGAAAAAGTCACAAATTTTTGCGCAATCGCTAAAACTGCGCAAAAAATTGCGACTTTTTTCTGCTCTGCACTATGCTCGCCAGTTTTCTGAAAGTGGGCGTGTTTTCTTATGTAAATGAGTCTCTAGACAGATTTACTATTGCGACTGTTTAAAAAGTCTCAAAAGTAGCAAAAAAAATTTGCAATTTCACTCCAGTGAGGACCATGCTTATCTAATGAGACTTTTTAATTGAACATGCAACTTTTTCGTAAAGATGTGTGACTTTTGTAAAGCTGCTTACTGACGGATAAACTGCTACCGTCAAACCACATTTATTACAATCTTAAAGGGCCGATCATAAATCTGAATTGGCTAAAACTTACTTTAGCCATATGTGAAAGTGGAGTGAGCTGTCAGAGTCATGATAAATCTGGCCCTGTGTGTGTGTGTATATATATATATATATATATATATTATTATTATTTTTTTTATATTATGACATCACTATGTGTATTATCCTACTGCTGTGACATCTCTATATTATCTCACTACTGTGAAATGAATATGTATATTATTTTACTAATGTGACATCACAACATATATTATTCTAGCACTGTGACATCATTATATATATTATCCTACTATTGTGGTGACATCACTATATATATGCTACCCTACTACAGTAACATGACTATGTATATTGTCCTACTACTGTGACATCATTAAATATATCGTCTTATTACTGTGACATCATTATGTCTATTATCTTACTACTATGCCATCACTGTGCATATTATCACACTACTTTGACATTAGTGTTGGCATAATTCAGGAGATGTAATTTAGTTGAATGGATTACCAATGTGCTGTGGTACCTTTGGGCATTGAGTCTATGCTGTAAAATCACAATGTGTATTATTACTGTACTGTGTGATAGCTGTGAGCATTATCCTTGTACTGTGACATCGCTGTTAGCATTACCTCTGTCCATTATGTTGACTAGTTATGTAAGGCTAATGGAGATACTGTACATCTTCAGTAGTGGTGCATTGTCATCAAAGAACAGGGTTTGTTAGAAGTCAGCGATGATCTAATCGGGGTACCACTTGACTACTGTTCTTTTAAAACTAGTGGACAACATATTCCAGATGGTCAGTTCAAGGTCACGGCTGAGAAGAGATGAAAATGTCATTGGTCATCACAGAAGCTGTGATGCATGCACTGAAGGCACCACAGATTCATGTGTCAGGTGAACTTCTTCCGTTTTTATTTAATTCACATTACTTCTGTAATCTTTTTCATAGAGCAGCAGATTACAATCACATACTATACTTTATAGATCTAGGAGGTTCATATTAGGGACTGTCAATCTTTCATGGTAGAGCTTTAGAGTTTGTTAAATAGGTGGATAGAACATGATCCAGGTAGGTCAGTTTGCATTGTGAGGTAGAAAACTCAATGAGCAAGCCAAGTAGTTCATGATTAGTCATCGTACTTGGGTTTCTATTGAGGCGAGGTGTTCCTGGTGACTAGGTCAGCAATGACAAAGTACATTTTAGATCAAATATAAAAAACAAGTACAGTACAATTTGGCAGGGATATATTTATTAGAATCAAAAACAGATATGACACTGACATAATATGTCATGGCCCACTAATGGCTTGTTTTAGAAGGTAATCAGATTTACCCGAGGATAATGTGGCTATGGTTAGATAAAGAGTTGTTTGGTTCCAAGTGGTGTTTTTTAGCAGTGGAGCCAACAGCATTTCTTGATGAGGGTCCCATAAGAAACTAGATAACCTCCATAACTAACTGAGCTGCTTGTTCATTTTTCCATTTTATTTTATTGGTTTTATCTTCATGTTATTCCATACAAATGCAGGGTAACGTGATTTGAACTGGATGTCCAGGAGCTTTAGTTTACCACTTTGGTCTCAGTTCTGTGGATCGTTTTCTGCTTAAAGAACTTAGCCAACTTGTCTAGATTATATTACCTGCTGTGTTCCTTTGACCTTCACGTCTTCTTTCTTATCTGTACATTTTATTCTGGTGTTGGTTTTCTAAAGTATTTTTTCTGTGCCTGTGTCAAGAGTCTTGTGCTAGCTGATGCGTTATGATTAGAGATGAGCGAATTTTTCAAGCATTCGATTCTGCCAGTTCGTTGAATAAAAAAAAAAATGTAGTTCAATCAGAATTATTTGTGGTGAATCGTGTTTATAGTGGTGTAGAACACTGTGCCTTGCAGTAACACGCATAGGTAGTGAAATAATATTGTGAGTCAGTATGACATGCAAATGACAGGCGTCTCTCTTAGAATCACTGCACACTTCACTTATTTGGGCAGTCACGTGGCCAAAACTGACCAAATAACTCAAGCCTTACAGGTCGATGTTAGCACCAAGAAGAAGCACACTTCTTTTACACCGTTATCAGCTGATTCCACATAGATGTCTACAGAACCTGTTCTATTAAACTCTTATACAAGTAGAGCCCCCCCCGACAGAGTGGAGAGGGTGTCAGCAGTAAGTTTGTGTCAACGTCACTGATTATTTTGCCCTTCCTCTGATCCGTCAGAACAATAACCCCCAAAAAATGGATCCTGTCCGTGGAGCATCTGCCATCACACTATCAACATTTGGTCAGTAATCCATCAGTTTTGCTAATGCCAAAAAAACAGGAGTGGATCCAAAACAGAGAAGATACGTGAATGGAATATTTGCATGTCTTCTGTGTTTTGTACCCACCTCCTGCTTTTGGCTCCCAAATCACAAGCCAATTCTGAAGGGACCATACAGGCCTTACAGGTGCGACACAGACAGGATCCGTTGTGCTTCTCATTTATCCTTCCTTCTGACAGATCAGAAGAAGGGTTAGATAAATGGTGATGTCAGCCAGGCCGAAAGGCAAAATAGTGGCCCAGTCATGAAGTGGGGAGGGTGGGAACAGCATGAGAAGTCCACAGAGTGGCCATATGACATAGTGGTCAGGTGGAAGCAGCATGAGGAGACCACAGAGTGCCCAATGAGAGTGTGGAAGTGGCGGCAGAAGCAGCATCAGGAGGAGGCCACAGAGTGGCACAATGACAGTGTGGAGGTGGCGGCAGCATCAGGAGGCCACAGAGTGGCAAGGTGACATAGTGTGGAAGTAGCAGCAGCATTAGAAGGCCACAGAGTGGCAAGTTGACATAGTGTGGAGGTGGCAGCAGCATCAGGAGACCATAGAGTGGCAAGGTGACATAGTGTGGAGGTGGCAGCAGCATGAGGAGGCCATAGAGTGGCAAGCTGACATAGTGTGGAGGGGGGTTTCAATACCAGTACCAGCTGAAGACGGTGGATGAAAGAAGGAGCACGCTGCATCCGATGTGTGGCATCAGGCTGGTGGCAGCATCAGAATAGTAGGTGAGGCGGGTAGCCGGTCTCTTTTGTCCAAGTATTGGTGTGGCACCATGGATGATCTAGTCTGATGCATCAGGCATTGGTGGGTGGAAATCCTGGCTGATCCACGCCTGATTCATCTTTGCTAAGGTCAGTCTCTCCACATTTTGGGTGTAGGCGAGTTCTTCTTGGGGTAACTATGGCCCCCGCCGCACTAAACACCCACTCTGATGCCACACTACTGGCCAGGCAGGACATCTTTTCCAGAGCAAACTCTGCCAGTTGCGGCCACAAATCCAGTTTGGCTGCCCAGTAGTCCAGCGGATCTTCAATGACAGCTGTCAGGGTGCACTCCAAGAATACCACCACCTGCTGGTTCAGGTTCTGCTCTACGTCTAGCTATTGGTGACTAGTTTTTTTCACTATCCGGGTGTAGAAAGCTGCTCATCAGCGACTCTAGACTCAGGCTTCTGCTGATGGAGCTGGTACTGCTTCTGCCACCCCACCCCTCCCCAGCAGCCATGGCAGTGTAACCTAAGCGCAGAGGGCCCCCCGGTCAGACCTGCGAGAGGATGGACTGGTAACAAGGGTCCAACAAGGTGGAGAGCCAGAAGTTATCCCCCTGCCTAATGGTGACAATTCGGCTGTCACTACGCAAGCAAGTGAGCATGCATCGGGCCATTTGTGCAAGTAACTCGGAGGGACTCTCTGCCTCCATCTCCACTGCATACTTTCACGGTGTGTCTGGGTCCTCTGCCTCGTATTCCTCATCGCCCTGTATCTCCTCTGCCTGTTCCTCCTCTCCTGTCACCTGTGTAGAAAAACCACCCATTTAGCTACACATTGCTTGTGCTCATAGGCGTGCGCACGGGGTGTGTCGGGTGTGCCTGGGCACACCCTAATCATCGCCTCCGTGCTGCACTGCCATCTGCCAACTCCTGATGCGATCCTTCACATAGGCTTCAGACCACTAGCCTGAAGCCTATGAGACAGTAGAGCACTATAATGGATTTGCTCTAGGGAGGTATGATGTCAGGAAAGAGGCGGAGTCTTGTCATACAGGGGGCAGGGCCTCAAGATATGCAGGAAATTCAACAGAGCAGGATATTGGAGAGAGGGGCAGAAGCTATAGGTCAGTATGTGGAGGAGAAGATTGACTGTTATGTGTACTTGGGGGGCTTTTTGCAGGGGCTGAAGGGAGAAGGAATAATCCTTGTACACTGGAGACTGTTAGAGGGGTCTGAAGAGAGGGGGGGTGAAGTGATATTATTTACATGGGGACTGTATGCTCGAGGGGCTGAAGGCAGAGAGAGTAATGTATTTTACATGAGACTGTATGCTGGAGGGGCTGAATGCAGGAGGGGTGATATTATTTTACATGGGGACTGTATGCTGGAAGGGCTGAAGGCCGGGGGAGTTTAGTATTTTACATGGGACTATATGTTGGAGAGGCTGAAGGCGGGGCGTGATGTATTTTACATGGGACTGTATGCTGAAGGGGCTCAAGGCAGGCAGCGAAGAGAGGAAGGGTGATATTATTTACATGGGACTGTATGTTGGAGGGGCTGAAGGCAAGGAGTGATGTATTTTACATGGGACTGTATGCTGGAGGGGCTGAAGAGCGCCATAATTATTACTATTAGGGTCCATTCACACGTCCGCAGTGTTTTGCGGATCCGCAATACACCCGGCCGGCACCCCCATAGAACAGCCTATTTTTGTCCACAGCTGCAGACAAGAATAGGACATGTTCTATTTTTTTCCAGAGCCAAGGACCGGAAGTTCGGCAGGCCGCTCCGGAAATGCGGATGCGAAGAGCACACTGTGTGCTTTCCGCATCCATTCCGTCCCCATAGAGTATGCATGGGCCTGCACCCGTTCCGCACAATTGCGGAATAGATGCGGACACATTTTGCGGACGTGTGAATGGAGCCTAAAACAAAAGGGGCCATTATAATATTAATAATAATAATAACACAGAGGGGCCAGTATATATTATAATTATACAGAGGGCATTATATTTATGGGCACTACGGGGGGAGGGGAGGTCTGTTATTTGAGGATGATAGTAAAGTGAGAAATCTAAACATTTTTCTGTGAAACTCTGCAGAGACGCGGCTGAAAGAAGGTATCATGGCGGTCTTATCTCCGAATGAAGACGTTGAGGAAGGTCTACATCACAGTAAAGAGGGGCGTGTTCACAGGTTGGGGGGGAGCAATACTTGGCTTGCCCTGGGTGCTGGCAACCCACGCTATGCCACTGGAACTCTGCCCTGTATGTTCCCTGCTGCTTGCTACCCCTCCTCAATTACACCCCTGTATAATGTACCCTGATACCCCTCAGTTATATGATACCGTATAACTGAGGGGTATCAGGGTAAATTATAGGGGGTAATATAACTGAAGGATCAGGGTAAATTATACAGGGGGTAAAACTAAGGGGTATTAGGGTACATTATTATACAGGGGTAATATAACTGAGGAGGCCTATCTCAGGCGACATGATGAAGGGGTAATATAACTTATATAATATAAGTTATATTACCCCTGTATAATGTCCCTGATAGCCCTCCTCAGTTATATTACTCCTGTATAATTTACCCTGATAGCCCTTAGTTATATTACCCCTGTATAATAATGTACCCTGATACTGCTTAGTGTATTTGTGTGTGTATATATACAGGGAGTGCAGAATTATTAGGCAAGTTGTATTTTTGAGGATTAATTTTATTATTGAACAACAACCATGTTCTCAATGAACCCAAAAAACTAATTAATATCAAAGCTGAATATTTTTGGAAGTAGTTTTTAGTTTTAGCTATTTTAGGGGGATATCTGTGTGTGCAGGTGACTATTACTGTGCATAATTATTAGGCAACTTAACAAAAAACAAATATATACCCATTTCAATTATTTATTTTTACCAGTGAGACCAATATAACATCTCAACATTCACAAATATACATTTCTGACATTCAAAAACAAAACAAAAACAAATCAGTGACCAATATAGCCACCTTTCTTTGCAAGGACACTCAAAAGCCTGCCATCCATGGATTCTGTCAGTGTTTTGATCTGTTCACCATCAACATTGCGTGCAGCAGCAACCACAGCCTCCCAGACACTGTTCAGAGAGGTGTACTGTTTTCCCTCCTTGTAAATCTCACATTTGATGATGGACCACAGGTTCTCAATGGGGTTCAGATCAGGTGAACAAGGAGGCCATGTCATTAGATTTTCTTCTTTTATACCCTTTCTTGCCAGCCACGCTGTGGAGTACTTGGACGCGTGTGATGGAGCATTGTCCTGCATGAAAATCATGTTTTTCTTGAAGGATGCAGACTTCTTCCTGTACCACTGCTTGAAGAAGGTGTCTTCCAGAAACTGGCAGTAGGACTGGGAGTTGAGCTTGACTCCATCCTCAACCCGAAAAGGCCCCACAAGCTCATCTTTGATGATACCAGCCCAAACCAGTACTCCACCTCCACCTTACTGGCGTCTGAGTCGGACTGGAGCTCTCTGCCCTTTACCAATCCAGACACGGGCCCATCCATCTGGCCCATCAAGACTCACTCTCATTTCATCAGTCCATAAAACCTTAGAAAAATCAGTCTTGAGATATTTCTTGGCCCAGTCTTGACGTTTCAGCTTGTGTGTCTTGTTCAGTGGTGGTCGTCTTTCAGCCTTTCTTACCTTGGCCATGTCTCTGAGTATTGCACATCTTGTGCTTTTGGGCACTCCAGTGATGTTGCAGCTCTGAAATATGGCCAAACTGGTGGCAAGTGGCATCTTGGCAGCTGCACGCTTGACTTTTCTCAGTTCATGGGCAGTTATTTTGCGCCTTGGTTTTTCCACACGCTTCTTGCGACCCTGTTGACTATTTTGAATGAAACGCTTGATTGTTCGATGATCACGCTTCAGAAGCTTTGCAATTTTAAGAGTGCTGCATCCCTCTGCAAGATATCTCACTATTTTTGACTTTTCTGAGCCTGTCAAGTCCTTCTTTTGACCCATTTTGCCAAAGGAAAGGAAGTTGCCTAATAATTATGCACACCTGATATAGGGTGTTGATGTCATTAGACCACACCCCTTCTCATTACAGAGATGCACATCACCTAATATGCTTAATTGGTAGTAGGCTTTCGAGCCTATACAGCTTGGAGTAAGACAACATGCATAAAGAGGATGATGTGGTCAAAATACTCATTTGCCTAATAATTCTGCACTCCCTGTATATATATTTATATATATATATATATACACATACATACACACGCGTGCAGCGTGTGTTTGTGCTTTAGGGTGCACACCCTAATGCAATAGGCTGCGCACGCCTATGCTTGTGCTCCAATGTCCTCCTCCTCCAGTTCAGCCCCCACAGGGCTCATGTGGCCATGAGATGTAGGCGCCACTTCTCCAGTCGCCTGACCAGCCAGATTTACCAGCATCTGTTCCAGGACATGAAGTTATGGAATGACATTGTTCATCCCATAGTCCTGGCGACTGACAAATACCATGGCCTCCTCAAAAGGCCTGAGCAAACGGCAGGTGTCACGCATGAACTGTCACTGGCTGACATCAAAGTTACACAGGTGAGTACTCCTGTCCACTTGGATCATCAAGAAATTGTTGATGGCCTTTCTCTATTCGTACAGTCAGTCCAACATATGGAGGGTGGAATTCCAATGGTTGGAAATGTGACATATCAGCCTATGTTGGGGGACGCCGTTCTGTCGCTGCAGCTCAAGGAGGGTGTGCTTTGCGGTGTACGAGTGGCTGAAGTGCATGCAAAGTTTCCTGGCCATTTTTAGGATGTTTTGCAGATGGGTGGAAGACTTCAGAAACCGCTTGACAACCAGATTGAACACGTGTGCCATGCAGGGTGCATGGCTCAGCCCTCCTTGACACAGAGCAGACACCATGTTCTTCCTGTTGTTGGTTACCATTTTTCCGATTTTGAGTTGTTGCGGAGAAAGCCAGGATTTGGTTTCTTGATGAATGACACGGAGCAGTTCCTCCCCTGTGTGACCCCGTTCGAGGTGTAGAACAACCTGACACCACCGTGCCCTGCACATGTCATATGCTGGAGGAGCGCTGTGAATTGTCCCTGCAGTGGAGGCTGAAGACACGGTGGAGGATTAGGAGGCAGAGGAGGACATTGTTGCAGGACCAATGGCGTGAGAACGTGGAGGAGGAAGCAGCGTCACTTGACCAAGTTGCTGTGTGGCTGGCCAAGAACCACATTTACCCAGTGGGCCGTAAAGGACATATGGTTACAGCTACCAACCAATTTTCCCAAAAAAGGCTGTTTCGCGAATAAATTCACCACTGAATGGCTAATCGATCTAATTCGGTTTCGTACAGCAAAAAAAGTCTTTAATCACCCATCAATTTTCCCAAAAAAGGCTGTTTCACAAAAAAAATTCACCACTGGATGGCTAATCGACCTAATTCGGTTCGTACAGCAAAAGGAAGTCTACAATCGCCCATCAATTTTGTAATCACCCATCAAATGTAAATTCACCGCAGAATGGCTAAAAACACATACTTATTTTTGCTATTAATACACCCCAAAAATGGCAGTATAACAATGTCGGTCACTGCAGACCGGCTAATTAGACGTAATCTTTTTCCTATTATTACACCCCAAAAAATAAATATAACAATCACAATTCACTGCAGAACGGCTAATGGGACATACGTATATATCCTATGAATACACCCTGTAAATGGCTGTAGTACAATGGAACAGCAATTTTTTTTGCCACTAATACACCCCAAAAAGGGCTGTAATTTTCTCACAACGGCTAATAAGCCCTTTTCCTTTTTACCCACTAATACACAACAAAAAGGGCTTTAGAACAGATAACTGCACTGCTGAACAGCAAATATATTTTTCTTTTGCCACTAATACACGCCACAAAAGGTTTTAGAACATATAACTGCACTGCTGAACAGCAAATATATTTTTCTTTGCCACTAATACACAACATATAATCCCACTAATATAAGTCAGAATATGCTTTAGAACATATACCGTATTTTTCGTCCTATAAGACGCACCGGCCCATAAGATGCACCTAGGTTTTTGGGGAGGAAAATAAGAAAAATAATATTTTTAACCAAAAGGTGTGCTTTTGGTGGGTTTGGAACTAATGGTGGTCTGTGGATGACGGACACTGTTTTGGGGGGATCTGTGGATGACGGACACTGTTATGGGGGGATCTGTGGATGACGGACACTGTTATGGGGGGATCTGTGGATGATGGACACTGTTAAGGGGGCATCTGTGGATGACAGACACTGTTATGGGGGGATCTGTGGATGACGGACACTGTTATGGGGGGATCTGTGGATGACGGACACTGTTATGGGGGATCTGTGGATGACGGACACTGTTATGGGGGGATCTGTGGATGACGGACACTGTTATGGGGGGATCTGTGGATGACGGACACTGTTATGGGGGGATCTGTGGATGACGGACACTGTTATGGGGGGGATCTGTGGATGACGGACACTGTTATGGGGGGATCTGTGGATGACGGACACTGTTATGGGGGGATCTGTGGATGACAGACACTTATGGGGGGATCTGTGGATGACGGACACTTATGGGGGGATCTGTGGGTGACGGACACTTATGGGGGGATCTGTGGGTGACGGACACTTATGGGGGGATCTGTGGATGACGGACACTTATGGGGGGGATCTGTTGATGACGGACACTTATGGGGGGATCTGTTGAACAGCAAATATATTTTTCTTTTGCCACTAATACACGCCACAAAAGGTTTTAGAACATATAACTGCACTGCTGAACAGCAAATATATTTTTCTTTGCCACTAATACACAACATATAATCCCACTAATATAAGTCAGAATATGCTTTAGAACATATACCGTATTTTTCGTCCTATAAGACGCACCGGCCCATAAGATGCACCTAGGTTTTTGGGGAGGAAAATAAGAAAAATAATATTTTTAACCAAAAGGTGTGCTTTTGGTGGGTTTGGAACTAATGGTGGTCTGTGGATGACGGACACTGTTTTGGGGGGATCTGTGGATGACGGACACTGTTATGGGGGGATCTGTGGATGACGGACACTGTTATGGGGGGATCTGTGGATGATGGACACTGTTAAGGGGGCATCTGTGGATGACAGACACTGTTATGGGGGGATCTGTGGATGACGGACACTGTTATGGGGGGATCTGTGGATGACGGACACTGTTATGGGGGATCTGTGGATGACGGACACTGTTATGGGGGGATCTGTGGATGACGGACACTGTTATGGGGGGATCTGTGGATGACGGACACTGTTATGGGGGGATCTGTGGATGACGGACACTGTTATGGGGGGGATCTGTGGATGACGGACACTGTTATGGGGGGATCTGTGGATGACGGACACTGTTATGGGGGGATCTGTGGATGACAGACACTTATGGGGGGATCTGTGGATGACGGACACTTATGGGGGGATCTGTGGGTGACGGACACTTATGGGGGGATCTGTGGGTGACGGACACTTATGGGGGGATCTGTGGATGACGGACACTTATGGGGGGGATCTGTTGATGACGGACACTTATGGGGGGATCTGTGGATGACGGACACTTATGGGGGGATCTGTGGATGACGGACATTGTTATGGGGGGATCTGTGGATGATGGATACTGTTACAGGGGGGGGGGATCTGTGGCTGGCACTGTTACAGGGGGATCTGTGGATGGCACTGTTATATATGTGCCATCCACAGACCCCCCCAGTCCATAACAGTGCCATCCACAGACCCCCCACAGCCCATAACAGTGCCATCCACAGACCCCCACCCCTTAACTGTGCCATCCACAAATTCCGTGTGTCACCCCCCCCCCCCCCCCGCCGCCCCCGCCCCGTCCCCCCAGTATACAAATATAAAATGTATGATTCAATTAAAGGTTATTAAACATGCCCCCCTCACTCCTAATAGTACCGTATATCCTAATTGCTTCTGTATAATGCTGGCAGGCGGGCCGGGCGGCCGGCGTGTCATTCACTGACGTTACTTGCCTTTCATAAAGTAGGCAGCGCAGGCACGTGACATCAGGGAGTTACGCTGCCGCCCGCCCGGCCCGCCTGCCGGCATTATACAGAAGCAATTAGGATATACAGTACTATTAGGAGTGAGGGGGGCATGTTTAATAACTTTTTATTGAATAATACATTTTATATTTGTGTAGCACTGGAGAGGCGGGGCGGGGCTATAGTACAGTGACTGCACCGCCCCGCCGCAATTGCCGGCCCCCAGCTCCTCCTCCCAGTCCCTCCTCCGCTCGCACATCGCAGCCAACGATGTTAAACATGTCAGCATTCGCCCCAAAAGAGGCAGGGGCATTTTACTCCCATTTTTGAGGAGGAAAAAGTGCGTCTTATGGGGCGAAAAATACGGTAACTGCACCGCACAAGGGCAAATAAGACGTATACATATTTCCTTGTAATAACCCCTGTTAATGGCTGTATCAAACAGCACTTGCACCCTAATAAGAACGGTTTGCTGGAATTACAGAGCTGTAAAATGGCAATTTGGATCACCAGTCAGTGCTGCAAGGTGTAATAGGATTGTTCCTATTACCCAGGCTGTAACCTCCCCTACTGAACCCTGTTCAACATAAATGCTGTCTTCCCGCACTAAGTACACTGGAAAATGGCAGAATCCAAGATGGCTGAGGCTATTTATAGGGCTGTGACATCACAGGGCTGGCTGGCTGCTGATAGGCTGCATGCATGGCATTATGAGTGATCCCGCCTTCCCAGAGCTCCTTTCTCCATGTCCTCACATGTGCAGCAGCCATTTTAGGAAAAAATTTGATTCGTTGCCACGAATCGCGAAGAAATTCGGCTTTGGTGCGAATCAAATTTTTCCTGAAATTCAGATCGAATTCCACTTTGTCAGCTTCGAGTCGTTCATCTCTAGTTATGATCACCAGTTTACGCTACTTTCACATTAGCGTTTTTTGAACGCGTCCAGTTGTATTATGTCTTATATAGCCAAGACGGATCCATCATGAACACCATTGAAAGTCAATGGGGGACGGATCTGTTTTCTATTGTGTCAGAGAAAACAGATCCGTCCCCATTTACTTACATTGCGTGTCAGGACGGATCCGTCTTGCTCTGCACCACATCACGGACAAAAAAAAGCTGCTTGCAGCGTTATTCTGTCCGCGATGGGAGCGCAACCAAATGGAAAGGAATGCATTTTGGTGTGTTCCGTTTTATTCAGTTCTGTTTCGTCCCCATTGACAATGAACAGGGACAAAACTGAAGCATTTTCTTCCGCTATTGAGATCCTATGACGGATCTCAATAGCGGAATTGAAAAACGCTAATGTGAAAGTAGCCTAATAGAGCTGTCACTGCCTACACTCAGAAAATCCAGAATGAACCATTTGTAAATGTACCTATTAGAGATGAGCAAACCACTCGAGATACGTTTCGAGTCCGGTTCGCCAATTTTTTTTAAAAGTTCGGTTCAGACCCAAATTGATTTGGGCTGAATCAAAGTTGCTCCAATTGCCCTGAAAGTTGGTATATAACCCCTCTAGCCATCTAGGACTCAAAATTTTAGGAAAACTTGTTATCTCTGTTCATTTCTTTTTTATGCTTTCTTTTCCCCTCCTCAAGCTCTGGAGCGCAGTGGCAGCAATACTAAATGATGTCTGAGTGACAGTGACATACATAGCTATGGGTTAACACATATTTGATTGCGATAACATACAGTGTGTTTAAAAACACACCCCACCGACACATTATGTTATACTGTTTCATATTCCAAAGCTTTCACAAATTGTCCCTTAGCAGGGTTGCACCAGTGGCATGATGCAGGCGGCAGCAGCAGCCGTACAAAATGTGATGGTTGGCAGGTTGCAACTGTGGCATGATGGCGTAGGACAGACAGCAACAGTGGCAAGATGGGTCACCGCCAGCAAAGCTAGATCTATTTATCAGAATCAGTTTGAGGAGTGTGAAAATCCTCCTGAATTCAGTCTTGGTTAATTTTGACAAAAGTGATGTTTTGTGCACTGGCAGAGGACAACTTGGTCCACGGTGCTGAAAACCCACTCCTAGATGACATTTGAGGCTGGGTAAGAAAGAAGAAAGAGAGCGTGCTGTGTCAGTTCAGGCCACTGTTCCAGTCTGCCTGCGCCAGAGACTGGCCAGAATTTAAGTAGGCATGAACTTGGCCGCTGAGGCGGGAGCTGTATGCTTGCTGACTGGCCTGAAGTGGCACATGGAAAAATTGCTCCGTTATGTTGAGAAGACTGAAATGGCTGCTACTGCGGCTTCTGCTGCTCATGGTGGCGGCAGGAGGATGACTCTGCAGCGGGGCAGAGATGGGCCTCTCTTTCAGACACGCTGGCGGCAGGCATCTGCTTGCCATAAGCTGCGACAAGCTGCGTACATAGTGTTTTCTGGTAATAATGTAATTTGTTCTCCCATTCTGCGAGAGGGAAACATTGGAGGTTGTAAGCCCTTGCAGGCAGGGTCCTCTGTCCTTCTGTTCCAGTTTGTAACGTGTCTTGTTCATGCTTATTGTACTTCAGACTGCTTGATGTCAACGATATGCGAACATACAGGTCGCCATTCTGGCCAGCATTTTCGAGGAGCCAGTTCTTTCTGGCTTCGCCCCCAACTGAGATGATTGGGTGTCTTGGCCTGTGCCAACCTCGTCATCGTCCTCTTGCTCCTCCACCTCCGACTCCTCCTCTTGCAGAGGCAGCTCCTCATCCTTATCTTCATTATCCTCCTCCTCCAGGAGAGCATTCCTCAACACGTAACAGTGGCTGAAGTGCTTGGACAGTCCCCTGGACTTTGCCAGCACCTTGCGCAAGCCAGTGTACTTATTTAGAAAGTACTGCACTGCTAGGTTGATGTGCACCATGCACCAAGTTTCAGGTTGGCCAGGATGTTGCAGGATGTTTGCTACTTGATGTACTTGAGCAACTGCTTGCCTGTGCGTCTACTCTCTGCCAGGCCGATCAGCTCCAACACAGCGTGGCAACACTTGGCCTGACACGTGTGATAGGAAGGAGGGGTAGTGCGAAGACCCTGTACCCTACTGCTGTTCGGGACGGGAACATGTGCATGGAGGAGGAGGTGGATAAATGCCTGGTGTGGGAGCCAGGCCAACACAGTCATGGGGGGTGGGGTAAAAAGGACCTGGCCTCATTGGTGTTGGGGTGTTGCCTCGCTGCTGCTGAAAAAAAAAAAAACATTGACCCATTGAGCTGTGAAAGACAGGTACTGTCCCTGCCCATACGTGCTGCTCCAGATGTCCACTGTGGCGTGAACCTCGCCACTTGGGTACAAGGCAGGGATGGCTTTTATGGAGAAATGAACCCAGAACGAATCTTCCAGTGAGGCTGAGTGCACACCTTTAGCCCCCTAAAGGCAGCAGACTCGACTAAATGGTACGGCAGCAACTGCACCTCCAGCAACTTGGCTAGGAAGGAAGTAAGCTTGCATACCATTGGATTACTGGGCACGTAGTTGTTTCCTGGACATGCATTCTTTATCAATGGCTGACAATGGAGCAGAGGAGAAGGAGGAGACTGAATGGGAGAAGTGGAAAGGGATAGTGATGATGTAAAAGACATCGTACTTCCCATGGATGCGGCCTGGTTGACGCCAGAGGGACTGGGAGAATGGGGGAACTCCTGCCATGGTGGCTGACTGACATCTTTTTTTGCCCACTGGATGGGGTGATATCATTTCATGTGGTTCAATAGAGCTGTGGTGCCTATGTTTGTGTTTGCCTGCCCATGTCTTATTTTATTCTTGCACAGCTTACACAAGGCAATGCTTTTGTCTTCTGGCAGAATGGGGAGGAGAAAAAATGCCAGATAAGAGATACTCATGTATGTATGAGGCAGAGGCAGCCAAGCTTGGCTTAGCTCCTGCACGTCTTGGGCCTAAACCACCTACAGCGTTAGTGGCATCACCAGATATGGAAGCAGATGGGGCCCTGGCTGTTCTTTGGGAGGTGTGTGGCCTCTGCTGCTGCCATTACCCTCCTCCTCTGATATTTCCTCCAACTCAGCACCCCGATCTGGCTCCCAGGTCCTGTCCAGCACACAATCATCATCGAGTCCTCACCCTCCCTTCCGCTTTGGCTCTCTTGCCCTGCTCTTCCCTGACTGCCACTGTTGCTGCCCTAAACACCAATACCACGGCTATGGGGGCTACTACTACCAACACGGCTATGTCTGCAGCTTCCTCCTCCACCTCCTCCTCAGGCAGATGAAACACTGACTGCTGTAACACAAGTTGTCAACAGGGAGACTCTCTTGACTATCTGCCATAGGGCGTGGTAGGGTTTTCTTGCCATTTCTTAGGAAAAAGGAAGGTGCCCCTCTAGGAATGGGCAGTGAAGACTGATAGGACTTCACTGAAAACCTTCTTTGGGGCTGCAAGAAGGAGGAGCAGGCGTAATGATGTAACCCCTGACTCTGGGACACATCCTCCCAAACATCCTGCTGTGACTGAGAGGAGGAGTGAGCCATCCAATCCACTCTCTCATCCTCTTTCTCCTCTACTATAATGTTGCACCTTTACGAAGCCAGCAGGAACAACTGCGGCCTACTAATACTACTTCTGGCTGGATTGTTGGTGCTGCTACTACTCACAATCTGGATCTTTTGTTTGGAACCCTTCGGTAGGCCGGATATTTTTGGGTCTCTCAGATATGTGCACAACTCTGTGTATTGGTGTAATAATCACTTATATATGCTGCTAGTTTAAATATAAACAGAATAAAGTGGTCTTAAAAGGCGAAAATGTTCAAAACCCCATATGCTGTTGCACATTTCTAACCAGGGGATCAAATCCTGCACATGTGGTCCGTTGCTAACAGCCATCCACAGCAAAAATGCATACAAAGGAGGATGCCCGCAGCGGACCACATGTACCACAAAGACATCCTACACAGGATAGCCAAATGTGTGGATGTGATTGGCTACTCCAGCGTTGAATGTGCCTTGATTTTGATCTATGGGTAACATTCAGGTGCACCTGTGTGGCCTGCGTCACATGAGTCAGTGATAGGTGGGACTTACAGCCTCCTCCCTCCTTCCATTGTATGTGTGATTTCACACTGGAGGTAACTGGGAGTTGTTTGCTGTGTGTCGGACCTATGCCCCTGTAATAGCCCATACGGCACAGGTAGGTTAGCGTTAGGCATAGTGCCACTTTGAGATACCTTGACGGGGTACGCGGGCTCCAGTATGTTCTTGATATAGGAATATGTACGCGAAAGTCTCATTTTAATTTCAGTATGAGGGTTTAGCCATATATTGTCAACTGCATTTACCATTGTAGTGCACCATTTTTTGTAAAATTTCTAGTTTGACTATAATCAACAAACCTCTCTCCCCCCCCCCCCCCCCCCCCCAAAAAAAAAAAAAGGAATAAAGGGAAATGGATTTGGGCCTAAGTTCATAAGTTTGTAATTAAATTGAACAAGTCCCCCAAAAAATAAAATTCCAATCGTGTGGAAACTGAATATATACGGAGATGGCCTAACCTTTAATATTGCGTTAACTCTCACAGGTAAATTGTTACCTTAGTCTGTGTATTGGTGTACTGATCACCTGTATGGTGGCTTAATTAAATTGAAATTGAATCACCCCCCCAAAATAAAATTCCAACCACGTGGAAATGGAATTCATGGCCTGACACTCAATTTGATGCTTAATTTCCTGTTATCACTCACAAGTTGCTGCTCTACCCTGTGTATTGTAGTAATCACATATACAGTATATAATCTGATTTAATTAAATTGAACAATCCCAAACATTTTTTTATTCCAACTGTGTGGAAATAGAATCACAGAAACGGATGATAGAGGCTTCACACTCAATTTCACATTAACACTCACAGGTAGAATGCTGCATTACCCTGTGTATTTCTGCAGTAATCACGTATATATGCTGGTTTAATTAAACTGAACAAGTCCCAAAATTTCAACTGTGTGGAAACTGAATATAAGGAAACAGACGTTTGCGGCCTGATCCTTTATATTGTGTTAACATTCACAGCTAAAATGTTACCATAGAGTGTACCAGTACCATGGTATACTGATCACCTATGTACTGGTTTCATTAAATTCAATAACTTCCCAAACAAAAATTGAAACTGAACTATGTGTGTGTGGAGATAATAAACTAATTTAGCCCTAATATTTCGTTCTCAATAACTAATGTATACAGTGTTTCAAACTAAAATTAAATATGAGATGACCTGACACACAGTTCTCACTAGTATTCTATATGCTATGCTAGATTGATGGTAGAACACGAGTTGGTACAGTCAAAAAATCTCTGGCTTCATTCTGCTTTGACCATATAAAATTACTTTGTAAATTGCAAATATCTTTTAATGAGCCGAGCTGAGAAATATAATTTAACCTCTTAAGCAGGTGGCTAATTTTGTCCTTAGTGCAGCATATTTTTGCTTCACTGTATTCAAAGAGTCATCATTTTCTTTACTTTTTTTTTGTTTTTTGCTTATATAGCCATATGAGGTCTCATTTTCTGTATTGTGGGTGTATTTTTGATGTGCTTGTGCAAAGAGAGAAATATCAATTATATAATAAAATATGTTTCCTTCGTTCTCCAAATACTGAAAATAACTTCAATTTACTATTAAGCTTGTAATAATAAAGAGTATACCTAATATTAATATGTGTTGGTTGCTTATTATTACTTTTTAATATTTTATTGCTCTAAGTGTTTTCTGCTGTATTTTTTATTTATTTATTTACTTAATAATTTATTTTTATAAGCAAAAATTGCTGCATACTGTATTTTTGAAAGGGAGCAGTAGTAATAAAACTTAACTTTATAAAATGCTGCCTAATCCATCCGTGTCAAACTTGCACTCTATGCTCCAGCCCGAAGATTTTATCGATGTATGAATAAAGAATCGTTTTACCTACACTGGTGAGTGCCGCCTTTTCTGTTGTTCTCCACATGGTTAACTTTTAATTTAACAATAAAAAGAGGAGTGAACGAAAAAATCTTCTAAAGCATCAAAACCCCCTATTAAGACAAAAAGAGTTCTGGTGGACCAAAAGCACACCACAAATAAGCTAAACAGACAACCCTAAGTAGTGTGGTTGGACTGGTAAAAAAGAGATGGTTCTTACCGGTCCATTGGTTCGACAATGTGGGGACGTGGCTTTAGATCAGGGTAGGTGTGTAATGACTTTGTCCTGTTACTGCCGTGCCTTTGTCTTGTGTTCAGTATTTGTTATGTATTATAATTTTTGTATTTAGCACGTTTTTTTGATGCACTTCATTTTTTCTTTGGCACTGTATTTTTATTAGTGAGATATATTTTTGTACAAGTGTAGGGGTGTAATAGGGAAAGGTTCCAGACGGGGCCGCTCTTTTCAGGGCGATGACTCCGTATTAGGAGGTCATTAGGGTCGGATAGCCTTGTCAGGGTATACTAGGATCAGTGCAGGAATAGGCCCTTTATTCACAACTTTTAGGTGTGAGACCAGTTGGAAGATAACATCCATGATTCCATCAAGACTGATTTGCGATACATATATAACCTGTTCCTGAGTTCTATGCATATCCTGCCACATCCATGGACTGATGTGATACTGAACACAAGTCAAAGGCACGGCAGCAACAGGAGTCATTACATACCTACCCTGATCTAAAGTCACGTCCACATGTTGTTGAACCAATGGATCGGTAAGAACCATCTATATATATAATTTTTTACCAGTCCAACCTATACCCCCTACTTAGGGTTGTCTGTTTAGCGTATTTGTGGTGTGCTTTTGGTCCACCTGGACTCTTTTTGCCTTAATAGGGGGTTTTGATGCTTTAGAGGATTGTTTTGTTCACTCCTCTTTTTATTGTTAAATTATAAGTTACGTTTTATTACTACTGCTCCCTTTCAAAAATACACTTGAGTTATTGTGGTAGATTGTGAGAGGTACACTCAGTACCCCCTTACAGGGGCATATTTTTGCAGATCTTTTAAAAATTGCTGCAGCCAAATGTTAGATGCTGGCCAATGGGAAATTATAAGATGCCTTACAAATGCTGCTTTTTTGTAGTGGCATTTATTTATTGCTCCTTTGGTATTTTTTTTTTTATCACTGCATGTTCTGAGTGTGAAATCTATACCAAAACATCACCACAAAAACACGTAAATTTCATGGTGAAAGTCAAAAAGACAGCAACCTGGATTTACTAACGTGTCTGCATCTGAAAGTAGTGACAAACAGGTGCAACTAAAGTCTCTACACTTTTTTTCATCTTGCTTGAAAAGGAGTGGGGCTTATCTGAAAAGAGATGGAGCTTCATGTGAAAGGGGCTTGGTCTAAGATGATCAGCAATTGCCCCACATTTTTTGAGACAATTCTGCCATAAAATTCTGTCTCGATGTTGGCCAATCAATAGTTGACAGACGGTCTAAGCTTACATCATCTACAGATTTAGTATATCTGGGTCATTGTCCGGCAGCACTCTAAGGCAACCATTAGTGCATCCATAGGACTGGAAAAACCCATGTCAAAAGTGTGTAAGAACAAACAGCACCAAAAGAAAAAGGCAGAATAAAGTGTGTCTGAAGGAATCCTAATAGGGATTGTCCCTTACAACCATCAGCACCAGCCTTCACAATTGGGAAAGCAGCTACAACTACATAGAATGCATCTCCATGATATGATTTTTACTCTGCTATGCCCCCTTCCTACAAATCACTGCCCCAGGTGATTTTAGAATTCAGCAATGCACATGCATTATACAACAATTTGCACTTGTTATACTAATCAAATTGCCCTTCGGACCTTTTCAGAATTGGACCACCTCAGATGGCTCTCAGTTTGATACTCCCTGACAACCTTGATGGCAAAGCAGTAGAATTTAATTCTCATCTTCATTTTCCCACAGCTTGGTGTCCTTATTCTTTTATGTTTTCACACAAAAAATCTCTAAGGGTGCACTCACAAGCTGCAGATTTTCTTGCAGAAGTTTCTGCGACTGAAAATCTGTTCCTTTTACGGTACCTGAATTGGGCTTTCAGAAATCCATTCAAATGAATGGAACTGATTTTTAGTAGTGGAAATTTCTGCAACAATATCTGTAACGTGTGAGGGCACTCTAAGTAATTCTCCAGAGCTGAATTCATGTCAGGTGATAACACTCAATGCATACATCACAGAATGTTTCTACATAAACTGAGTTGTGGTACAGCGTCTTTGGCTCTTTCGTCTGCGGCATTAACGAGTTTACTGCTAAATAGAAACCCTAAGTTAATGATGTAGGTTGTTTTTATCGCTTGTTATTAGATGAAATATTCTAGTGGCAGCAACAACTGACTTCAAAGTACAGTAACCCCAAAAATATGCAAAATACTGTATACCAGGGCTAGCTTTAGGTTGGTTGGTAACTTCTATTGACATCAGTGATCCAGCATACAAATAACAGTGCCATAAGATGTGCAAATAACCCTGTCTGTGAGAAAATGCAGTTCCACAAGCCATGCCAGTATTCAAGTAGATCATTGCAATCTGATTACTTAATCATGGTTGTATGGGTTCTTAGACAATGCTTACCTGCTACACTGTGTAGGCTACCCTCATGGTGAGAGCAAGTAGTGCAGCTGGCCAAGCCTACCCAAGCACTGGCTGGGATGGGTGGTTGTGGCCTGCCAAGTGTACCAGCTCACTGTTTGGCCTCACACTTAAAGGAGTTATCCCATGAATAATGTAAAGAATGAAAACCAGACACCATACAGTGCATGACAACCTCTTTCTAACAAAGCTAAAACCGGCCCTGTAGCTGACATGGATGAAAAGATCTGCCCATTGATTGCTACAATTTCTCTGATAGAGTTATTTCAAGCCGGCAGCTCAAGTGTATGTCCTTTTTTTGTGCGTGTGCCTATTCTTAGAGGTTGTTTCCATCTTACTGAAGCTCTATCCCTTTTACAGCTTCTAACTGCTGGTGGCGATGTTACTGAGCATGAGTGACCAACTGAGTGAGGTGGACAGGGAAATTAGAAAAATAAACAGCAGGTGTTTTCAGTGAATGACTGCATTGGCTATACTACAATTGAATTACATGCAATTACAAAAGTATTCAGATCTAGGTGCTGGTTAGAAAAATGTGGAATACTTTTTGTGGGTCAACCCATTTGATAGGAAGCTACCTTTCCAGGTCTGGAAAGGATATGGGGTTGCAAGCTCTGCAGCATATTGCCTACTGCATTCTGAGAGCCATAACTTTCTTTCCTTTTTAGCTGATGTAAGGTCTTGATTTCTGCATTTAGAGTGAACTTTTGTTTTGCATAATTTTTTTCAATAGTTTAATAAAATAAGTAAACAGTTGTTACTAATGAAAAAAATCAGTTTAACATTTTTTACCTTTTTCTCTAAATATTCTCAATAACTTTATTGTACAGGTTATAACAATAAAGAGTGCACCTAATAAGTGTCATTCATTATCTTTTAATACCTTTATTTCAGTAATATTTAATATGCAATGATTTTTTTCACATTATTAGATATTATTTCACATTAATATATATTCTTTTTTTAACGCTAGAATACTTATTTTATATGTACTTTTTTTATTTTGCCATCAGGGCCTTGGCTGTACCATTCAGTCTGGCCTTGATCTATATATTTTTAACCTGTGCATGTTTCAAAAAGACATATCCATAATAAGGTTGATGTCAAAGACTTTATTTCACGTGAAAGATGTCTTTTTTTTACTTTGTACTGTGCGTGCAAGTTTAGGCAAGATTAAATGTTTAACCAACACATACTATTAGCGGTTCACACAGCTCTTTCCATATCTTGCTTGTATATTAGTCCCTTGACCATTCATGGTGGGACACATCATTGTATATATCTGCCAAGGCCTGTAATCTCTATTTGCAAGCATTGATCCTGAGATATAATCTCTTGACCTTATGATTCCAGCATAGAAGAAAGCCAAATTCTTAATTTGCCTCAAATTGTTTGATATATATATATATATATTGTGAGACAGTGACAGGTCTCACTCAGGTTAGAGGCAAGGAAGGGATGGATAGTTCGGTCCACACCCCTGTTCCACCACAGGTGAGAGAAGCTGGAGGTAATCAGCCTAGCACAAAGCACCTCCCAGAGTGTCAGAAAGTGGGGAGTGTGTTGCCTGTGGACAGAGGCCTGGAGGCTCTGTGTGGTCCAAGCCAGGAGGGCTGACAGACCACTATTCCCCACGTGTGCTGAGACACTGGACTGGAGACAGTGGGCGTACTGTGCTCTGTACAGCCAGGAGGCTGTGGGACATTGGCTGACAAAGCCGCATGTGTTCACAGGGTGTGAACAAGGACTTAGGTGAGTCAGGAAACTCTGTGTTAGTTAGAGCCTAGCCGGGCGAGTGTTTATTATTTTATGTGGATGTCACATGTGTTAGGTGAAGCTGCGACTTCATGATAACCTGTATTGGTTGGAGTGTGCACAATAAATGCACGGTTTGGACCTGAAACCTGGTGTCCTAAAGTCGTATCTGTGAGAATGACCCCCAAATAAGAGGCGATCCCTTACAATTGGTGTCGGATGCGGGCAAGTTGTCCATGAGAGAAGGGCAACGGTTGGTTGCTAGGGGCAACGCTGAGACTGCAGGTGCTGCTAAAAGCTGTTTTTGCCGTGTGTGGCGTTAAAGGAACGGAAGCTTTTTTTTTTTTTTGTCCAGTGGAGCAGGTGCTGCTCATAAGATCATAAGAGTGTGAACTATTTTGCTGTGGTGCAAGTAAAACTGCAGTGAATTAAAGGGCCAGTAGCCCAGAAAAAGTGGACTTGTGGCTGAAAGCTTTTCCTGCTACCATGGGTCTCGGGGAAGAGTACTTCCGGCAGCGCTGGCGCATACAGCAGGCAGAAGAAATGGCCATAGCAATTGGCTACACTAAAAATGAATTGGCGAAATTTGATGCAGAGCGAGAGGCTTTGGAGGCACAGTTGCAGCTGGCCTTGAGAAATGGGTTCTCAACACTGTATGGACCCTGTACAGAAAGATCCTGCGAGTTGGTGATTGGGGGAATCCCGCTGGGGGTCACTCTAGATGCCCGCCAGCAGGTGTCTCGCGTCAGGCCTGAAGTGCTGGACTTTCTGGAGAGAGGGCCAGAGACAGATGTCACTGTGTCTCTGACCTTTATAACAGACTATGGCCCTGTGCAATGGGAGCTCTTAAAATGTGAGACCCTGGAAGTGGAGTTTGTGCTTGGCAAAGACTTCCCATTATTTTGGCAGCTGTGGAGCGGAGAAAATGCTACAAATTGTGTACCTGGAGAGTCCGATGAACAGCAAAGATATGCCGTTGCCAAGGGCAACCGTCGGGAAGACAAAGAGGTGGAGAGCGGTGCGGTTCTCAGGAGTGCATATCTTCCCTGCGACTGTGTCCTGAGTCCTAGAGAGGAAGTGCGGAGGTGCAGTAAAGCTGTTGCTAGGAGCAACCACAGCCTTGATGAGTCAGCGGGAGAGGATGTCACTGCTTTACCAGAATGGGTGATTACAAAGGGTAAGACTGTTCCTGTTATTAACTATGTGGCAGAGCCAGTGACAGTGAGCCGGCGGCAGGGGATATCTGCTGGGCCGGTAGGTGATAAGTCACACAGAGAGACAACTGTGTCTGGACAGGCGGATAAGCCTGCTGTGATGGCTCCCTCGCAGAAACCCGCAGGGGAGAAGGTTTCTGGGTTTCCTCAGTTGCCCATGACCAAAGCTAGTTTTGGGATGACAAGGATCCGGGATCCCATGCTAGCCCGGGTAAGAGGTAGCACAATATTGAAACCAGAGACTGGTAAAATATTAAAGGTGCTGGACAGTCGTGCGGATAAGGACTATCCACTGATTTTCACTGAGCGTGAGACTCCAATGAGAACAGAGACTGATGAACTTGATGTTACAGATACGCTCATGCATGAGGGGGTGTTGGGCCGTGATATCGGTTTGTTGCTGTGGGGTAAGGTAGACACTTCTGCAGATAGGTGACGAAACTCCTGCAGAACCTGTACCTGTCCCTTTAAGTGAGGATCTAAGGGAGCTGCACTTTGACCTGCATGGGGAAAGAATATTGACCATTGGAAACAATGGTGCTGGTCAAGTACAAGGTGATGGTGACAAAAGTGCGGAAATGCATAAGGAAAATATGATGTCATATGAAATATGTGGTGACAGTGATATAACTTTTCCGTTGCAGGTTGTGGTCAGGGGAGAAGCGCCCCCTGGTGGTAAAAATGTAAATGATGATGAAACTTTATTTTCTGCATCTGCTATGTTTCATGAAGCAGCGATATGACGTAATCAAAAGGTTTGAAGACATGCATATAAGTAGTGTGGAGCAAAGCCCAGCTCCAGCTCAGTGTTTGAAGGTGCAGGAAAATATGATCGGGTTAGAGGGTGTACCGCACGTACCAGAGGTGGAAATGCAGTCTCCACAATGTTGGTCGGTTACTAAGGAAGTGTCCCAGGTGGGGATTAGCTCATCGGTGCCCCTAGAGGTCAGAATTAATAATGACACGAGCGGTATAGGTGACGTATGTGCTGTGACCGACTCAGAGAGTGAAGCTACCATGTCAAGGTCCTGCGAAACAAAGGTGGTTACTAGTAGCGACCAGACAGTTATATCTGATGAGATGGGAATTAAGTCGGGTGACATCAGCCTAGGTTCTGAAGCCCATATCCAGACAGTTGTAGGTGACCTGACACGACAGTACAGCTGCAAACAGGAGGATGATCTCTCTCTCTCCCCACGCTCCCTAGAAACGTTAGAGACGGGACTAGCTGTCTTCACAGAGCAACTGAAGAAAATTTCAGAAAGGGCAAAGAAAGAGAATGGTGATACTCCTACATCTGCTGCAGCAGAGCCGAGCAAGGAGCAGCTGGAACCGGAGGCCAAAAAGCGGGGCACTTCCCACAAGCTTGTGCAAAAAGCTGAAAAGAAACTGCTGAAAAACATGGAGTTGGTGGTTCAGCGCCTGGAGAAACAGGGTGTGACTTACAAAAAGGTGGAGAAAACAAAGAACAAACTTCAGCGAGGATTGGATGATCTGATGGTGGACCTGGGCCACCAGAAGCAAGTTATGTCTAATCCAGCAAAGAAACAGGAGAAGTGTGACTGGCTCCTAGCTGAAGAGAAATGCATCTCTGCTCGATATGGTGAAAAAAGTGACCAAACAGAGACTGATGCTTGGGAAAAGGAGACCAAGGCCCTCTCCTTGGCTAAAGCCCTGGAAGAAGCGCTTGAGGAGCATGCTGAATTGGAGAGGCTGAACAAGCAACTCAGAGCAGAGACTGAAAATCTCATGAGCTTAAAAGATGAGTTGGAGAAATCTAAGAGAGCTCTCGAGCAGCAGGTAGAAAGTGAGAAACCTGAAGAGGAGAGTTCTCTGGAAGACGTCAAGAAGCCAGAGCCTGTTAAAAATGGGACTGGAGAGGGTGGCACTGTGGTGCTGGCTGTGGCAGAGAAGATGGAAGATGCTTCTGCTAAACCAGTTGATGGGGCTGATGTGGATGCCGAAGACCACAGACCCGTGGTAGCGTGTAGCCTAGGCCTGGAAGATGTCCCCTCTGCATACAAGGCCTTCCAAATAGCCAGCAGGCTGCTGAGGAAGAAGTACAAGGAGGTGAACGATCAGTTTTCGGATCCGGGCTATTACAATGGCCTGTATCTCCTGACTCCTCCACAAAATGAGAACAGGGTCCTGGGTGAGCCTCTGGAGAAAATAAAAGACGAGGAGTCTGCTGAAGACCCTGGTGCCTCCTGCCTCAATGAGAAAGAGGGGGAGGGGTTAACAGGGCAAGTGTATGGTGCCATGTCCGAGAAGGATGAGAAGGCGGTCAAAGAGACTGGAGACTTCAAGAAGACAAAGACTGAAAAAGTTAAGGCCGATATGTTGGTTGACATGAAGTCCCCAGGTTCTACAGAGGCCAAAGTTAAGCCAAAGGGAGCCGCGGCCGAAGTGGAAAAAGCCGCTAAAGAAGCAGAGGTCTCTAAAACTGCCATAGTAGCTGGGGTAACTACTGTTGGAAAGAAGGAAGAAGTGACCCAGATGCACTTAAAAGAAGCGAGTAGGGGCAAGCATGCTCTGCTGAAGGAGCCCTGCAAAGCAAAGGAGAAAGTCTCGGGATATGACCATGACTGGGAACAGTTCAGGCAAGAGCTGCAGCAGTCCAAGAAAGGACGTGAGGCGCATGTACAGGAGCCAGAGGATCTAAAAAGAGAGAGAGATCAAAATATACGACAGCGCATCATCACTCGGGAAAGAGTAAGAAAAGAGTATCTAGCCATGAGATGGGCACATGAGGCCTTTAGGCAGTTTCGGTTAGGCAAGATGTTGGTTTTGGTGATAAACCAAGCTCTGATGGCGTGGGTCTGGCAGAACAAAGGGAAGGTACGTGTCACCAAGGTTCCTGGCCTCGGTGAAATAAGAACCGGTAATTTTCTGTGTCAGCGGCAGCTAGTGCTCGCTGACACTGGGTTACTTAGTGTGGCTGTAAAGCCAATCTGGGCCGGTTCTTATTGGGAGCAGCCAAAGAGCAGGGTGGGTGGCTGTTCCCCACGTCCAGGCCAGGTCGATACCCTCTCACCAGCCTCCCGTGGTTATGCAGGTGTTCACCCTCACGGGCTTGAACAAAGGGGGGGGATATGTGAGACAGTGACAGGTCTCACTCAGGTTAGAGGCAAGGAAGGGATGGATAGTTCGGTCCACACCCCTATTCCACCACAGGTGAGAGAAGCTGGAGGTAATCAGCCTAGCACAAAGCACCTCCCAGAGTGTCAGAAAGTGGGGAGTGTGTTGCCTGTGGACAGAGGCCTGGAGGCTCTGTGTGGTCCAAGCCAGGAGGGCTGACAGACCACTATTCCCCACGTGTGCTGAGACACTGGACTGGAGACAGTGGGCGTACTGTGCTCTGTACAGCCAGGAGGCTGTGGGACATTGGCTGACAAAGCCGCATGTGTTCACAGGGTGTGAACAAGGACTTAGGTGAGTCAGGAAACTCTGTGTTAGTTAGAGCCTAGCCGGGCGAGTGTTTATTATTTTATGTGGATGTCACATGTGTTAGGTGAAGCTGCGACTTCATGATAACCTGTATTGGTTGGAGTGTGCACAATAAATGCACGGTTTGGACCTGAAACCTGGTGTCCTAAAGTCGTATCTGTGAGAATGACCCCCAAATAAGAGGCGATCCCTTACTATATATATATATATATATATATATATATATATAATTATTATTTTTTTTTTTTTGGTATGGTATCAGGAATGATTTACTACATGCGGGCACAGAAATATCATAGACTAGACCTTTGTTGTTTAACCAAGGCTCCCTGGTGGAAATACTTAATACAAAGTGCTAAATGACCTGTAACTTTTGGTAAAGGTATCATAATTAGAGTTGAGCGAACACCTGGATGTTCGGGTTCGAGAAGTTCGGCCGAACATCCCGGAAATGTTCGGGTTCGGGATCCGAACCCGATCCGAACTTCGTCCCGAACCCGAACCCCATTGAAGTCAATGGGGACCCGAACTTTTCGGCACTAAAAAGGCTGTAAAACAGCCCAGGAAAGAGCTAGAGGGCTGCAAAAGGCAGCAACATGTAGGTAAATCCCCTGCAAACAAATGTGGATAGGGAAATGAATTAAATTAAAATTAAATAAATAAAAATTAACCAAAATCAATTGGAGAGAGGTTCCATAGCAGAGAATCTGGCTTCCCGTCACCCACCACTGGAACAGTCCATTCTCAGATATTTAGGCCCCGGCACCCAGGCAGAGGAGAGAGGTCCCGTAACAGAGAATCTGTCTTCATGTCAGCAGAGAATTAGTCTGCATGTCATAGCAGAGAATGAGGCTTCACGTCAGCCACCACTGCAACAGTCCATTGGCATATATTTAGGCCCAGCACCCAGGCAGAGGAGAGAGGTCCCGTAACAGAGAATCTGTCTTCATGTCAGCAGAGAATTAGTCTGCATGTCATAGCAGAGAATGAGGCTTCACGTCAGCCACCACTGCAACAGTCCATTGGCATATATTTAGGCCCAGCACACACACAGGCAGAGGAGAGAGGTCCCGTAACAGAGAATCTGGCTTCATGTCAGCAGAGAATCAGTCTGCATGTCATAGCAGAGAATGAGGCTTCACGTCAGCCACCACTGCAACAGTCCATTGGCATATATTTAGGCCCAGCACACACACAGGCAGAGGAGAGAGGTCCCGTAACAGAGGATCTGGCTTCATGTCAGCAGAGAATCAGTCTTCATATCATAGCAGAGAATCAGGCTTCACGTCACCCACCACTGCAAGAGTCAATTTTCATAAATTTAGGCCCAGCACCCAGGCAGAGGAGAGAGGTCCCGTAACAGACAATCTGGCTTCATGTCAGCAGAGAATCAGTCTGCATGTCATAGCAGAGAATGAGGCTTCACGTCACCCACCACTGCAACAGTCCATTGGCATATATTTAGGCCTAGCACACAGGCAGAGCAGAGAGGTCCCGTAACAGACAATCTGGCTTCATGACAGCAGAGAATCAGTCTGCATGTCATAGCAGAGAATGAGGCTTCACGTCACCCACCACTGCAACAGTCCATTTGGCATATATTTAGGCCTAGCACACAGGCAGAGCAGAGAGGTCCCGTAACAGACAATCTGGCTTCATGACAGCAGAGAATCAGTCTGCATGTCATAGCAGAGAATGAGGCTTCACGTCACCCACCACTGCAACAGTCCATTGGCATATATTTAGGCCTAGCACACAGGCAGAGCAGAGAGGTCCCGTAACAGACGATCTGGCTTCATGTCAGCAGAGAATCAGTCTGCATGTCATAGCAGAGAATGAGGCTTCACGTCAGCCACCACTGCAACAGTCCATTGGCATATATTTAGGCCCAGCACCCAGGCAGAGGAGGGAGGTCCCGTAACAGAGAATCTGTCTTCATGTCAGCAGAGAATTAGTCTGCATGTCATAGCAGAGAATGAGGCTTCACGTCAGCCACCACTGCAACAGTCCATTGGCATATATTTAGGCCCAGCACACACAGGCAGAGGAGAGAGGTCCCGTAACAGAGGATCTGGCTTCATGTCAGCAGAGAATCAGTCTGCATGTCATAGCAGAGAATCAGGCTTCACGTCAGCCACCACTGCAACAGTCCATTGGCATATATTTAGGCCTAGCACACAGGCAGAGGAGAGAGGTCCCGTAACAGACAATCTGGCTTCATGTCAGCAGAGAATCAGTCTGCATGTCATAGCAGAGAATGAGGCTTCACGTCAGCCACCACTGCAACAGTCCATTGTCATAAATTTAGGCCCAGCACCCAGGCAGAGGAGAGAGGTCCCGTAACAGACAATCTGGCTTCATGTCAGCAGAGAATTAGTCTGCATGTCATAGCAGAGAATCAGGCTTCATGTCAGCCACCACTGCAACAGTCCATTGGCATATATTTAGGCCTAGCACACAGGCAGAGGAGAGGTTCATTCAACTTTGGGTAGCATCGCAATATAATGGTAAAATGAAAATAAAAATAGGATTGAATGAGGAAGTGCCCTGGAGTCCAATAATATATGGTTATGGGGAGGTAGTTAATGTCTAATCTGGACAAGGGACGGACAGGTCCTGTGGGATCCATGCCTGGTTCATTTTTATGAACGTCAGCTTGTCCACATTGGCTGTAGACAGGCGGCTGCGTTTGTCTGTAATGACGCCCCCTGCCGTGCTGAATACACGTTCAGACAAAACGCTGGCTGCCGGGCAGGCCAGCACCTCCAAGGCATAAAAGGCTAGCTCTGGCCACGTGGACAATTTAGAGACCCAGAAGTTGAATGGGGCCGAACCATCAGTCAGTACGTGGAGGGGTGTGCACACGTACTGTTCCACCATGTTAGTGAAATGTTGCCTCCTGCTAACACGTTGCGTATCAGGTGGTGGTGCAGTTAGCTGTGGCGTGTTGACAAAAGTTTTCCACATCTCTGCCATGCTAACCCTGCCCTCAGAGGAGCTGGCCGTGACACAGCTGCCTTGGCGACCTCTTGCTCCTCCTCTGCCTTGGCCTTGGGCTTCCACTTGTTCCCCTGTGACATTTGGGAATGCTCTCAGTAGCGCGTCTACCAACGTGCGCTTGTACTCGCGCATCTTCCTATCACGCTCCAGTGCAGGAAGTAAGGTGGGCACATTGTCTTTGTAGCGTGGATCCAGCAGGGTGGCAACCCAGTAGTCCGCACAGGTTAAAATGTGGGCAACTCTGCTGTCGTTGCGCAGGCACTGCAGCATGTAGTCGCTCATGTGTGCCAGGCTGCCCAGGGGTAAGGACAAGCTGTCCTCTGTGGGAGGCGTATCGTCATCGTCCTGCCTTTCCCCCCAGCCACGCACCAGTGATGGACCCGAGCTGCGTTGGGTGCCACCCCGCTGTGACCATGCTTCATCCTCATCCTCCTCCACCTCCTCCTCATCCTCGTCCTCCTCGTCCTCCAGTAGTGGGCCCTGGCTGGCCACATTTGTACCTGGCCTCTGCTGTTGCCAAAAACCTCCCTCTGAGTCACTTCGAAGAGACTGGCCTGAAAGTGCTAAAAATGACCCCTCTTCCTCCTCCTCCTCCTCCTGGGCCACCTCCTCTTCCATCATCGCCCTAAGTGTTTTCTCAAGGAGACATAGAAGTGGTATTGTAACGCTGATAACGGTGTCATCGCCACTGGCCATGTTGGTGGAGTACTCGAAACAGCGCAACAGGGCACACAGGTCTCGCATGGAGGCCCAGTCATTGGTGGTGAAGTGGTGCTGTTCTGTAGTGCGACTGACCCGTGCGTGCTGCAGCTGAAACTCCACTATGGCCTGCTGCTGCTCGCACAGTCTGTCCAGCATGTGCAAGGTGGAGTTCCACCTGGTGGGCACGTCGCATATGAGGCGGTGAGCGGGAAGGCCGAAGTTACGCTGTAGCGCAGACAGGCGAGCAGCAGCAGGATGTGAACGCCGGAAGCGCGAACAGACGGCCCGCACTTTATGCAGCAGCTCTGACATGTCGGGGTAGTTGTGAATGAACTTCTGCACCACCAAATTCAGCACATGCGCCAAGCAAGGGATGTGCGTCAAATTGGCTAGTCCCAGAGCTGCAACGAGATTTCGCCCATTATCACACACCACCAGGCCGGGCTTGAGGCTCACCGGCAGCAACCACTCGTCGGTCTGTTGTTCAATACCCCGCCACAACTCCTGTGCGGTGTGGGGCCTGTCCCCCAAACATATGAGTTTCAGAATGGCCTGCTGACGTTTACCCCGGGCTGTGCTGAAGTTGGTGGTGAAGGTGTGTGGCTGACTGGATGAGCAGGTGGAAGAAGAGGAGGAGGAAGCCGAGAAGGAGGAGGTGGCAACAGGAGGCAAAGAATGTTGCCCTGCGATCCTTGGCGGCGGAAGGACGTGCGCCAAACAGCTCTCCGCCTGGGGCCCAGCTGCCACTACATTTACCCAGTGTGCAGTTAGGGAGATATAGCGTCCCTGGCCGTGCTTACTGGTCCACGTATCTGTGGTTAGGTGGACCTTGCCACAGATGGCGTTGCGCAGTGCACACTTGATTTTATCGGATACTTGGTTGTGCAGGGAAGGCACGGCTCTCTTGGAGAAGTAGTGCCGGCTGGGAACAACATACTGTGGGACAGCAAGCGACATGAGCTGTTTGAAGCTGTCTGTGTCCACCAGCCTAAATGACAGCATTTCATAGGCCAGTAGTTTAGAAATGCTGGCATTCAGGGCCAGGGATCGAGGGTGGCTAGGTGGGAATTTACGCTTTCTATCAAATGTTTGTGAGATGGAGAGCTGAACGCTGGCGTGTGACATGGTTGAGACGCTTGGTGACGGAGGTGGTGGTGGTGGTGTTGGTGGTACATCCCCTGTTTGCTGGGCGGCAGGTGCCAACGTTCCTCCAGAGGCGGAGGAAGAGGCCGAGGCGGCAGCAGCAGAATAGGCCGAGGCGGCAGCAGCAGAAGAGGTAGCAGGGGGAGCCTGAGTGACTTCCTTGGTTTTAAGGTGTTTACTCCACTGCAGTTCATGCTTTGCATGCAGGTGCCTGGTCATGCAGGTTGTGCTCAGGTTCAGAACGTTAATGCCTCGCTTCAGGCTCTGATGGCACAGCGTGCAAACCACTCGGGTCTTGTCGTCAGCACATTGTTTGAAGAAGTGCCATGCCAGGGAACTCCTTGAAGCTGCCTTTGGGGTGCTCGGTCCCAGATGGCGGCGGTCAGTAGCAGGCGGAGTCTCTTGGCGGCGGGTGTTCTGCTTTTGCCCACTGCTCCCTCTTTTGCTACGCTGTTGGCTCGGTCTCACCACTGCCTCTTCCTCCGAACTGTGAAAGTCAGTGGCACGACCTTCATTCCATGTGGGGTCTAGGACCTCATCGTCCCCTGCATCGTCTTCCACCCAGTCTTGATCCCTGACCTCCTGTTCAGTCTGCACACTGCAGAAAGACGCAGCAGTTGGCACCTGTGTTTCGTCATCATCAGAGACATGCTGAGGTGGTATTCCCATGTCCTCATCATCAGGAAACATAAGTGGTTGTGCGTCAGTGCATTCTATGTCTTTCACCGCTGGGGAAGGGCTAGGTGGATGCCCTTGGGAAACCCTGCCAGCGGAGTCTTCAAACAGCATAAGAGACTGCTGCATAACTTGAGGCTGAGACAGTTTCCCTGGTATGCATGGGGGTGATGTGACAGACTGATGGGGTTGGTTTTCAGGCGCCATCTGTGCGCTTTCTGCAGAAGACTGGGTGGGAGATAATGTGAACGTGCTGGATCCACTGTCGGCCACCCAATTGACTAATGCCTGTACCTGCTCAGGCCTTACCATCCTTAGAACGGCATTGGGCCCCACCATATATCGCTGTAAATTCTGGCGGCTACTGGGACCTGAGGTAGTTGGTACACTAGGACGTGTGGATGTGGCAGAACGGCCACGTCCTCTCCCAGCACCAGAGGGTCCACTAACACCACCACGACCATGTCCACGTCCGCGTCCCTTACTAGATGTTTTTCTCATTGTTATGGTTCACCACAACAACAAATATATTATTTGGCCCAATGTATTGTATTCAAATTCAGCGGGATATAAATTTGAGGCCTAGTATTTAGGCGCTGGGTGACCGGTATGGATTTAGTGACAGAATTAGACTTGGAAATGCACAGAAGCGTGTGTGTGAAGTTATTCTGAATGACCCTATGTGCACCTTCAATATGATCTACCCTTTTAGGGATAGATTTCAAATAGCTCTGATATAGCAGAAACGACTAAATTATGAAATTGCTAAATTGGGAATTGTATTTCAACCCAGAACAAAAAATGTGCTTTGACGGACACTAAATAACTTTCCCAGCCACAACAGGACAGCGGTAACGAGAGATTTAGCGGGATATAAATTTGAGGCCTAGTATTTAGGCGCTGGGTGACAGGTATGGGTTTAGTGACAGAATTAGATTTGGAAATGCACAGTAGCGGGTGTGTGAAGTTATTCTGAATGACCCTATGTGCACCTTGAATATTATATACCCTTTTAGGGATAGATTTCAAATAGCTCTGATATAGCAGAAACCACTAAATTATGAAATTGCTAAATTGGGAATTGTATTTCAACCCAGAACAAGAAATGTGCTTGAACGGACACTAAATAACTCGCCCAGCTACAGCACTAAGGACAGATTTAGCGGGATATAAATTTGAGGCCTAGTATTTAGGCGCTGGGTGACAGGTATGGGTTTAGTGCCAGAATTAGACTTGGAAATACACAGTAGCGGGTGTGTGTGAAGTTATTCTGAATGACCCAATGTGCACCTTGAATATTATATACCCTTTTAGGGATAGATTTCAAATAGCTCTGATATAGCAGAAACCACTAAATTATGAAATTGCTAAATTGGGAATTGTATTTCAACCCAGAACAAGAAATGTGCTTGAACGGACACTAAATAACTCGCCCAGCTACAGCACTAAGGACAGATTTAGCGGGATATAAATTTGAGGCCTAGTATTTAGGCGCTGGGTGACAGGTATGGGTTTAGTGCCAGAATTAGACTTGGAAATACACAGTAGCGGGTGTGTGTGAAGTTATTCTGAATGACCCAATGTGCACCTTGAATATTATATACCCTTTTTAGGGATAGATTTCAAATAGCTCTGATATAGCAGAAACCACTAAATTATGAAATTGCTAAATTGGGAATTGTATTTCAACCCAGAACAAGAAATGTGCTTGAACGGACACTAAATAACTCGCCCAGCTACAGCACTAAGGACAGATTTAGCGGGATATAAATTTGAGGCCTAGTATTTAGGCGCTGGGTGACAGGTATGGGTTTAGTGCCAGAATTAGACTTGGAAATACACAGTAGCGGGTGTGTGTGAAGTTATTCTGAATGACCCAATGTGCACCTTGAATATTATATACCCTTTTAGGGATAGATTTCAAATAGCTCTGATATAGCAGAAACCACTAAATTATGAAATTGCTAAATTGGGAATTGTATTTCAACCCAGAACAAGAAATGTGCTTGAACGGACACTAAATAACTCGCCCAGCTACAGCACTAAGGACAGATTTAGCGGGATATAAATTTGAGGCCTAGTATTTAGGCGCTGGGTGACAGGTATGGGTTTAGTGCCAGAATTAGACTTGGAAATACACAGTAGCGGGTGTGTGTGAAGTTATTCTGAATGACCCAATGTGCACCTTGAATATTATATACCCTTTTAGGGATAGATTTCAAATAGCTCTGATATAGCAGAAACCACTAAATTATGAAATTGCTAAATTGGGAATTGTATTTCAACCCAGAACAAGAAATGTGCTTGAACGGACACTAAATAACTCGCCCAGCTACAGCACTAGGGACAGATTTAGCTGGATATAAATTTGAGGCCTAGTATTTAGGCGCTGCGTGACAGGTATGGGTTTAGTGACAGAATTAGACTTGGAAATACACAGTAGCGGGTGTGTGTGAAGTTATTCTGAATGACCCAATGTGCACCTTGAATATTATATACCCTTTTAGGGATAGATTTCAAATAGCTCTGATATAGCAGAAACCACTAAATTATGAAATTGCTAAATTGGGAATTGTATTTCAACCCAGAACAAGAAATGTGCTTGAACGGACACTAAATAACTCGCCCAGCTACAGCACTAGGGACAGATTTAGCTGGATATAAATTTGAGGCCTAGTATTTAGGCGCTGGGTGACCGGTATGGATTTAGTGACAGAATTAGACTGGGATATGGCCAAAAAATAAACAGACTATTGCTGGTTAAATGCACTTGGTGTGACAGCTTCACCCTGATGTAGGCTTTAGCCAAAAAACAACCACACCATTGAGGGTTAAATGCACTTGGTGACAGGCGCAGCTTGCCCCTGATTTAGTATATGGCCAAAAAATGAACAGACTATTGCTGGTTAAATGCACTTGGTGTGACAGCTTCACCCTGATGTAGGCTTTAGCCAAAAAACAACCACACCATTGAGGGTTAAATGCACTTGGTGACAGGCGCAGCTTGCCCCTGATTTTGTATATGGCCAAAAAATGAACAGACTATTGCTGGTTAAATGCACTTGGTGTGACAGCTTCACCCTGATGTAGGCTTTAGCCAAAAAACAACCACACCATTGAGGGTTAAATGCACTTGGTCGCAGCTTGTGCTGGCGCACCACAAGACACAAAATGGCCGCCGATCACCCCAGAAAAATGTGACTGACAAACGGTCTGTGCAGCCTAAAAACAGTGAGCAATTGAGGATCAGCAGCTCAATGATCCACAGCTGCAGATCGATCAGTTAATCAAGTCCTTTGGAGGAGTTAATCTGCCTAATCTCGCCCTACTGTCGCAGCCGCAACCTCTCCCTACGCTAATCAGAGCAGAGTGACGGGCGGCGCTATGTGACTCCAGCTTAAATAGAGGCTGGGTCACATGGTGCTCTGGCCAATCACAGCCATGCCAATAGTAGGCATGGCTGTGATGGCCTCTTGGGGCAAGTAGTATGACGCTTGTTGATTGGCTGCTTTGCAGCCTTTCAAAAAGCGCCAAGAAAGCGTCACAAAAGCGCGAAGAAAGCGACGAACACCGAACCCGAACCCGGACTTTTACGAAAATGTCCGGGTTCGGGTCCGTGTCACGGACACCCCAAAATTCGGTACGAACCCGAACTATACAGTTCGAGTTCGCTCATCCCTAATCATAATATATCTAAAAGAGACATACACAAATTTGAATTGTCATATAAGCTGCATACAAGCCGGAACACACTACTGGAGTGAAAATGCCCAATGAAGTGAAAAATAAAACTTCCAAGTTCTTTCCTAGACTAGGGGGTCAGGATAGGTGCATATCTCCCAAAGAGCCATCCAAAATAATCTAAGACATAAATTAGTCCCGAACAGGAGACAGCCCTGAAGGGTGATGTGCTTTACACCAGGACAGCTGATACTTCACACTGTGCATACATATTAGTCCAGAGGAGTAGACAACCCTTACCCATATCTGCACACAATAGCATCTTCTTTTCACCCGGTACAAGACATTTTGGACATATTGGCCTTAAAGGGGTGTTCTTTCTAATCATATAAAGTGATTGCATATAGCCTCTGATCATGAGGTTCTGACTTCTGGGAACCCCACTAGTCGTGATAATAAGGGGACGCAGCACTTACGTATCTCTGAATCCCCTTCACACCAGCTGCTCGAATGTGCACGAAACTGCAGTGCAACCTTATTTAAGTGTAACACATGGCTGAGAACCCTGCATTCTTAGATCTGATGTGAGTCTAAGAGGTCTGACCCTTTCAGGTCATCGAGTAATGGCATATACAAGTTATACACCATCACTTTAGAGAACTTTTTAAAAGAATGGTCACTCACCAGGTGAAGAAGTACAACTTTGTTTGCTAATCCTGGTATATGCTGTTTGTGGGATAAAGGTTCTCTTACATGGGCCAAGGATTTGAGCAATTATTAGGGATGAGCAGATATAGGAATGCCCATGCCCCATAAATGCCTAGTGCAAATCTGCCCCGTTAACCCAGTCGTTTATTGGATGACCTCCTCTTTTATGGGGCACATAAACCATCCTTTATCGGCAGCTTTTTGCCCTGTGTAATCAGGGATATGTTACCAAAAAACAATGGATCAGTATGATGAAGAACGATTGCAGTAGCAGGTGATCACCTTTGTCAATGATCAGGCAATTATCAGGAACCTTTTGGTTCATTCCCGATAATTTCCTTTGCATTGGCCATTGTAAAAGGTTCTTAAAAAGGGTTTTTCAAGACTTTTCAACTGATGACCTATCCTCTGGGGTTGGGGGTTCAAAACCCAGGACCCTGGCCAATCAGAGAATGCACTGGAAATCGCAGTAGCACTGCCGGCTCACCAAGGACAGTGGCATCTTTTTATCCAGCTCTGCCCTATTCATTTCAATGGAACTGAGCTGCGCCTATGCCATGTGACCAATGAACGTGATATCACATTACGTAGAGAAAGCTAAGAGAAGGCCCCGGCACTACTTAAATTACTACTTTAAGTCTAGGTCATCAGTAGTAAAGTTTTAGAAAACCCCTTTAACATGAATGCTCAATGTCAAACATCAGCCGGAGTAGTGTAAAGCACACCACCATTGCTCCATGGAAGAGTGGAAGTTCATTCTCTTGAGTGATGATTCAGGCTTCACCATCTAACACGGATGCATGAATCTGAGTTTGCAAATGCCAGAAAAACACGTCTTGTCTGAAGGTACAGTGCTAAGTGTGAAGTTCAGAGATGGAGGAATGATGGCCTGGGGCTGTTTTTCACAACTTAGTTTCATAGACCTCATGTGATGTAAGTTTACATATTTTACACTGCCATGTACCCTCCCTGAGGTGATAAACTGTTCTTGACTGTGTGCACGACCAAAGTCCACTTCACTATTACATGATCTTCCATACGTTTCCAGAAATTGTGTGTGGCAAAGTTCAGAGGTTTAACTGATTCTGTAAAATGTAACTAGAGTCACTGAGTTTCTAGCAATAAAAAATAGAGTATACAAGCTCAGTAAATGGTCTCTACATACTACCCACAATGCAGCATTTTTAATATCTTTCATGTATGCTGCGCACATTCTAAAATAAATTCCCTTATCTGCAGGGAATGGAAACTCAGTTGTGTGGAACAAGGTCCCTTTCTAAATAATGATTTCTTCACAGAGTCAAGAATAGACTGAGCTTGACTTTGACAAAAGTGCACAATTAAACTTGAACTGGATTCAACATATTGAGATCGGCACATGTAGTTTTCCACTTATGGCTTTTAACAATCTCGTTTTTTCCAGTCTTTGAGATAAAATGGCACTTAAACTATTGACTTGGATTATTTGATATCAAGATTTTGTGATTTAGAGGGGAATATTGCTTGTTAGGATAGGATAGGGGATAATTATTACAGTGGTGGGGCTCCTACTAGTAATGGACGAACATCGCCCGGGACAGTTCGCGAATGCACGTTCACGATCAAATGTTTGCGAACCGCACATTCGCGGTGGGCCCCATTGACTTTAGTGTCAGGCGAACATAAAAAACCTTCAGGTCATATTTTCAGCCACCAAATACTTACTAGAAGTGCACAAATAGTCCCACAACATAGACAGTGGCATACCAGAGAGGGATCATTGGCAAAAATTCCCACAAAAAATATGTATTTTATTCAGGGGCCATTTTTATGCATCTTAAAGGGAAACTCTCAAAAATGTGCCCTGCTGGAGCCTAGTAGAATTTTATTTTAGGCCATGGAAGTACAGGCCCCAAAAATTAGGCATTCACCTGACAGAAAATAACTTGTTATGATGTGGCTGGAGGTACATTAGGCGGTCACTGGATAAAATTTTTACTGTAGGCCAGTATAGGCCCCAAAAATTAGGTATTTACCTGCCAGAAAAGAACTTGTGATGATGTGGCAGGAGGTACATTAGATGGTCACTGGCTAAAAATTTTACTGTAGGCCACTGGAGTATAGGCCCCCAAAATTAGGCATTCACCTAACAGAAAAGGCCTTTTATGCCACTGTATATACATAAGACAAGGACCATTCTTTGTTCTGTGTGGTGGCGTATATGTGTGGGCTGGCATGAGGAATTTCAATTAAACGTGGTCGTCACAGGTGTTGAATTCCTCCGAGATCCATGCCTCATTCATTTTTAGAAATGTGAGTTAGTCCACACTGTCGTGAGCTAGGTGGGTGTGCTTATCGGTCATGATCCCCCCTGCTGCGCTGAACGTCCTTTTGGACAGGACACTCGACAAGGGGCAAGCCAAAAGTTCCATGGCAAATTGTGCCAGTTCTGGCCACAGGTCTAGCCTGCACACCCAGTAGTCCAGGGGTTCCTCGCTTCTCAGAGCGTCCACATTGGCTGTTAAACCTATGTATTCGGACACCTGTCAGTCTAGGCATTCCCTGAGGCTGGATCCGGAGGGCGGCTGTCGATAGGTTGGTTGCAAGAATGATCTCATATCCGAAGTGACCAACACATCTTCAAACCGCCCTCTTCTTGCAGGCGCGGTAGGATTGGTAACCGCACCTGTTTCGCTGTGGGTGGAAATTCCACTGCCAGCACCCGCAACAGCAGAATGCAGCAACTCTCGCAGCAAGGCCTGGAAATGCTGCATTCTGACAGCCCTCTGTGATGCTGGTAACATGTCCGCAATTTTGTGTTTGTACCGGGGGTCTAGGTACATTGCCACCCAGTACTGGTTCTTGCCCTTTATGCTTTTTATATGGTGGTCCCTCTTCAAATACTGGAGCATAAAGGCCCCCATTTGCACTAAATTGGAAGCGGTGGAGCGCCCTGGCTTCTGTTCATTGCCCAGGAGAATGTCATCCTCGGTCTCCTCCCCCCAGCCACGGACAACACCAGAGATGCGCGAAAAGATTAAAGTCCCCCTCAAAGCCTGCTCTTCTAGCTTCTTCTCCTCCTCCCCACAGCCACCATCCTCCTCTGACTCCTCTTCACACTCCTGCTGACTTGTCTGGAGTAGCCCCCCCCGGGAATTCATTCAGCGTTGCGACTTCCTCATCTTCCAGCTCCTGATCCTTGACGGCTTAATCAATGACATGACGCAATGCACGCTCCAGAAAGAAGGAGTAAGATACGTCACTGGCGGCGTCTCACATGAGCAGCCACTAGCGCAGTAAAAAAAAAAAAAAAGCTCCCCAGAACCTGTCCTGCCGCAGAGTTCGTACAGGTAGTCGTTAACTGCACGTTTCTGCTGGCGCAGCCTATCAAGCATGTACAAGGTGGAGTTCCATCGCATCGGGCAGTCACAAATCAGACGTTTGATGGGCAGGTGGTGGCCATGTAAGATCTTCTAAAATGGCCAGAGATTTTACTGGCCTGCAGCAAAACGTCCTGGACCCCGGGGTATTTGGCCATAAATCGCTGCACGACTAAGTTCAGGACATATGCCATGCACAGCACATGTGTCATTTTGCCCTGTTTCAGCACGCTCAGCAGATTGGCCGTTGTTGCACACTACTTTACCAACTGTCAAATTGAGCAGGGTTAGCCACAGATTTTTGGTCTGCATCTGATCCGCATTCACCGTGTGCTGTCCGCATGTTACAGGGACGTCATTCGTATTTTTTGCGGATCCGCATTTTGCAGACCACAAAATAAATACAGTCATGTGAATGCACTCTTACCCTGAAAAATCTGCAGTAAATCTGCATCAATGAAAATGTCCAGTTTGGAAAACATAATTTTCAATGAAATGAAATAAGAAATTTTATTTTATAGTAAAATTTGTGCTAGGGATAGATGCAGTGACCTGCACCACAGTTAAGAATCTGCCTTCAGCGGCCCATATGTGAGAAACCCTATGGGGTGATCTTGTGGATCCCAGGGCAATGCCTGTCCTCATACCAAAGTAAATAAGGACAGGAGAACTTTTTTTTTACAGAAAAACTAATGTCTGTATAAAATAGTTGGTTTCAGTCTGCTATGGGAATGACACTTGGGTGAAAGGTCCTTTATTAGCAGGACAATGATCCCAAAGTAAGGCTGAAATGACTCCAGGACAAAAAGGTGAATGTCCTCCAAAGTTGCAGTCAAAGCTCTGACCTCATCCATTTATGAGTCCGTGGCACTGTTTAAAATTGCAAAAGTATCATCTGACTGAGCTGCAAACCCTGGTGAGTTATTCCTTGAAGTATAGACCATAGTCTGTTTAATAAATGTGATGGGTCATATTTAAATGGATGGTCGGAAATTGGAAAATTGTTGGCCCATCTTTAGAAGAGCTCATCTGTACCAGATCAATGGGGGTTTGACTGTTGCCACCAATTGGATGATTAAAGGCGCCACAAAACTCTATGTACAGTGGTCTACACCGGCTGTGTCTGTTTTTGCGTCTTGAATGGGACTGAGCTGCTCTAGGCAGAGGCACACCAAACGTACAGAGCTGTGTCTAATAAGCAATAAAAGAGAGGTGATGCTCATTGGGTGACATGGCCCCTTTAATCAGCAGATTAGAAAGGGTACCAATAGTTGGATCCCCACCTGAAGAACCCAAAGTCTACTTGTTTCGCAAAAACTCCCCATTGCTAGTCTTACAGAACTTGCTTTAACCATCTTTATATCTACTTATCTACTTTCAATCCCCTAATTAAGGCACAGTGTTCAATTCGTAGCCATCTTACACAATTCCATCTTCCATAATTGCTCCTATCTTCATGGGTATACCCTCTGCCTTCTTCTCTTACATTCCCTCATTTGAACTAGTACACATGACAGTCAGATCTCTTGGGAGCCAAGGTGGTCACTGGGATAGGAATTGATATCATTTGACAGACACCATACTGTACTTGCAAATTGTCTGAATTTGCCAAGAGTCCCAAATGTAACAGAATCTTGGCTGATTATTTTTACTGGCTATGTCCCAACCAAACATGAAGAAGTTATGACCTGTCAGTAAATGTAGTTGCTGTGAGGGAGACAAAAGGAGCCAACGGTGCAGAAAGAGACAGTAAATATTATCATGAGGAGTCCTGAAAACATTCTTCCCCAACCATGGTTGTGCTCCAGGTCTTCTGTTCTTGGGCAATGCTTCAAGATATCCCTCTTCATGGGCTCTGCTGCCCTCCCTGTGTTCTCATGCTCCATCCTTACTCCATTTTCATGTTCTCTGCTTTCCTGGTCATCTGTACTAGTGCAGTGCTTGCTTGGTCTTCTGTTCTTGTGCTCTTCTCCTTCTACCCCTTTCTATGGCTTTTCTTCTCCCTGCTCCCTACTTTGTGATCCGCTCCCACAGTTCTCTTCTTGTGCTGTGTACACCAGATTTTTCTTCTTGTGCTGTGCTTTGCGGTCCGTTTTTCACGGGTCCGTTGTTCCGTTTTTGAGGTCCGTTGTGTTTCGGTTTTTCCGTTCCGTTTTTCCGTATGCCATGTACAGTATTCAGTAATTACATAGAAAAAATTGGGCTGGGCATAAAATTTTCAATAGATGGTCCAGAAAAAACGGAACGGATACGGAAGACATACGGATGCATTTCCGTATGTGTTCCGCTTTTTTTGCGGACCCAGTGACTTGAATGGAGCCACGGAACGTGATTTGCGGGCAATAATAGGACATGTTCTACCTTTTAACGGAACGGAAAAACGGAAATACGGAAACGGAATGCATACGGAGTACATTCCATTTTATGTTTCTTCAGAACCATAAAATGAATGGTTCCATATATGGACCGTATACGGAACACAAAAAAAGGCCCGTACACTCGCAAAAAAAACGTTCGTGTGAACTAGGCCTCACACTTTTCGATCTCAGTGCTGCCAGTGTCAGATTGTAAATGGACACACCCCCAATTGATAACACCCAGCTGGACCTTTATTGCAAACTGCTCATAAATTATTCATAATTTCTAGAAGTAATAATAAAGGAATGGCACAACATAGAGGCATAAGAATAGAAACTCCCAGATTTTTTATTAGCATACAAGTAGTTACTAAAACAGACAAGTCAGGAGAGGTGATAGGTCCTCTTTAATGGGACTAAATTCATGTGCAAATCCATAGGAGTTGGTCTCATATTTCTCTCTACTGTAAATTGGCATGGTAAATTATGGAGATTTATTTTAATGCTGGTGCACACCTCTTAAAGGGTTATCCAACCCTTATAATGCCCCCCCAAAATGCCTGGGCACCGCATACAGGTTATACTTCCCCCACTCCCTGGAACATGCATCGCTTCTGATGCCGCTGCATCTCCCTATCGCGCAGATAAAAACATCCGGTGACGGGAGTGGGGTGGGGGCACCAGGGGTCCACAGGCTGCGACGGGAACGAGCCTCCCTAGCGTCATCCGTGATGCTAGGGAGGCTCGTTCTCATTGCGGTTGCTATTGGAGTGATGTGGGTGCCGGGGAGCGGGGTAAGTACAACCTGTGTGAGGGGCCCGGGCATTTTGGAGGGCATGTCTCCTCCTGCTTACCCAATTCTACTTTTCTTGCCATTTTGAAAAGTGCCAACATTTGCAACCTTTTAAGATATATTATCCTTTTAAATTATTCAGTATTTTCTATACTATACTTACTATCTGACTTTCCTACGGTAGACACGTCTGTTCTCCTTCTATAACGGACCTGGACTGTAACCTTGTATAGATGTATGTTTTATTGCACGTGGTTTCATGATGTAACAGCATAAAGTTTGCAAATCACCTATTGAGCAAGCATAACATTTTTATCTTTTGGTAATTCTTAGTAACCTTGTAGATCTCAGTTGACCGAAAGTATTTACCCTTGGATTGTGTTACAAAATACTATCGAAAGGTCAAAAAAAAAAATTGGACCTGCTGTGTGTTTAGCAATCCTTCAAGGTTTCATGGGCATGTTGTCCAGTGATTCTGTGAAATGTTGTGACTGCCTCCTGGATACAGTTGTGATATGGTGCACAATGTGTTGGAAAATGTCTATATCTGAATTTTATCAAATGTATAGTTTAGGATTCTGTAAGATGTTGCAATATGAAATACTGTGCAGAGTGGAGGTTCTCATGACTCCACTTAACACGATTATTATGAGAAACTGCACAAAGTGTACAGGTATTGACCAGGAAGTGACTCACTCTTTGGCTGAATGCAAAACTACCGAAACCACATCAGATTTTAACTCTTTCTTCAGCAAAACCTAACAGCGTAGGACAGAGTTCTGCAGGCCGCGGCCTTCACTGATTCCCAATATGAGGCTTAGTGGATTACCAAAACCTCATGTGACATATCTAGAGCTGGAAGTATTGAGCTGGGTCTAAGAAGTTTGAGGGACTCTGTAGATACCAAGGCCTACTGGACTCTGGGCCCATAGTGATCATGCAAAACATGATCTACTGTGATCCAGCTAATGGTATGGTTGATATACAGTCCACTAGAGATTGCTTTCATTCATACCAACTATATGGGTGGAATGACTTTTTAAAGGAGTTAACCCACCACCCAAGAGAGTCAAGGTATTAAATGAGGTTTTGGAGGTTCACAATATTGGTAAAGGATAGTACGTCAATATCAGATCAGTGGGGCTCCGTCTTTTAGCAACCCCCCCTGTTCAAAAGTATGAAGGGGTTGTGGCACTTGGATGACCATAGCAGTCTCTTCATTAGTCATGCTGCACGCCATCTATTTAGTAGCAGCTTTGTCCCATCCCATGCTAGGATCTGCCACAAGTTCTGATCAGTTAGGATTCCCACAATTGCTACAACAAAGGAGCCACAATGCTAGTAAAGCACTGTGACGAGAGATTGCTTTAGAACCCATTGAACTAAAAAGGCTTTTCCAAGACTATCTTATTGGCGGTCAATCCTTAAGATAAGCCATCAGTATGTGATTGGTACAAATCGGACCTCCAGAAACCCTACCAATTAGCTACATAAAGGCATCTTGCTCCTTCATTATTTAACACACACAGTGCTCACAGTGCTAAATGTTTGGATATAGTCTTGCTGGGCATTGCACTTCAGTCCCAGGGGGCGGAGATGTAAAAAAGCCATCATTATTTTTACCCTTTAAGTGGCTTGTGTGGTTAGAAAAAAATATAATGATGCGGGTGTAGACTCACCGTGTCACTTGGACAGATTCGGATTAAGACTACTTCTAAAGGTGTTATCTAAGTGGTCTGCAGGTATTTACCATTTAAACACTATATCAGTCTGCTACCTCTCTGAGTAGTCTCGGTTCAAGTCTAAGTAGTGACTGCTGACCCACACGAATCAAGAGACACTAGAGCAGGGCACCAAAGAATCAAGCAACAACCATAGTCAGGGACAGGTTGAGGTCAGGGCTGGTAGTGTATGTGCAATGCAGTAAACATGCTGAGGTCTGAGCAGAACGGAGAACAGGTAGAGAGAGGTCAGGTACATGGAACAGGCAAACAAACAAAGTGTACCTTAGCAGGAAACTAACAAACTAGAACCTATTTCTCAAGCATCTCCCTATAGGGAAAGGCACTTAAAGTACCAAGGGGGATCCAGCCATTGGCTGGAGAAGGTTAGGGTGCTGCACACTGGTCCTTTAAGAGTCAGAGGGAGTGCATGTGCCCTAGGGGTGGAGAAAAGAGTTGTTAAGGTGGATAGAGGAGTTGCTGTCTGGAAGTAGGCCTCAGCTTGTGTAGAAGGAGCACTGCCTAACAGGGAGAGGAAGAAGCTGGTGGGACCAAAACACAGGAACCCTGCAGCTACTGAGGGGTGAGCAAGGCAGTAGCAGTGGAAGGTGATTCATGACAAAGTAATTTGTAACTAATCGAAGCAGCCGAATCAAGTCTTTCAAAAGTTTGCTCATCTCTAGCGGCTACATTTAGCCAATAATCTTCATTGCTCAGATGTTATCAATAATGGTGGTGAAGATCACTGAATGCCGGAGATAATCCCCACAATTGCATATTGGGCAACAGAACTCTGCTAATTCATGGAATGGGTGTGTGTGGGAGGGTAGAGAGAAGAAGAGTGACAAATTACTCAAGGAAGCAGTGCCGATTGAAGGAGGTAGGTAGATTTCAAGGTTTCACAAGGTGACATGTCCTCTTTAAACTTCAAAGGTAGAGAAATGTTCTCTGTTTGTAGACATGTAGGTGTTAATTATAAGAGTGTCCTCTTTCTTCATGACATCTTGAGCTGTGTTTTACCTCTGGAAAACAATTAAAGGCCATTAAAAATGAAATTAACATGTAGATATATTAAGCAGGAGTCTATTACAATGCCACTGCAGTCAGGAGAGGCCATTAGGGATAATTGTGCTCTATATGCTTGCACTGGACATCTGCTGTAATTATTAGGCACATTTTCAATGTTAGAGCAGATACCATCAAAGACAGCACAAGATGTGCAGCAACAAATCCATGTTTACTATGAAGCATTGAAGTGACCTTCTATTTTAAGAAAAGAAAATGATAATAAATGGAGAACACTTACCTGGTGACCTCCTTTTCATCATTTATTTTTACAGATCCCTCTTCTGTCATCCAAGATGGACGATTGATGCATACTGCACATTTGGTAGTCCAAGATACTTCCTGCTGCCCTTGAATTGGCTAGCACTAGTCACATGAACAGTGCTGGCCAATCCAAGAGCAAAGCTGGCCAAAGAGGAACTACTGATGTATAGTTTGCACCAGAGAGCCTGAGAACCGGTGCGACTATCTTGGATGTCAGAAGAGGAGCCCTGGAATTAGAAGATCTGCAAGTAAAAAGATGAAAAGGAGGTCATCGTGTTAGTGTTCTGTCTGTTCCCCAGTTAATGTGAATTTTTTTAAAGATTTTTTATTTATTCTGTAGTGCATTAGACCTCAGTTCTGGTTTATAGGAGACAAAGCTAATGGTTGAGATGATTTATGTCTCATGGAAATACAGGCTGTATATTCCTGCTGTAGGCTACTAGACTGGTCCTGACGCATAGGTAAGGTAAAGCACAGGCTCCATTAACAGGCAACAGTTTTAACTTTGCGTAGGTCCGTGATCCGTTACCGTTTTTTCGCCTGTGGGTCTTCCTTGTTTTTTGGAGGATCCACGGACATGAAAAATGAAAAAAAAATCTAAGTCAAGTTTGCCATTGAAATGATAGGAAAAAACGGACACGGATCACGGACACGGATCACGGACGCGGATGACGATCTTTTGTGCATCCGTGATTTTTCACTGACCCATTGACTTGAATGGGTCCGTGAACCGTTGGCCGTGAAAAAAATAGGACAGGTCCTATTTTTTTCACGGCCAGGAAACACGGATCACGGATGCGGCTGCCAAACGGTGCATTTTTAGATTTGAAAGTCAATGGGTCCACGAAAAAAAAATGAAAACTGCACAACGGCCACGGGTGCACACAACGGTCGTGTGCATGAGGCCTTATAGGAACAACTTCTAAAAAAAATGGCACATGGCATAGACCAAGTAGAAGAAGCAATCAGGAAAGGTGTTTCACCGAGAAATTCACTGTTAAACCAAGCACAATGCATTGTAGGTCTAGCTCAGGTGAATGTAATAAGGCCTTTAACTTAGTGATCCATTGCTTTATTCTGGAGAAAAAGCTCTTTTAATTGGCATGCAAATGAGCAGTTAAGTGCAGGGGGAATCAGGTCAGGTGATTGACTTGACCATTGCATAACATTCCACTTCTTTCCCTTAAAAAACTCTTTGGTTGCTTTTGCCGTATGCTTTGGGTCATTGTCCATCTACACTGTGAAGCGCCATCCAATGAGTTCTGAAGCATTTGGCTGAATATGAGCAGATAATATTGCCCAAAACACTTCAGAATTCATCCTGCTGCATTTGTCAGCAGTTACAGCAGCCATACATGCCCACGCCATGACACTACCACCACCATGTTTCACTGATGAGGTGGTATGCTTAAGATCATGAGCAGTTCCTTTCTTTCTCTATACTCTTCTATTACCATCACTCTGTTACAAGTTGATCTTGGTCTCATCTGTCTATAGGATGTTGTTCCAGAATGGTGAAGGCTTTTTTAGATGTTTTTTGACAAACTCTAATCTGGCCTTTCTGTTTTTGAGTCTCACCAATGGTTTACATCTTGTGGTGAACCCTCTGTATTCACTCTGGTGAAGTATTCTCTTGATTGTTGACTTTGACACACATACATCTATCTCCTGGAGAGTGTTCTTGATCTGACGAACTGTTGTGAAGGGTGTATACTTCATCAGGGAAAAAATTCTTTGGTCATTCACCACAGTTGTTTTCCGTGGTCTTCCGGGTCTTTTAGTGTTACTGAGCTCACCGGTGCGTTCCTTCTTTTAAAGAATGTTCCAAACAGTTGTTTTGGCCACGCCTAATGTTTTTGCTATCTCTCTGATGGGTTTGTTGTGTTTTTTTTCAGCCTAATGATGGCTTGCTTCACTGATAGTCACAGCTCTTTGGATCTCATCTTGGGAGTTGACAGCAACAGATTCCAAATGCAAATAGCAGACTGGAAATTAACTCTGGACCTTTTATCTGTTCATTGGGATAAAGAGGGAATAACACACACCTGGCCATGGAACAGCTGAGAAGCCAATTGTCCCATTACTTTTGGTCCCTTAATAAGTGGGAGGCACTTGTTGTAATTCCTACACCGTTCATCTGATTTGGATGTAAATAGCCTCAAATTAAAGCTGACAGTCTGCAGTTAAAGCACATTTTGTTTGTTTCATTTCAAATCCATTGAGGTGGTGTATAGAGCCAAAAATCTTAGAATTGTGTCGATGGCCCAATATTTATGGACCTAACTGTACAACCAAACAGAAGTAGATAGTGTGTAAGTGTAATACATTCAATGCCTAGGATAAAGAAGCATACAAAACAATTTGAACCTTTTACTAATGCACACAACAGGTAAACAAGCCCTTCAAATGGCACAACCTATATACAGGGGAGTGAACACCATAGCACATGTCATCAACCAAACCTCTCCTGGTCAAACTACCTGGTGGAATAACAGTAAAAATTGACATAAGAGAGTACCGTACACTAGATTCCACATCATACATTGAGAACCATAGAATATAAGCACCAGTAGTGAAGTGGATATTAGGGAGACCGCACAGATGTCACCACCAATTGTGGTTTCCTCAGGAGTCCCTTCTATACAGTTTCCTGCCCATAAACATCTTCCTCCCACGCACATACAGTTGTCTCCTTAATATTTGTGTGAGATGGGAAAACAGTTCTCATTGTCTGAACACTGTTCGTGTAAATTAAGTTAAAGGGGTTGTCTCATTACATGAAGTGACCTTTATGATGTGTACCAACCTAATACAAGTAACTTATTAATATGCTTTATGTTACAATAATGCTGCCTGATCTTTTCTTCTCATAATTCTCCTTGTCTTTATACACTGCTCGTCTCTAGGGGTTACAGTCACCACTGGAATACACCAGCGGTCGCTGAGGTTGTGCTCTGAAAAAAAATAAAGCGGGCCTTTCTGGTGGCCGGGATCGCGGGAGCAAACGCGCATAGTCTGCCATGCCTGCACATTAGCTCCTGTCCCTGTATGTGCTATGGATCTCTCACAGTGCGGGAGTGTGCACGCACAGGCACATAGGGAATTACAGCTTCTCAGCGCTGCTGACCCGTCATGTTCGCAGGCACTGCCCCTTTACAACACCAGAAGTTCGGGCCTGCCACGCTGAAGGAAAGAAGTGAGACATCCCCTTTAAATATATGGACTGACATTCTGCTGTTTGGCCAAAAGATGCCGCTGTTCCTAAACACAGCAAACAGACTGCATATGTTTCCATATTCATGAGAGGTGGAGTTACAAAGTCTGGACAAGAGGAGATAGAGCATCCATCTTGGGGAGAGCTTGGAAGAGGATCCAGGAGCTGTATAGGAGGATAATCCATCGAGATCCAGGTGTGGGAGCACCCTTCAGTGACCAGAACTATGGCCCAGTGCAGCTGAGTGTGTCCAAGGCCCTGATCCTGTCCAGAGGAACGAGGATTGCTTCCAGGAATGCTGATGAGAGCTGAGGAGCAAAGCAACATACACTGCTGTACCGCATGCTTGTTGGAGAAGCTTTTGTTCAGTTCACAGCCACCAGCGGATGCAGACCAGACCCGGGTAAGGATACTTTCACATTTGCGTTTGGGGCTCCGCTTGTGAGTTACGTTTGAAGGCTCTCACAAGCGGCCCCGAACGGATCCGTCCAGCCCCAATGCATTCTGAGTGGATGCAGATCCGCTCAGAATGCATCAGTCTGGCTCCGTTTGGCCTCTATTCCGCTCAGCAGGCGGACACCCGAACGCTGCTTGCAGCGTTCGAGTGTCCGCCTGGCCGTGCGGAGGCAAACGGATCCGTCCAGACTTACAATGGAAGTCAATGGTGACGGATCCGTTCAAAGGTGACACAATATGGTGCATTTTTCAAACGGATCCGTCCCCCATTGACTTTCAATGTAAAGTCTGGACGGATCCGTTTGCATTATCATGAACAAAAAAAAAAAAAAATTTTTTTTTTTTTGTTCATGGTAATGCAAACGGATCCGTTCTGAACGGATCGAAGCGTTTGCATTATAGGTGCGGATCCGTCTGTGCAGATACCAGACGGATCTGCACCTAAACGCAGGTGTGAAAGTAGCCTTAGGGCTCTTTCACACCTGCGTTCTTTTCTTCCGGCATAGAGTTCCGTCGTCGGGGCTCTTTGCCGGAAGAATCCTGATCAGGATTATCCTAATGCATTCTGAATGGAGTGAAATCCGTTCAGGATGCATCAGGATGTCTTCAGTTCCGGAATGGAACGTTTTTTGGCCGGAGAAAATACCTTTTTGCTCCGGCCAAAAATCCTGAACACTTGCCGCAAGGCCGGATCCGGAATTAATGCCCATTGAAAGGCATTGATCCGGCCTTAAGCTAAACGTCGTTTCGGCGCATTGCCGGATCCGATGTTTAGCTTTTTCTGAATGGTTACCATGGCTGCCGGGACGCTAAAGTCCTGGCAGCCATGGTAAAGTGTAGCGGGGAAGCAGCATACTGATCACATGGCACGTCATCCATGCGCATGAGGCGCTCTGACGTCACTCTGGAGCGCCCCGGGAGCCGCGCGGATGGTAAGTATACCGCTCCCCCGCTCCTACTATGGCAACCAGGACTTTACTAGCGTCCTGGGTGCCATAGTCACACTGAAAGCATTTTGAAGACGGATTCGTCTTCAAATGCTTTCAGTTCACTTGCGTTTTTCCGGATCCGGCGTGTAATTCCGGCAAGTGGAGTACACGCCGGATCCGGACAACGCAAGTGTGAAAGAGGCCTTAGACGGGTCAGTTGGTAAGACTGATTGTCTACGCACCTCACCACAGTGTTGGCGCCTAGAATCCTAGAGACTGAGACCAGGCCTGTAGTTAGTTAGGTAGGATTTATTTTTGTGTCAGGCCACAAGTGTTGCTATTGTTCATTGCAAGGACTCCACAATTTAAAGTGACATGTCACACTGGAGAGCTGATAAACTTCCCCACAAACTCAAGCCAGGCTGGTATTTTGCTGAGGAGGAATACTCAGGCACAAGCTACAAGACCAGTTATGAGAGGAGGAATACTGTAGAGCACTGTAAGATTCTAAGCTGTTGTGCTGCACTGCAGGCTAGGCTGCACCACTCACCCAAACAGTTCTTGATTTTTTAGGGTAATAACAGTTAAGGTGTGGCTGTTTAGTTGTCCCCGCCAGTAGGTAAATTACCGAACTTTCCTCCTGCATCCATCGGAGGGCGCTGCGCTGTGCAGCACAAGGGTCTCAGCTGTCTGGCTGGGTGTATGTAAACTTATTGTATGTTCCCAGCATTTGTGGTTGTGTTCATTGCCACGTTTAAGTAAAATACTGTTTTGGCAAAAGCTGGTGTCAGTTTTGCTTTCCTCGTTCATGACTTTGCTGTATACTGGAGAGCCCACCACGGTACACGGCTTACATGTGTCTGGATCATACTGTTATAAATATTCAACAGATCCATGGATCTGTGGATTGTTTTATGGTAGTTAGAAAAAAAATATGCCGTGTTGCCATGCCCTTTTCAGGAAAAACTTTGGGGCAGCTAAAATTAAATTGCAGGAACTACTTTGATGGTTTGCTTGGGAGCAGGAACCCAAAATGGTTTGAATGAGCTTGTGCCGATCTTCATTTCAGTAAACAGGTGGCGGTCAATGGATTTCCATAAACAGTTTCTATTTTTACCATTGATTTTAAAGGGATTGGCCACCTTTTAGGGGATTTTGGCACACTCCCCTGGTAGTCAGACCTGTAAAAGGAGTGCATCCTTACCTACTCTCCCTCGCTGGTTCCTGCTTCCTTTGCTCCCCATCCTCAGCTGCGTCGCTCAGGTCCCCCACTCTAAACATCCACTTTGACACAGCTGCAGCCAATCATTCGCTGCAGTGGTCACCTGTCCCCTTGCGTCAGGTCAATTGGTCATGTGATACAAAAAAAGAGGGTCAGGTCACAGCTGTGGCGAGTGATTGGCTGCAGCATGTCAATGATGATGTTTACAGAGGGGGACCTGAGCGAGACAGCCGAGGCCGGCAAACAAAGTTGTCGGGACCCAATGGTGAGGAGCAGGTAAATATGCTTCCCTTTTGCAGGTCTTGCCAGGAGGGTTGCCAAAAAAAAACTAAAAGCTGGCCAACCCCTTTAACAGGGAGGTGGCGGCATAAGGCATTAATAAAACTGATGATAAAACTAATACAAATAATCATGATAATTATTGCATGCATACAGTATAATAATTATAAAGGTTAAAATAAGTAAAATACCAAGGATACGCTGCAACCCTCTTTTGCATTCAAGTCACAGTAATATCACAAGACTATCAATTACAAGCAACTTTGCAAGTTCGGAGGAAAATCCAACCATATTTTAAGTTTCGCAATTACCTCAAGGGTACATGTAATTTCTTTTTGTTTGTTTTTTGCCATAGGAATCTACTATGGTTGTATATCCAAATGTACAATGTCCTTGAGTCTTCGCTGTCTATGGCAGGTGCTCATTTGAGTTGCTAGAGACAGAGTACTATGCAGATCACAGGGTTGAATCTACTTTAGATGTCCCATAGATATACCGTATGGATTTTTGGTTTATAGCACAGGTTTCCCTTTTGTAACCATGTAACACTCTGCCCACGTAATTTGGTTCTCTCCCTCAATCAGCCTCAGACTGAACACTAAGAATATCTCTGTTAGAAGACGTTCAGTCCTATGACTTGTTTTCCATTGTCTTCTTTCGAGGTAATGACTCGGAAATACATGATGAAAATAACCAGCTGAGCATAAAATTCTTGATTGCAATATTCTCTGAAATAATTCTTTTGTGTAATATAAGAAACCTGATCACTTGGAATCGAGGTTCTCAAGTCTGCAGTCATTCAAAGAGCTGTGAGTTACTAATACTGTAGTATTTAAAGGGGTAATCCAATCTAGGGTATTTAAAGGGATAGTCCCATCTGGGACATTGGTGACATGTCAGATAGGAGCGGGTGGGACCGCAGGGCCCCCAAAGTAAAGGAGAGTGCACTGCAGCCTGCTCTGCATTCATCTCTATGGGGCTTCTAAAATTAGCCAAATGAGCGTTCTTGGATATTTTCCGAATTACTATAGAGATGAATGGAAAGTGCACTGCGCAAGCACAGCCACCCCTATTCACTGCTATGGGAAATAGCCGATGAATGGAAGGCGGCTGTGCATGTGTGGCTGCTCTCTCTTTGCTTCGGGTGCCCTGTTCTGTAGATAGGAAGGGGTCACAGAGGTGGTACCCACATCTTTCCGACATTGATGGCATCTCCTAGCAATATGCCATCAATGTCCGAGATGGGCCACCCCCTTTTAATCAGTGGGTCTTGGGCTCCCTAAGTGTTAAAATCTCTAAAAACGAATGTGTACTTCTAGTACCAGGGATGTAGGAGGTTTTCTAGAACTTAAAGGAAATCTGTCAGATCGATTATTACTAATAAAGTAAAACTATTCCCATGTAGAACATAACACCTCCTTCCCTGATGTACCTTCCATTTGGCATTTCTTGCTTTCTATCTTGTGAAAATCATCTTTGTATGATAGGCAAATTAGGCAGTAAGGTGCCCAGAGGGGCGTTATTTTCTTTCAATGGTGCCCAGGAACGCCCCCCCATCCAGTGCCCCCATCCTCCAGCAGGGCCCAAGCACGCCTCTCCTAAGATGCAACTCCATGCCCCCATCAGTGCCGTTGCCGCCGCCCCTCCCCATGCTATGTCACTGACCACACTTTCCTTCAGGTTCGCAGAGAAATTTAATGCAGGCGCATGCCCACTGACACATTTGAGGCCGACATGAAGCACGCAGGCAGTCTTCAGTACTGCGCCTGCGCAAGATTTCTCTGCAAACCTGAAGGCAAGTGTGGGCTGTGTTACCTCGCGTCAGTGACGTAGCGTGGGGACTGTCGGCAACGGCGCTGATGGGGGCATGGAGTCTCAGCCCAGGAGAGGTGTGCTTGGGCTCTGCTGGAGGCCGGGACTGGGCACTGAATGGGGCATTCCTGGGCACCATTGAAAGAAAATAACGCCCCTCTGGGCACCTTACTGCCCAATTTGCATATCATACAAAGGTGATTTTCCCAAGATAGAAAACAAGAAATGCCAAATGGAAGGTACATCAGGGAAGGAGGTGTTATGTTCTACATGGGAAAAGTTTTACTTTATTAGTGATAATCCATCTGACAGATTTCCTTTAAAGGGCAGATTTGTACTTATGACACTGGCTTACCTGTTACATGTGCGCTTGGCAGCTGAAGGCATCTGTGTTGGGGGGGAGACGTGTAATACAAAAAACAAACAAACAAAAGAAAAAGAAAAAAAAAAAAAAAAAAAATATCTATCCAGCCCTAAAGTAACCAGCTCTTCCATATTTCATCCGTAGTTTTTCCTTTTCTACTATGGCCCTCCATCACCCGTTCTTCTTTAATCATGTCCTCTACTGCTTTTCTCCACTGCCGAACTGTTGGAGGGTCAACCCCTACCCATTTCTTGAGTATTAAGAGTCTAGCTTGAAATAAGACCTTACTAAGGACCATACTTATATCTCTATTTAAACCCAGATGTTCGGTTGCCCCCAGAATACACGTCATCAGATCCTCTGATATTTGAACCTTCAAAATTCGATATATAGTATCTGTTATTTCTGTCCAATATCTAAACAATCTGGGACATCTCCAGAAGCAATGCATTAAGTCAGCTCTCTCTCCCCCACATTTTACACAATCATCCGAGCATCTAACGCCCATTCTTTTTAATATCCATGGGGATCTATGCAACCTATGAACCACAAAAAATTGTGAAATCTTATGTGAACCCCTGTTTGAAACTCGAGAATAGTTCTTTAATGCATCGTTCCATTTTTCTTCCGTAAAAAATTCCAGTTCATTCTCCCATTTTTTCCTAGCTAATATTGTAACCCGTTTCTTTTTTCCCCCCATCAGTATCTTATATCTTTTTGCCGTTATTCCTCTTCTTTCACCCAGATTAGTAAATTTGTGTAATATCTCAGATCTTTCCATCTTATATTTATCCTCTTGCATAACTAACCTCAATGCATTCCTAAGCTGAAAGTATTTGTATATGTCCTTATACGGTATACCAAACTCTCTAACCATTGTATTAAAGTCTTTCAATTTACCCTGTTCGAATATCTGGTTTAAGTATTTCATCCCATTTTTCTCCCAGTCGATATACATTTTAATCCCCTGCAGTTCCTTAAGGTTAATATTTTTCCATATAGGTGTGTATTGCAAGAACCCTTTAATCACTAGTATTTTTTTAATCTCTACCCATATATATTCCATTAAATTTAAAACTCTATTTCCTGTATTTTTTCCTCCCAGTGTACCCGATTCCAACACCTCTAAAAAGTTCCATTCTTCTTTCCATCCCAGTCTATTTACAACCTGACTACCCACCAACCCATCCAAACTACTCTTTATTTGACCATATTGTGTAATTATATAATAGAAAAACCAATTCGGAACTGCAAGTCCACCTTCTCTCACTGGGAGTTGAAGTATCTCTCTTTATTCTGGGAATCTTACCTTTCCAAAGAAATTCTCCCATTAACCTATCAAGCAATCTAAAGGTATCCTGCGACAACCTGACTGGGGCATTTTGAAGGACATATAGTATTTTGGGGAGAAAAACCATTTTTATTAAGTTTACCCGACCCTGTATTGAAATTGGTAATCTACGCCAGACATGTATTTTGGCCCTAAGTTCTTTTATTAGGGGAAGTACATTTAATTTTTCATATTCTCCTATGTTTCCGGAGATTTGTATCCCTAAGTATTTAAAGTTTTCTTGTTTTCCCAACACCTGCACCTTTAAAAACCCCTGTGGTTGTGCATCTCCCAACATCAACATATATGATTTCCCCCAATTAATATTTAATCCAGAAAAACAACCAAACTTATCTATTATATCTATAACTCTATTAAACTGGTCTCCAGTATTGTGCATAAATAACAAAATATCATCCGCGTACATTAACAATTTTTCTTCCCCACCATCATAGTGAAAGCCTTTAATCTCCCTATCGTTTCTTATTATACTTGCCATAGGTTCGATCGCAATGGCGAATAACAGTGGAGAGAGAGGGCATCCCTGCCTAGTGCACCGATATAGGGCAAGGGGCAGGGACAAGCTCCCATCCACCATCACTCTGGCCCGTGGATCCTGATATATTAGCTGTATCCATCTTATAAATCCTTCCCCGATACCGACCCTTTTTAATACTGCCCATAAATATTCCCATTCAATACAGTCGAATGCCTTTTGGGCATCCAATGATAGTACGGCTTTCTCCCCCGCTTCTGTTCTGTTAGCTTCAATATTTAAATACAACCTTCTTATATTTGAGTATATCGTTCTGCCCGGTATAAAACCTGTTTGATCTAGGTTTATTATACCCTTAACCACCCTTGAGAGTCTATCGGCCAAGACTTTTGCCAAAATTTTAACATCGGTATTTAAAAGTGATATTGGCCTATATGATCCCGGGTCTAGTTGTTCTTTACCCTTTTTTGGAATTAGTGTTATAATTGCCTCTTTCATAGAGTCTGGTAAGTCCCCAATTTTTTTAGCCTCGTCCAATGTTGTTTTTAGTTCTGGTACTAACACCTGGGAGAAGGTTTCATAAATTTCAAAAGGGAGCCCGTCACATCCTGGTGCCTTTTCAGATTTTACCTGCCCTAAAACCTTATTTATTTCTGCAATTGATATTTCTTTTTCTAGAAATATCTTTTGGGCCTGGGATATCTCCCTAAGAGGAATCTGATCTAAATACAAATCTAATTCTTGTTTTGAGTATCGTACCCTAGACTTGTATACCTCTTGGAAATAAACAGATGCCCTTTAATACTGGCAGTTAAAGGGAACCTGTCACCATGAAAATGTAGTCTGATCTGCAGGTAGAATGTTATAGAGCAGGAGGAGCTGAGCAGATTGATATATAAATAAAACTTGTAATTTGTTCATTGAGATCCCATTCTGCCAAGAAATTAGATTTGGGTACGAATACATTTTTATCAGAAGTGATTTAAATACCTGGAAAATCTCTCAATTTCTCTCTACTTTACCTAAATGAATCTGAGGAAATTATCATTCTACTGAAATCAATAATTGGCTTGAATTTTGATTCTACCGAATTGATTCACTCATCTCTACTCCTAAGCATAAAAAGAGCAGAGATGTAAATGTGTAAATTACAAGTTTACTGGATATTCTCCCATAGAACTACACATCAATCTGCTCAGCTCCTCCTGCTCTATAACATGCTCTATAACACTGCATTTCATGGGGACAGGATAGGGAACTCTACACACGGTGTCTGCAATGTTCGTTTACCGTATGCATAATTACTGACGTCATCTGCCTCTTCCTAGGCTAATGACATCACGTTAATTGGTCACATGCTCTAGGCCTTTAAGCGAATGGTGCTGAGCTGCGATACCAAGTATAACCGCTTGTAGGTTCAATGGACGGCACTGTGCTTGATAAGCCGCGTGGAGGCCATAGTGCTCACCGGAGTGCTGCAACCTTTTCAAACAGCTAATCAGCGGGGGTCCTGGGTGTCAGACCCCCCACCGATCAAATACTAATGACCTATCCTGAGGATAGGTACATTCACAAAACTCTGTTAATCGCCACCAATATCTTGTGTGACATGATCACATGGACCTTGATAATGCATAAAACCAGCCATTGAATTGTATTCCTATAGAATAAAAAAGGGTTAGATAAAATAAGACCCCAGAAATGACCCCAAGAAAGCATGAGTTGCCTGCAGCCTACTTTCATATCTAACTTTTAGCAATACAGGGTTAACCCTAAGAGTAAAGAAAGAAGAAACACTGATCAGTGACGCTGCGGGATTGCAGAATTGATGAATCCACGCTGGGCTGTAAAGCAGGAAACACAGTAATCTTTTCACCCTGATGAGAAGACCGGCGAGTGTATACTGGGCCGACTTCAGTGAATAAGAATGGAATTGTATGGAATCTATGCTGTCAGTAATTGGAATCAGATGCATTTCTTGGCTGGAGCCGTGTTTTATATTGATTCGTGTCTAGAGTTGAGCGAACACCTGGATGTTCGGGTTCGAGAAGTTCGGCCGAACATCCCGGAAATGTTCGGGTTCGGGATCCGAACCCGATCCGAACTTCGTCCCGAACCCGAACCCCATTGAAGTCAATGGGGACCCGAACTTTTCGGCACTAAAAAGGCTGTAAAACAGCCCAGGAAAGAGCTAGAGGGCTGCAAAAGGCAGCAACATGTAGGTAAATCCCCTGCAAACAAATGTGGATAGGGAAATGAATTAAAATAAAAATTAAATAAATAAAAATTAACCAAAATCAATTGGAGAGAGGTTCCATAGCAGAGAATCTGGCTTCCCGTCACCCACCACTGGAACAGTCCATTCTCAGATATTTAGGCCCCGGCACCCAGGCAGAGGAGAGAGGTCCCGTAACAGAGAATCTGTCTTCATGTCAGCAGAGAATTAGTCTGCATGTCATAGCAGAGAATGAGGCTTCACGTCAGCCACCACTGCAACAGTCCATTGGCATATATTTAGGCCCAGCACCCAGGCAGAGGAGGGAGGTCCCGTAACAGAGAATCTGTCTTCATGTCAGCAGAGAATTAGTCTGCATGTCATAGCAGAGAATGAGGCTTCACGTCAGCCACCACTGCAACAGTCCATTGGCATATATTTAGGCCCAGCACACACACAGGCAGAGGAGAGAGGTCCCGTAACAGAGAATCTGGCTTCATGTCAGCAGAGAATCAGTCTGCATGTCATAGCAGAGAATGAGGCTTCACGTCAGCCACCACTGCAACAGTCCATTGGCATATATTTAGGCCCAGCACACACACAGGCAGAGGAGAGAGGTCCCGTAACAGAGAATCTGGCTTCATGTCAGCAGAGAATCAGTCTGCATGTCATAGCAGAGAATGAGGCTTCACGTCAGCCACCACTGCAACAGTCCATTGGCATATATTTAGGCCCAGCACCCAGGCAGAGGAGGGAGGTCCCGTAACAGAGAATCTGTCTTCATGTCAGCAGAGAATTAGTCTGCATGTCATAGCAGAGAATGAGGCTTCACGTCAGCCACCACTGCAACAGTCCATTGGCATATATTTAGGCCCAGCACACACACAGGCAGAGGAGAGAGGTCCCGTAACAGAGAATCTGGCTTCATGTCAGCAGAGAATCAGTCTGCATGTCATAGCAGAGAATGAGGCTTCACGTCAGCCACCACTGCAACAGTCCATTGGCATATATTTAGGCCCAGCACACACACAGGCAGAGGAGAGAGGTCCCGTAACAGAGAATCTGGCTTCATGTCAGCAGAGAATCAGTCTGCATGTCATAGCAGAGAATGAGGCTTCACGTCAGCCACCACTGCAACAGTCCATTGGCATATATTTAGGCCCAGCACCCAGGCAGAGGAGGGAGGTCCCGTAACAGAGAATCTGTCTTCATGTCAGCAGAGAATTAGTCTGCATGTCATAGCAGAGAATGAGGCTTCACGTCAGCCACCACTGCAACAGTCCATTGGCATATATTTAGGCCCAGCACACACACAGGCAGAGGAGAGAGGTCCCGTAACAGAGAATCTGGCTTCATGTCAGCAGAGAATCAGTCTGCATGTCATAGCAGAGAATGAGGCTTCACGTCAGCCACCACTGCAACAGTCCATTGGCATATATTTAGGCCCAGCACACACACAGGCAGAGGAGAGAGGTCCCGTAACAGAGAATCTGGCTTCATGTCAGCAGAGAATCAGTCTGCATGTCATAGCAGAGAATGAGGCTTCACGTCAGCCACCACTGCAACAGTCCATTGGCATATATTTAGGCCCAGCACCCAGGCAGAGGAGGGAGGTCCCGTAACAGAGAATCTGTCTTCATGTCAGCAGAGAATTAGTCTGCATGTCATAGCAGAGAATGAGGCTTCACGTCAGCCACCACTGCAACAGTCCATTGGCATATATTTAGGCCCAGCACCCAGGCAGAGGAGGGAGGTCCCGTAACAGAGAATCTGTCTTCATGTCAGCAGAGAATTAGTCTGCATGTCATAGCAGAGAATGAGGCTTCACGTCAGCCACCACTGGAACAGTCCATTCTCAGATATTTAGGCCCCGGCACCCAGGCAGAGGAGAGAGGTCCCGTAACAGAGAATCTGTCTTCATGTCAGCAGAGAATTAGTCTGCATGTCATAGCAGAGAATGAGGCTTCACGTCAGCCACCACTGCAACAGTCCATTGGCATATATTTAGGCCCAGCACCCAGGCAGAGGAGAGAGGTCCCGTAACAGACAATCTGGCTTCATGTCAGCAGAGAATCAGTCTGCATGTCATAGCAGAGAATCAGGCTTCACGTCACCCACCACTGCAACAGTCCATTGTCATAAATTTAGGCCCAGCACTAGTGTTGAGCGGCATGTCCCATATTCGAATTCGCGAAATTTTGTGAATATTCGAAAGAATATTCGTAAAATATTCGCGATTATTCAAATTCGTTATTATTTCGCATATGCGATAATTCGAATTATCGCATAATACATATGCTATGCAAAATTCACATGTGCGCTAATGAAATCGCCTTACGAAGATTCGCAACTCAATTCAATCACTAATGTATGAATGCAATGCCCTTTGCCTCTGTTCTGGGACAAGTGTAGATATTCGCATGTGCGCTAATAAAATCGCCTTACGAAGATTCGCACCTCAATCACTTTCTAGGGAATGTGAGACTTTTGGGAATCAATCGAGATACAGTGGGGGGTGATGACAGTAGTTGACAGAGTACAGATCAATGTAATCTGTAAGGTGGAAAGTAAAATAAAAAATACGAATATTCGTAAATCGAATTTTACGAAGTTCTACGTATTCGCGAATATGGTGCTATACTATATGAATGCACAGGCCTTTGCCTCTCTGTTCTGGGGACAAGTGTAGATATTTGCATTTGCGTTAATAAAATCGCCTTACGAAGATTCGCAGCTCAATTCAATCACTAATGTATGAATGCAAAGCCCTTTGCCTCTGTTCTGGGACAAGTGTAGATATTCGCATGTGCGCTAATAAAATCGCCTTACGAAGATTCGCAACTCAATTCACTAATGTATGAATGCAAAGCCCTTTGCCTCTGTTCTGGGACGTGCCGATATTCGCATGTGCGCTAATAAAATCGCCTTACGAAGATTCGCGCCTCAATCACTTTCTAGGCAATGTGAGTAAGATCTGAGCTGTTGGACCTTTGGGAAACAATCAATTATATGTGTACTGTAATTTTGTGGGGGGGGGGGGGGGAAACAAAAAACGAATATTCGTTTTTACGAATATATAGCACTATATTCGAAATATTCGCGAAATCGCGAAGTTGCGATATTCGCGAAAAAAATTTGCTTTTCGAATATTCGCGCTCAACACTACCCAGCACCCAGGCAGAGGAGAGAGGTCCCGTAACAGAGAATCTGGCTTCATGTCAGCAGAGAATCAGTCTTCATATCATAGCAGAGAATCAGGCTTCACGTCACCCACCACTGTAAGAGTCAATTTTCATAAATTTAGGCCCAGAACCCAGGCAGAGGAGAAAGGTCCCGTAACAGACAATCTGGCTTCATGTCAGCAGAGAATCAGTCTTCATATCATAGCAGAGAATCAGGCTTCACGTCACCCACCACTGCAACAGTCAATTGTCATAAATTTAGGCCCAGCACCCAGGCAGAGGAGAGAGCTCCCGTAACAGAGGATCTGGCTTCATGTCAGCAGAGAATCAGTCTGCATGTCATAGCAGAGAATGAGGCTTCACGTCACCCACCACTGCAACAGTCCATTGGCATATATTTAGGCCTAGCACACAGGCAGAGCAGAGAGGTCCCGTAACAGACAATCTGGCTTCATGTCAGCAGAGAATCAGTCTGCATGTCATAGCAGAGAATGAGGCTTCACGTCACCCACCACTGCAACAGTCCATTGGCATATATTTAGGCCTAGCACACAGGCAGAGCAGAGAGGTCCCGTAACAGACAATCTGGCTTCATGTCAGCAGAGAATCAGTCTGCATGTCATAGCAGAGAATGAGGCTTCACGTCACCCACCACTGCAACAGTCCATTGGCATATATTTAGGCCTAGCACACAGGCAGAGCAGAGAGGTCCCGTAACAGACAATCTGGCTTCATGACAGCAGAGAATTAGTCTGCATGTCATAGCAGAGAATGAGGCTTCACGTCAGCCACCACTGCAACAGTCCATTGGCATATATTTAGGCCCAGCACCCAGGCAGAGGAGAGAGGTCCCGTAACAGACAATCTGGCTTCATGTCAGCAGAGAATTAGTCTGCATGTCATAGCAGAGAATCAGGCTTCACGTCAGCCACCACTGCAACAGTCCATTGTCATAAATTTAGGCCCAGCACCCAGGCAGAGGAGAGAGGTCCCGTAACAGACAATCTGGCTTCATGTCAGCAGAGAATTAGTCTGCATGTCATAGCAGAGAATGAGGCTTCACGTCAGCCACCACTGCAACAGTCCATTGGCATATATTTAGGCCTAGCACACAGGCAGAGCAGAGAGGTCCCGTAACAGACAATCTGGCTTCATGACAGCAGAGAATCAGTCTGCATGTCATAGCAGAGAATCAGGCTTCACGTCAGCCACCACTGCAACAGTCCATTGTCATAAATTTAGGCCCAGCACCCAGGCAGAGGAGAGAGGTCCCGTAACAGAGAATCTGGCTTCATGTCAGCAGAGAATCAGTCTTCATATCATAGCAGAGAATCAGGCTTCACGTCACCCACCACTGTAAGAGTCAATTTTCATAAATTTAGGCCCAGAACCCAGGCAGAGGAGAAAGGTCCCGTAACAGACAATCTGGCTTCATGTCAGCAGAGAATCAGTCTTCATATCATAGCAGAGAATCAGGCTTCACGTCACCCACCACTGTAAGAGTCAATTTTCATAAATTTAGGCCCAGAACCCAGGCAGAGGAGAAAGGTCCCGTAACAGACAATCTGGCTTCATGTCAGCAGAGAATCAGTCTTCATATCATAGCAGAGAATCAGGCTTCACGTCACCCACCACTGCAACAGTCAATTGTCATAAATTTAGGCCCAGCACCCAGGCAGAGGAGAGAGCTCCCGTAACAGAGGATCTGGCTTCATGTCAGCAGAGAATCAGTCTGCATGTCATAGCAGAGAATGAGGCTTCACGTCACCCACCACTGCAACAGTCCATTGGCATATATTTAGGCCTAGCACACAGGCAGAGGAGAGGTTCATTCAACTTTGGGTAGCCTCGCAATATAATGGTAAAATGAAAATAAAAATAGGATTGAATGAGGAAGTGCCCTGGAGTCCAATAATATATGGTTATGGGGAGGTAGTTAATGTCTAATCTGGACAAGGGACGGACAGGTCCTGTGGGATCCATGCCTGGTTCATTTTTATGAACGTCAGCTTGTCCACATTGGCTGTAGACAGGCGGCTGCGTTTGTCTGTAATGACGCCCCCTGCCGTGCTGAATACACGTTCAGACAAAACGCTGGCTGCCGGGCAGGCCAGCACCTCCAAGGCATAAAAGGCTAGCTCTGGCCACGTGGACAATTTAGAGACCCAGAAGTTGAATGGGGCCGAACCATCAGTCAGTACGTGGAGGGGTGTGCACACGTACTGTTCCACCATGTTAGTGAAATGTTGCCTCCTGCTAACACGTTGCGTATCAGGTGGTGGTGCAGTTAGCTGTGGCGTGTTGACAAAAGTTTTCCACATCTCTGCCATGCTAACCCTGCCCTCAGAGGAGCTGGCCGTGACACAGCTGCCTTGGCGACCTCTTGCTCCTCCTCTGCCTTGGCCTTGGGCTTCCACTTGTTCCCCTGTGACATTTGGGAATGCTCTCAGTAGCGTGTCTACCAACGTGCGCTTGTACTCGCGCATCTTCCTATCACGCTCCAGTGCAGGAAGTAAGGTGGGCACATTGTCTTTGTAGCGTGGATCCAGCAGGGTGGCAACCCAGTAGTCCGCACAGGTTAAAATGTGGGCAACTCTGCTGTCGTTGCGCAGGCACTGCAGCATGTAGTCGCTCATGTGTGCCAGGCTGCCCAGGGATAAGGACAAGCTGTCCTCTGTGGGAGGCGTATCGTCATCGTCCTGCCTTTCCCCCCAGCCACGCACCAGTGATGGACCCGAGCTGCGTTGGGTGCCACCCCGCTGTGACCATGCTTCATCCTCATCCTCCTCCACCTCCTCCTCATCCTCGTCCTCCTCGTCCTCCAGTAGTGGGCCCTGGCTGGCCACATTTGTACCTGGCCTCTGCTGTTGCCAAAAACCTCCCTCTGAGTCACTTCGAAGAGACTGGCCTGAAAGTGCTAAAAATGACCCCTCTTCCTCCTCCTCCTCCTCCTCCTCCTGGGCCACCTCCTCTTCCATCATCGCCCTAAGTGTTTTCTCAAGGAGACATAGAAGTGGTATTGTAACGCTGATAACGGTGTCATCGCCACTGGCCATGTTGGTGGAGTACTCGAAACAGCGCAACAGGGCACACAGGTCTCGCATGGAGGCCCAGTCATTGGTGGTGAAGTGGTGCTGTTCTGTAGTGCGACTGACCCGTGCGTGCTGCAGCTGAAACTCCACTATGGCCTGCTGCTGCTCGCACAGTCTGTCCAGCATGTGCAAGGTGGAGTTCCACCTGGTGGGCACGTCGCATATGAGGCGGTGAGCGGGAAGGCCGAAGTTACGCTGTAGCGCAGACAGGCGAGCAGCAGCAGGATGTGAACGCCGGAAGCGCGAACAGACGGCCCGCACTTTATGCAGCAGCTCTGACATGTCGGGGTAGTTGTGAATGAACTTCTGCACCACCAAATTCAGCACATGCGCCAAGCAAGGGATGTGCGTCAAATTGGCTAGTCCCAGAGCTGCAACGAGATTTCGCCCATTATCACACACCACCAGGCCGGGCTTGAGGCTCACCGGCAGCAACCACTCGTCGGTCTGTTGTTCTATACCCCGCCACAACTCCTGTGCGGTGTGGGGCCTGTCCCCCAAACATATGAGTTTCAGAATGGCCTGCTGACGTTTACCCCGGGCTGTGCTGAAGTTGGTGGTGAAGGTGTGTGGCTGACTGGATGAGCAGGTGGAAGAAGAGGAGGAGGAAGCCGAGAAGGAGGAGGTGGCAACAGGAGGCAAAGAATGTTGCCCTGCGATCCTTGGCGGCGGAAGGACGTGCGCCAAACAGCTCTCCGCCTGGGGCCCAGCTGCCACTACATTTACCCAGTGTGCAGTTAGGGAGATATAGCGTCCCTGGCCGTGCTTACTGGTCCACGTATCTGTGGTTAGGTGGACCTTGCTACAGATGGCGTTGCGCAGTGCACACTTGATTTTATCGGATACTTGGTTGTGCAGGGAAGGCACGGCTCTCTTGGAGAAGTAGTGCCGGCTGGGAACAACATACTGTGGGACAGCAAGCGACATGAGCTGTTTGAAGCTGTCTGTGTCCACCAGCCTAAATGACAGCATTTCATAGGCCAGTAGTTTAGAAATGCTGGCATTCAGGGCCAGGGATCGAGGGTGGCTAGGTGGGAATTTACGCTTTCTATCAAATGTTTGTGAGATGGAGAGCTGAACGCTGGCGTGTGACATGGTTGAGACGCTTGGTGACGGAGGTGGTGGTGGTGGTGTTGGTGGTACATCCCCTGTTTGCTGGGCGGCAGGTGCCAACGTTCCTCCAGAGGCGGAGGAAGAGGCCGAGGCGGCAGCAGCAGAATAGGCCGAGGCGGCAGCAGCAGAAGAGGTAGCAGGGGGAGCCTGAGTGACTTCCTTGGTTTTAAGGTGTTTACTCCACTGCAGTTCATGCTTTGCATGCAGGTGCCTGGTCATGCAGGTTGTGCTCAGGTTCAGAACGTTAATGCCTCGCTTCAGGCTCTGATGGCACAGCGTGCAAACCACTCGGGTCTTGTCGTCAGCACATTGTTTGAAGAAGTGCCATGCCAGGGAACTCCTTGAAGCTGCCTTTGGGGTGCTCGGTCCCAGATGGCGGCGGTCAGTAGCAGGCGGAGTCTCTTGGCGGCGGGTGTTCTGCTTTTGCCCACTGCTCCCTCTTTTGCTACGCTGTTGGCTCGGTCTCACCACTGCCTCTTCCTCCGAACTGTGAAAGTCAGTGGCACGACCTTCATTCCATGTGGGGTCTAGGACCTCATCGTCCCCTGCATCGTCTTCCACCCAGTCTTGATCCCTGACCTCCTGTTCAGTCTGCACACTGCAGAAAGACGCAGCAGTTGGCACCTGTGTTTCGTCATCATCAGAGACATGCTGAGGTGGTATTCCCATGTCCTCATCATCAGGAAACATAAGTGGTTGTGCGTCAGTGCATTCTATGTCTTTCACCGCTGGGGAAGGGCTAGGTGGATGCCCTTGGGAAACCCTGCCAGCGGAGTCTTCAAACAGCATAAGAGACTGCTGCATAACTTGAGGCTGAGACAGTTTCCCTGGTATGCATGGGGGTGATGTGACAGACTGATGGGGTTGGTTTTCAGGCGCCATCTGTGCGCTTTCTGCAGAAGACTGGGTGGGAGATAATGTGAACGTGCTGGATCCACTGTCGGCCACCCAATTGACTAATGCCTGTACCTGCTCAGGCCTTACCATCCTTAGAACGGCATTGGGCCCCACCATATATCGCTGTAAATTCTGGCGGCTACTGGGACCTGAGGTAGTTGGTACACTAGGACGTGTGGATGTGGCAGAACGGCCACGTCCTCTCCCAGCACCAGAGGGTCCACTAACACCACCACGACCATGTCCACGTCCGCGTCCCTTACTAGATGTTTTTCTCATTGTTATGGTTCACCACAACAACAAATATATTATTTGGCCCAATGTATTGTATTCAAATTCAGCGGGATATAAATTTGAGGCCTAGTATTTAGGCGCTGGGTGACCGGTATGGATTTAGTGACAGAATTAGACTTGGAAATGCACAGAAGCGTGTGTGTGTGAAGTTATTCTGAATGACCCTATGTGCACCTTCAATATTATATACCCTTTTAGGGATAGATTTCAAATAGCTCTGATATAGCAGAAACCACTAAATTATGAAATTGCTAAATTGGGAATTGTACTTCAACCCAGAACAAAAATGTGCTTTGACGGACACTAAATATCTTGCCCAGCAACAACAGTACAGCGGTGGGTAACGAGAGATTTAGAGGGAATTAAATTTGAGGCCTAGTATTTAGGCGCTGGGTCACCGGTATGGATTTAGTGACAGAATTAGACTTGGAAATACACAGTAGCGGGTGTGTGTGAAGTTATTCTGAATGACCCTATGTGCACCTTCAATATTATATACCCTTTTTGGGATAGATTTCAAATAGCTCTGATATAGCAGGAACCACTAAATTATGAAATTGCTAAATTGGGAATTGTACTTCAACCCAGAACAAAAAATGTGCTTTGACGGGCACTAAATAACTTTCCCAGCTACAACAGGACAACGGTAACGAGAGATTTAGAGGGATTTAAATTTGAGGCCTAGTATTTAGGCGCTGGGTGACAGGTATGGGTTTAGTGACAGAATTAGACTTGGAAATACACAGTAGCGGGTGTGTGTGAAGTTATTCTGAATGACCCTATGTGCACCTTCAATATTATATACCCTTTTTGGGATAGATTTCAAATAGCTCTGATATAGCAGGAACCACTAAATTATGAAATTGCTAAATTGGGAATTGTACTTCAACCCAGAACAAAAAATGTGCTTTGACGGGCACTAAATAATCTTGCCCAGCTACAACAGGACAACGGGTAACGAGAGATTTAGAGGGATTTAAATTTGAGGCCTAGTATTTAGGCGCTGGGTGACAGGTATGGATTTAGTGACAGAATTAGACTTGGAAATACACAGTAGCGGGTGTGTGTGAAGTTATTCTGAATGACCCTATGTGCACCTTCAATATTATATACCCTTTTTGGGATAGATTTCAAATAGCTCTGATATAGCAGAAACCACTAAATTATGAAATTGCTAAATTGGGAATTGTACTTCAACCCAGAACAAAAAATGTGCTTTGACGGACACTAAATATCTTGCCCAGCTAACAACAGTACAGCGGTGGGTAACGAGAGATTTAGAGGGAATTAAATTTGAGGCCTAGTATTTAGGCGCTGGGTGACAGGTATGGGTTTAGTGACAGAATTAGACTTGGAAATACACAGTAGCGGGTGTGTGTGAAGTTATTCTGAATGACCCTATGTGCACCTTCAATATTATATACCCTTTTTGGGATAGATTTCAAATAGCTCTGATATAGCAGAAACCACTAAATTATGAAATTGCTAAATTGGGAATTGTACTTCAACCCAGAACAAAAAATGTGCTTTGACGGACACTAAATATCTTGCCCAGCAACAACAGTACAGCGGTGGTAACGAGAGATTTAGAGGGAATTAAATTTGAGGCCTAGTATTTAGGCGCTGGGTCACCGGTATGGATTTAGTGACAGAATTAGACTTGGAAATACACAGTAGCGGGTGTGTGTGAAGTTACTCTGAATGACCCTATGTGCACCTTCAATATTATATACCCTTTTTGGGATAGATTTCAAAGAGCTCTGATATAGCAGGAACCACTAAATTATGAAATTGCTAAATTGAGAATTGTATTTCAACCCAGAACAAGAAATGTGCTTGAACGGACACTAAATAACTCGCCCAGCTACAGCACTAGGGACAGATTTAGCTGGATATAAATTTGAGGCCTAGTATTTAGGCGCTGGGTGACAGGTATGGGTTTAGTGACAGAATTAGACTTGGAAATACACAGTAGCGGGTGTGTGTGAAGTTATTCTGAATGACCCTATGTGCACCTTCAATATTATATACCCTTTTAGGGATAGATTTCAAATAGCTCTGATATAGCAGAAACCACTAAATTATGAAATTGCTAAATTGGGAATTGTACTTCAACCCAGAACAAAAAATGTGCTTTGACGGACACTAAATATCTTGCCCAGCAACAACAGTACAGCGGTGGGTAACGAGAGATTTAGAGGGAATTAAATTTGAGGCCTAGTATTTAGGCGCTGGGTCACCGGTATGGATTTAGTGACAGAATTAGACTTGGAAATACACAGTAGCGGGTGTGTGTGAAGTTATTCTGAATGACCCTATGTGCACCTTCAATATTATATACCCTTTTTGGGATAGATTTCAAATAGCTCTGATATAGCAGGAACCACTAAATTATGAAATTGCTAAATTGGGAATTGTACTTCAACCCAGAACAAAAAATGTGCTTTGACGGGCACTAAATAACTTTCCCAGCTACAACAGGACAACGGTAACGAGAGATTTAGAGGGATTTAAATTTGAGGCCTAGTATTTAGGCGCTGGGTGACAGGTATGGGTTTAGTGACAGAATTAGACTTGGAAATACACAGTAGCGGGTGTGTGTGAAGTTATTCTGAATGACCCTATGTGCACCTTCAATATTATATACCCTTTTTGGGATAGATTTCAAATAGCTCTGATATAGCAGAAACCACTAAATTATGAAATTGCTAAATTGGGAATTGTACTTCAACCCAGAACAAAAAATGTGCTTTGACGGACACTAAATATCTTGCCCAGCAACAACAGTACAGCGGTGGGTAACGAGAGATTTAGAGGGAATTAAATTTGAGGCCTAGTATTTAGGCGCTGGGTCACCGGTATGGATTTAGTGACAGAATTAGACTTGGAAATACACAGTAGCGGGTGTGTGTGAAGTTACTCTGAATGACCCTATGTGCACCTTCAATATTATATACCCTTTTTGGGATAGATTTCAAAGAGCTCTGATATAGCAGGAACTACTAAATTATGAAATTGCTAAATTGGGAATTGTATTTCAACCCAGAACAAGAAATGTGCTTGAACGGACACTAAATAACTCGCCCAGCTACAGCACTAGGGACAGATTTAGCTGGATATAAATTTGAGGCCTAGTATTTAGGCGCTGGGTGACCGGTATGGATTTAGTGACAGAATTAGACTGGGATATGGCCAAAAAATGAACAGACTATTGCTGGTTAAATGCACTTGGTGTGACAGCTTCACCCTGATGTAGGCTTTAGCCAAAAAACAACCACACCATTGAGGGTTAAATGCACTTGGTGACAGGCGCAGCTTGCCCCTGATTTTGTATATGGCCAAAAAATGAACAGACTATTGCTGGTTAAATGCACTTGGTGTGACAGCTTCACCCTGATGTAGGCTTTAGCCAAAAAACAACCACACCATTGAGGGTTAAATGCACTTGGTGACAGGCGCAGCTTGCCCCTGATTTTGTATATGGCCAAAAAATGAACAGACTATTGCTGGTTAAATGCACTTGGTGTGACAGCTTCACCCTGATGTAGGCTTTAGCCAAAAAACAACCACACCATTGAGGGTTAAATGCACTTGGTGACAGGCGCAGCTTGCCCCTGATTTTGTATATGGCCAAAAAATGAACAGACTATTGCTGGTTAAATGCACTTGGTGTGACAGCTTCACCCTGATGTAGGCTTTAGCCAAAAAACAACCACACCATTGAGGGTTAAATGCACTTGGTGACAGGCGCAGCTTGCCCCTGATTTTGTATATGGCCAAAAAATGAACAGACTATTGCTGGTTAAATGCACTTGGTGTGACAGCTTCACCCTGATGTAGGCTTTAGCCAAAAAACAACCACACCATTGAGGGTTAAATGCACTTGGTCGCAGCTTGTGCTGGCGCACCACAAGACACAAAATGGCCGCCGATCACCCCAGAAAAATGAGACTGACAAACGGTCTGTGCAGCCTAAAAACAGTGAGCAATTGAGGATCAGCAGCTCAATGATCCACAGCTGCAGATCGATCAGTTAATCAAGTCCTTTGGAGGAGTTAATCTGCCTAATCTCGCCCTACTGTCGCAGCCGCAACCTCTCCCTACGCTAATCAGAGCAGAGTGACGGGCGGCGCTATGTGACTCCAGCTTAAATAGAGGCTGGGTCACATGGTGCTCTGGCCAATCACAGCCATGCCAATAGTAGGCATGGCTGTGATGGCCTCTTGGGGCAAGTAGTATGACGCTTGTTGATTGGCTGCTTTGCAGCCTTTCAAAAAGCGCCAAGAAAGCGTCACAAAAGCGCGAAGAAAGCGACGAACACCGAACCCGAACCCGGACTTTTACGAAAATGTCCGGGTTCGGGTCCGTGTCACGGACACCCCAAAATTCGGTACGAACCCGAACTATACAGTTCGAGTTCGCTCATCCCTATTCGTGTCTTTTGTAGCAAACATCTGTTTGTTTATACAGTAAACTGGAAACAGTCAGGAACGGCGTCGTCAGGAATCCATACACAAAGGCTTAGGTTGGGAATGTCTTCATATCAAATGTAACGGAAAAGGAAAATTCCACCTTTCAGTAACTATTTTACTCTGCACTCAAAAAAAGAGGCTGTTGCTAACTGAAAACCATAAATTTTAACATTGTAACATTGCTCATTTTAACATTGTACTTTTGTTAAAGGGGTCAGCCCATCACATACATTGAAGGAGGAGGCAAAGTGAAGGAGAACGAACTGCACATGCGCAGCCGTCCGACATTCATTCCTATGGGGGTGCTGAAAATGGGGCTCGGCTATTTTCGGAAGTTAGAAATGAATGGGAAGTGCACTGCGCAAGTGCGGCCACCGCTCCATTCACATCCATGGGGCTATTTTAAGCGGCTCCACTTTGAGGGCTTCATTCTAGAGATAGGTGCAAGTCCCAAAGGTGGGATCCACCCCATCAGACATTGGGGGTATGTCCAGGGGTGTAGCTAAAGGCTCATGGGCCCTGGTGCAAGAGTTCAGCTTGGGCCCCGCTTCCCACAATGCTTTGTGGCCAGGGACAGGGATGCACATAGCCTTCGTGCTGCCTGAGGCAAAAGGCTAAATTCTCAACCTAACCCCTTCCCTCCAACCAGAGGTATAACTTAACCTGCATGCACTTTCTATAATACCAGTGTCATCTTATGTGGCACAAGGATCTGTGGGCCCCCTTAAGCATCTAGGTCTGGTAGCGTCTGCTACCTCTGCACTCCCTATAGCTACGTCCCTGGGTATTGTAATTTTTTGAGGGAATCCCTGGTCCCCTGCCGATTTCTAATTCCTGTCCTTCTCGACACAGGAAATCTCACCGGTCAAACAATTAAAGTGGTTGTGCCAGATTTTTAAGTTATTCCTTATTCTGCACAGCGCTCGGCTATCTCTAGAATTCCCATAGAGTATGAATGGAGCGGCAGTGCACATTCACACCTTGCCGCTCCATCATGACGGGGGAACAGGACCCACATTCTCATGATCGGTGGGGATGTGTATAAGGGATAACTTAAAAACTTGTCACAAACGCTTTAATGGCAGCAGCAGTGACCTGCCTCAGCCAATGACTAGTTGAGGGGCCACATTTTCCTATCGAGAGGGACCAGGGAGAAGAGATCGTATCAGGAAGTGTAGGAATGTGAGTGTTGGGGGTTGACTAAGGTGAGTATTTTTAAGACGTTCTGCTGGACAACCACTTCAATATCATCTCTATCAAACATATCTCTTAATAACCACTGACTTAGCCTGTTTGCTGAAAGTTTCCCCGGAGCAAAAAAAGTATTTACACTGCACAGAGGAAACACTATTTGGCCCCTTTCACATGGGCGACTTTTCTGCGCGGGTGCAATGCGTGAGTTGAACGCATTGCACCCGCACTGAATCAGGACCCATTCATTTCTATGGGGCTGTTCACATGAGCGGTGAATTTTACGCATCACTTGTGCGTTGCGTGAAAATCGCAGCAAGCTCTATTTTGTGCGTTTTCCATAGAAGTGAATGGGCTGCGTGAAAATCGCAATCATCCGCAAGCACATGGTGATGGATCATGTGATGGACCATGTGATGAATGCAGTGCCGTCATCAAAGGTCCTATTGCTCACAGATTAAGACCGAAAAGATGCCGGCTGCGCGAACAAGTGGATTAAGGTGAGTTTAATTATTTATTATTTATTTTAACCCCTCCAGCCCTATTTTACTATGCATTCTGTATTCAGAATGCTATTATTTTCCCTTATAACCATGTTATAAGGGGAAATAATACAATCTACACAACCTTGAGCCCAAACCTGAACTTCTGTGAAGAAGTTCAGGTCTGGGTACCACATTCAGTTTTTTTATCAAAACGAATTCCACCCGCACGATAAAAACTGAACAACGGAACGCAATCGCAGTCAAAACTGACTGCAATTGCGTCCCTTATTTGCGCGGGTTTGCCGCAACGCATTCGGACCTTATCCGGACACGCTCGTGTGAAAGAGGCCTTTATCTGGTATTGCTTATATTGCACCAACCTATATGGCAGCACTATACATATATTGTGATTACTCATCTCAGAACCTGTCATTAATGGGGTTCAGTCATACACATATACATTCAGCCATTTGACATATCTGTATATTTTTGAATTGTGGCAGAGAAAAGTAGTACCTGGAGGAAACTCACATAAAAACAAGAAACGGGGTCAAATTATTGAAAGGGTAAAAATGTCCTCCATCACTCAGGTCCCAAAAGTATTATGATATAAGTGCATGCAAATATTTAGGGTTGTACATGTTTGGGGGCTTTTCAGCCTGAGATCCCCATGTCGCTAGACCTGTGGAGGGAAGCACACTTACCTGCTCCTTGCCACTGGACTTCTGCTCTTTCAATCATCACTGCCACTCCGATCCAGCTAGTCAACATGCAGTTTGACAGGAGTCACGTGTGCCGCTGCAGTCAACGACTGGCTGCAGCAGTGACATATCTCCCATGCGTCCAGTGAACGATTGGATTGAGGTATGGGGAATACATCACCGCTGTGGCGGCACACGTAACCACCATCAAACCAAAATTTGACATGCAAAACTATAGCGCATCAGTGGCAAGGAAAGGGGGAAGGCGTAAAGGAGAGGGAACCCAGCATCAGGGAGCAGATAACAGGCAGGATATACAGTAGGTGTTCACTGTGTGATACAGGCTTGAGGTTAGTAAGGCCTGTTGGTTATTCTAGATGATGGGATGGGTGTCTGAACTGTTTTTCCTCACTGGCAGAATGGTCTGTAAAGCTGTGGTTTTGCTGATCACTCTGCTGAGATGTTTCCTTGAAGAAGGAGCTCTGGCATGTGCTTCCTATCTCCTCTTTGTCTGGACTCAAACTCCCCTCCTGGCAGGAAGTAGGACCAGCCCACTCCTACCAAGAGGGGAGGAACAGGGGGGTATGGAATGAATTGCCTACAACAAAACATAAGAATACATTGCATATAAAACAATTGCAGATACCCCCAGGTCTGGGGTACTACATACGTACTTTATATCAATATACACTTACCTAAAGAATTATTAGGAACACCTGTTCTATTTCTCATTGATGCGATTATCTAGTCAACCAATCACATGGCAGTTACTTCAATGCATGTAGGGTTGTGGTCCTGGTCAAGACAATCTCCTGAACTCCAAACTGAATGTCAGAATGGGAAAGAAAGGTGATTTAAGCAATTTTGAGCGTGGCATGGTTGTTGGTGCCAGACGGGCCGGTCTGAGTATTTTACAATCTGCTCAGTTACTGGGATTTTCACGCACAACCATTTCTAGGGTTTACAAAGAATGGTGTGAAAAGGGAAAAACATCCAGTATGCGGAAGTCCTGTGGGCGAAAATGCCTTGTTGATGCTAGAGGTCAGAGGAGAATGGGCCGAGTGATTCAAGCTGATAGAAGAGCAATGTTGACTGAAATAACCACTCGTTACAACCGAGGTATGCAGCAAAGCATTTGTGAAGCCACAACACGCACAACCTTGAGGCGGATGGGCTACAACAGCAGAAGACCCCACCGGGTACCACTCATCTCCACTACAAATAGGAAAAAGAGGCTACAATTTGCACAAGCTCACCAAAATTGGACTGTTGAAGACTGGAAAAATGTTGCCTGGTCTGATAAGTCTCGATTTCTGTTGAGACATTCAAATGGTAGAGTCCAAATTTGGCATAAACAGAATGAGAACATGTATCCATCATGCCTTGTTACCACTGTGCAGGCTGGTGGTGGTGGTGGTGGTGTAATGGTGTGGGGGATGTTTTCTGGGCACACTTTAGGCCTCTTAGTGCCAATTGGCCATCGTTTAAATGCCACGGGCTACCTAAGCATTGTTTCTGACCATGTCCATCCCTTCATGACCACCATGTACCCATCCTCTGATGGCTACTTCCAGCAGGATAATGCACCATGTCACAAAGCTCAAATCATTTCAAATTGGTTTCTTGAACATGACAATGAGTTCACTGTACTAAAATGGCCACCAAAGTCGCCAGATCTCAACCCAATAGAGCATCTTTGGGATGTGGTGGAACAGGAGCTTCGTGCCCTGGATGTGCATCCCTCAAATCTCCATCAACTGCAAGATGCTATCCTATAAATATAGGCCAACATTTCTAAAGAATGCTATCGGAACCTTGTTGAATCAATGCCACGTAGAATTAAGGCAGTTCTGAAGGCAAAAGGGGGTCCAACACCGTATTAGTATGGTGTTCCTAATAATTCTTTAGGTGAGTGTATATTCATTCATTCCAAGCAGCTGATGGTTGCCTATCTCTGCTGATTCCTGGGTCCGCTGTTGCTTTCTGCTTAGTCTCTTCATTGATACTGAACAGAACGATAAAAATAAAGTTTCTTTATTCAAAGAACAGCTGTCCGTAAGAATCTATTTTGCACAGAGATCATAATCCGTGCAGCTGTCTCTTTAGTAAGAGCAATCTACCCACCCTCCGCCTTCCCAGAGCCTTCACATAGCCATATGAGGGCTTGTTGTACTTTCTAATAGCACCATTTAATATTGCATATGATGTAACAGAGAGCAGGAAAAAAAATCCAAATGGGGTGAAATTGGGAAAAGAAAAGCAAAATGGATTTTGTTTTTATGGAGTTCCCCATGCGGTAAAAATGACCTGTTACTTTCATTCTCCAGGTCAGTACGATGACGGCGATACATTTGTATAGTTTTGCTTGTATTTTAACACTGGGGGGGAAAAAAAAGTTGAATTTTTTTTTTCTTTTCATTGCCATATTCTGACCCCCTATGACTTTTTTGTAGTTATATATACGGGGCTGTATAAGGGCAAAATTTTTGCAGAGCAATCTGTACTTTTAATTGATGCATTTTTGGGGTGCTTATGACTTTTGGATCACATTTTATAAAGAAATTTGTGGGAGGTGAAGCGACCAAAAAACAGCGAGTTTCCGTTTTACCGTTTACCATATGGGATAAATATTTTTATATTTTAATACTATGGGCGTTTACACATGCAGTGATTCCCATGATGCTTATTTTTTATTGTTTATGTATTTTTACTTCTGGGAAATGAATGAGTGATTTCAACTTTTATATTTTTTTAAATATATATATAAAATTTATATATATTTTTTTTAAACTTTTTTTTTAAACTTTTTTTTAAGTCACCCTAAGGGATTATGACTAACAATCATATACAGTACAGACCAAAAGAGTTTTCTTTATTTTCAATTGTAGATTCACACTGAAGGCATCAAAACTATGAATTAACACACGTGGAATTATATACATAACAAAAAAGTGTGAAACAACTGAAAATATGTCATATTCTGGGTTCTTCAAAGTAGCCACCTTTTGCTTTGATTACTGCTTTGCACACTCTTGGCATTCTCTTGATGAGCTTCAAGAGGTAGTCACCTGAAATGGTCTTCCAACAGTCTTGAAGGAGTTCCCAGAGATGCTTAGTACTTGTTGGCCCTTTTGCCTTCACTCTGCGGTCCAGCTCACCCCAAACCATCTTGATTGGGTTCAGGTCCGGTGACTGTGGAGGCCAGGCCAACTAAACGCAAACCGGATGGAATAGCATGCCGCTGCAAGATGCTGTGGTAGCCATGCTGGTTCAGTATGCCTTCAATTCTGAATAAATCCCCAACAGTGTCACCAGCAAAGCACCCCCACACCTCCTCCTCCATGCTTCACGATGGGAACCAGGCATGTAGAGTCCATCCGTTCACCTTTTCTGCGTCGCACAAAGACACGGTGGTTGGAATTAAAGATCTCAAATTTGGACTCATCAGACCAAAGCACAGATTTTCACTGGTCTAATGTCTATTCCTTGTGTTCTTTAGCCCAAACAAGTCTCTTCTGCTTGTTGCCTGTCCTTAGCAGTGGTTTCCTAGCAGATATTCTACATTGAAGGCCTGATTCACACAGTCTCCTCTTAACAGTTGTTCTAGAGATGTGTCTGCTGCTAGAACTCTGTGTGGCATTGACCTGGTCTCTAATCTAAGCTGCTGTTAACCTGCGATTTCTGAGGCTGGTGACTCGGATGAACTCATCCTCCGCAGCAGAGGTGACTCTTGGTCTTCCTTTCCTGGGGCGGTCCGCATGTGACCCAGTTTCTTTGTAGCGCTTGATGGTTTTTGTGACTGCACTTGGGGACACTTTTAAAGTTTTCCCAATTTTTCGGACTGACCTTCATTTCTTAAAGTAATGATGGCCACTCGTTTTTCTTTACTTAGCTCCTGTTTTCTTGCCATAATACAAATTCTATCAGTCTATTCAGTAGGACTATCAGCTGTGTATCAACCTGACTTCTCTACAACGCAACTGATGGTCCCAACCCCATTTATAAGGCAAGAAATCCCACTTATTAAACCTGACAGGGCACACCTGTGAAGTGAAAACCATTTCAAGTGACTACCTCTTGAAGCTCATCAAGAGAATGCCAAGAGTGTGCAAAGCAGTAATCAATGAAAAAGGTGGCTACTTTGAAGAACCTAGAATATGACATATTTTAAGTTGTTTCACACTTTTTTGTTATGTATATAATTCCATATGTGTTAATTCATAGTTTTGATGCCTTCAGTGTGAATCTACAATTTCCATAGTCATGAAAATAAAGAAAACTCTTTGAATGAGAAGGTGTGTCCAAACTTTTGGTCTGTACTGTGTCTAAAAAAAAGTAGAAACCCAGCAGCTATGGTGCCTGCTGCACTCCCAAGTGGGTGCTGTCTTTAAAGTGATGACTTGTACAGTCGAGGTCTCCAAGGAGTTAAAAGGAATCTCACCTTCAAAATCATTCTCAAAGGAATCATACTGCCACTTAGGATACATAGGTGCCCCACAACATCGCCATGACTTTCTTGCAAAGATGAAATTCTCCAATTCTGATAAAATGCTTATTTTTATTATTATGCAGATACAGTTTAACGGACCGTGGCTCTGCCAGTAATGCTGCTTACAGAGCTGGTGGTGAGACGGTGGGGAAGCCAAGTGCATCGACACAGCGCTTCCTCCCATGGTGCCCCGAAAATCTGATTTGCATAAAAATAAGCAAAACTCAGGATTAAAAGACTAGATTTTCAAAAGAAATGTATGGTATGGTTATATTTTAAAGCCCCTACCCTACATGGCGTTATACTTACTTTAAAACTGATTGTGGAGTTGGCAGACTCCCTTTAGAAATACCATTTTGGACATTTATGTCATATACACAGTATATGCCAGGGCTGGCCAACCTGCGGCTCTCCAGCTGTTGCAGAACTACAACTCCCAGCATGCCCAGTCTGCCTACAGCTATCAGCCTGCAGCAGGGACTAGTGGGAGTTGTAGTTTTACAACAGCTGGAGAGCCACAGGTTGGCCAGCCCTGGTATATGCTATATCTGATATCCTGGGTCTCACCTATGAGACAAATATCTATCTCGATGCACCTGTCTTGGAATGGACAGGTAGCCACCCATTGTGCTGGCTCGGCTTTTTTCTAAAGGGCTATTCAAATGAATGGGTGAAACTGGGCCCTATTCTGGAGATAGGAATAAGTCTCTTAGGTGACCCACACCTATATGACAATTATGGCATATCCTGATGATTTGCCGTGAATGTCCTAGGTGGTAATACCCCTTTAGGCTAGATATGCATTTTAGAAAGCAGTCCTCTGAATGCTGCTTTAGACAACACCTACTACCCCCTTCCCCAATACAGATGCAACTAAGTATGGCTCAGCTGAACATGTTTGTGTTCTGAATTGGGAGAGGGCAGTAAGCCAGTGCCAGACATCTCTACCTGTGGCTTACCTCACTAAAAACAAAACTATCAATCATGTTGAAATTCAACTACCAGATCCTTCTCTACTCCAACATCGGATTGCCTCTCATCAGCACAAAGCACAGGGAAGTGGCTTAGCCAGGTTAGAGGCCTCGGTGGGATCTGGGGGGTACAGGACAGGGCATAAATGCCTGATTGGTGGGGCTCCAACGACTAGGGCCCCCACAGATTACAAGAATGGCGGTCTGTTTCCCCCACTTGAATTGTGTAGCAGACACACTTGCGCACTACCTCTCCATTCAGCTCTATGGAAGTGCCGGAGATGAACACTTGTATTCGGCTATCTCTGGCAGTTCCATAGAGTTGAATGGAGTGGCAAACATTGATGCATGTCAGATGCTCAATTAAAACACGGGCCCTTGTTCTCATGTTTGGTAGGGAAAGGGTCCAGTGGTTGCACATCTGGATCTCAGAGACTTAACCTCTCTACTGTGATTAGGAGAAAAGTTCTTGTAATGGAACAACCCCTTGAACTTTTTGATAAATTAGGCTTCAAGTACATTGCAGAGCTGTGTGCATGGAGGTTTATAGGAATCACACAAATCTCTGTAGCTCCATAATACAAATTCATAGGAACTCTGTGGTCCTGCTCCATACAGCACCCTATCCTGGAGATATTTTCTCCTAGAAACAATATGGCTAGGGAAGACTAACTCTGTACTGTAGCAGTGATGAAACATGACAACCAAGGAGGTCTATGGGCCACTTATACATCTGTGTGCAACTTGGAGGTTATAGAGAGCTGCAATACTCTTGTGCATGATGCCTAAGACTGACTATTAGATAGATGTCAGCAAGCAGTTATCTCTCCCGTATCCAGGGTGCACCTAGCCTTTCTGCAGCATGAGGCGAAAAACTGAAACGGCTTCGCCCCCCATGCCAATTTCTTACTCTAACCCTTTGCCACAATGTAAGTGGTCATTGCCCATGGCCCATCTGCTGACTCCCTCTTGCTCTTCCTGATGCTGCCTGGCCTCATTGGTGGTGCACCCCTGCCCATATCCCCCCATACACACTCATCTCGGCCATGCATGAATTTGTCCTGAATGAGGTGAGATGAGAGAATAACAGGATTGGGCAGCTGAACTGTAACTGCCTGATATTTATCTTCCCTGACATCACCCATCCAAGGTGAATCAGATGGCCCCTGTACATATTAGATGGTCACCCATTCATACTGAAAATCATGGGTTAGGGTGAGATTTATTTAATGTCTATGGTCACCTTAAGTCATATTGGTTTCCAGGCCCTTACAAATTTCAAGAGCGAACAGCACCCACGCATTTCCTGTGGAGCCGACCACATCTACATACCCATCTCTCATTATCTTTCCGGAAAAAGCGCCACTTTTCCATGGGCTGTGGCTGATATTCAGACTGATTCCTTTGGGGCCACTAGAGGAAATTATATTGCAGGCCCACTCCTGTCCATACAGAACCTTAAGGTCTCTGTTTTATTAGGGGTCCATTATTGTCAGAGCTTGGGCAGACTGGAGAATCCTTTGGTTCTCTGGTGGTTCCAGTCCAACCCTGCAGATATTACAACTCATCGGCATTGACATGAATGGCAGTACCATAGACAGTTCATGGAAAAAAGTGGCACTCTTTCTGGGAAAATAAAATGTTTTCTAGTCTTGGACAACATCTTGGCAATCTATAGATGTTACATCTACCCGACTGCGCTATTCTCAGTTAATAATGGCCTTCACATGTTTCATCTAAATGTTAACCTTATGAAATTCGATGCATATGTGATTTTTATCATTTTGGCGGGTTGGTGAGAAAAAGATATAATGTGTAAAGGAATTACAATAACTATGGAATGCATTGAAATCTGAGCCTGCTATATATAGTTACGCTATGGACCTGGACGCAGTCATGTAGGTTCTGCAATGTTGATATCCAGAAGATACCTGTGACAGTGAATATGTTGTATATAGACTTAGAATATTGCATAAACTATTGGGCCTTAGTCTTCTACCTGGAAATTATGCATGAATTTAGAATGGGGTTTGTATGCCAATAAAAGGTAGGCTATCATCGCATACAGGTATCATGACTATTGTGTCAGGTACATTTAACATTTGATTTCTTCTACTCAGTGGTAGTCTCTTTTCCAAGCCAAGATGGTCAGTGGTATAGTTGACACCTGGTTTGTGTTTGTTAGTGGTGTAGGCTGCGTCCTGTCTTTGGTGGTGAGTTCAGTTAGAGTCTGGTCTCTGGTGGTCATTGGTAGATCCAGATGATGTCTGAGGCTTCACCACTTGGTCACATTTCCTGTGCTGAGGTTGAGTCGGAGAGGAGAGATTCACATAAGCTTTAATCCATGTGATGACCATTGCTATGATTCCTTAAACCGCCCAATGTTCAGGCAGATTATTGCTTGTACAATACAAGATTTTGTTAGTTTTGTATGAACACTTGTTAGCGATAATCCGCCAGTGTAAATGTGCTGCCTCTTAACCAATGAATCAGTGAAACGTGCCTTCTAAACAGTATTCTGCTGCCAAACAATGATTCTGTATGGGTCTGAGCAATGGCATTAGCGATCTCCTCAATACTGTGAAGAAGATCGCTGCATATAAATGTCTCTATCTCCTTCACTGACAAGCAGATGATTGTTGGGAACGCTTCCTTCCCAACAATCATCTGCTCAATTGAGCAGTGCAAAGGGACCTTGGTCTGATTAGATTCAAGGCCAGTCCATTGCAAGGCAGCAGCATAAAGTGCTAGACTGAAACATCTGTCATCAAGGGCAAGGGAGCAACCCACCAGCTGTGACACCTGTGAAATGGAACAAAACACAGCAGAAACAATCCAAACATTATGACAATTACCAAAGCCTAAAACCCAAAGTAAAAAATAAAAATAAAAACAGGGAGGGAGGGTGATTTCATGCCCATAGGCTGAAGGCAAAACCTATTTTACCATTGCTCTTTTTATAGGCTTACTATTCACGGGCCCTCTTTCCAGCTAAGCTAAATTAAACTGGACCTCTGGCTCACAAGCTAAGGCCTCCCCACATAGACCATTTTCTTTCTTTTGTCTTCTATGTTGGTGGTCTTTGGGTTTATTTTAGAAAAGTCCAACTCCAAAACAGATGATCAGTGGGGTTGCCGTGTGTGGGATCCTCACCAATTTGATATTGATGACCGATCTTGGGTCTAGCTTATCAGAGATCCCTGTTAATAGAACCTGCAGAGTATCCAGATTTTCCTGTGTACCATACAACACAGGATCTATGGTCTAAATCTGGAGGGGAAAATGGCTAGAGACAGTACTGTGTCTATGAGAGTTGCGCCTTCCAGCACAACTAAACAAGGTAAGCACATATACTGCTAGCACTCATCCTATCCATTACAGCTATTGCACATGAAGCCTTGTACTTTCTTCACAGTGCATCTCCATTTTTAATTTACTATTGACTGTCAGATTCATAAGTTGTCTGTACATTTTCTAAAGTAACTGGAAAATTAGAGTATTTCCACCGTCTTCATGATCTAGTCAAATACTTATTTTTATTTCTATTGGAGCTGACATTTCAAATTCCCTCATGTCAGGAAACACAGGACAGATGTGGGTGGAAGATAATATTTGTATCTTTATATAGCCTAAGTAATTATAGGCACCCTTTGAAATCTGTTAGTATAATAAAATTTGATATACATTCTTCATTTCATATAGGAATGTATTTCATACTACAGTTTCCTGGCAACAGCTTGGCAGTAGAAGGAATTTCAGATTTATTGAGGCATCTTGATTGTTTTATCATTTTCTTTCTATTATACTATATAGTTGACAGTATATTATCTGCTCACTCAATTTCCTTCTGTGACATTGCCCTTGATACGTGCACCCTATACTTACAATCAAAAACACATGACTAGACAGGTCACTGCCTCCCACAAGTGCAACACGCCAGACCTGCAGGGTATAGCGACAGTGAGGTCACGGTATGGGCAATTGAGGGTTGCTCACTTTCTGGAGGACCCTGGGCAGGCTTGTAGCAGTGAATGAGAGGCAGACACTAATTCCTCTGGGGCACACTCTGGGTGTAGAGACCTGGCCTGATGTTGGGTGAGGTGCCCTGGTTGTTGCAGGTGTTTAGAGTGCCTGAGGCAAGGTCCCTTTAAGGTACGTGACGCCAGTGCCTGTAACGGTGGCACACCGGTTTTCAGTAGCAATAAGTGAGGTACACGGATGATATGGTGAACCAAACGTTGCTTTACTTGGTGACAACAGTCCAACTTTATACATGCAGTACAGAAGAGGTTAATGCAGTCCTTTACAGTTCCAAAAGCACAGCAGGTTTCAATCTTGCAAGATACTTGGAGGGTATATAATTAATGCTTGGCAGTGCTATGCTGCTCTATCCCCACAGCTATTCTAGCTGGCTGGATCCCAAGGCCCGGATGCCTATTCGCTGGCTTAAATCCTTGGTATGAATTCCTTCCTCCAGTATTGGCACTTGCTTAAGGTTACAATACCTTTTACTTCCTAGCTGTCTCTCTCTGCTTCAGATGACAGATGACTACGGGTTGCTCCCAGGAGGTGCTGTCCTACTACTGGGGTATCTCAACTAAGCTATCCTTAGCCTCAGGAGCTTCAGGCTGACTAGGTGACTCCTCCTAGTCCCCTGGAATACACTACCTCTCCCCTGTCTGGGCCTTCCTATATATATCTAGGGCTCTCTAGCTCCCTCTAACGTCTGGGAGGCTAAACTACACCCTGACAGGCCTGACACCCAGATAACAACACAGAGAAAATACACAAATGCAATACGACACATTAACCTGTGTAGTGCCCACCTTTACCTAGTGGGACACTACACAAGATCAACACACTTCTCTCCTGCTGCTGTCATCATTCCTATAATCTGATTGCTTTAGCAGTACCGTCTCCACCCAATGTATGGCATCATCCCTGTCACATACAGCTTTGTCTTCAGTAGAGAGTGGGCAAGTCACTGCGTCCAACAACATCAACACATTCTATCCTGCTGCTGTCACCATTCCCATCATCTGATTGGTTTAGCAGTGCTGTCTCCACCCAATTTATGACATCACCTTTGTTCTCATTAGAGAGTGGACTGGTCACCGCCTCCCATAAGATCTACACACTTCCCTCCTGCTGCTGTCATCATCACTATCATCTGATAGAGAGTGGACAAGTCACCGACTCCTACAGGATCAGCACGGTCCTTTCCTGATATACTTCCATGATTTAAATTTTATGGTCCTGTTTAAACAAAATTGAACCAGCCATAAGATCAGCACACTCTTCACCTGCCACTCTTATCCATGATTGACTTTACAGTGCTGTGCTAATTAATTCCTAATATATCTCTATAAGGGTTGGAGCTCTTTCTTGGTCATGCAAAAAATGCCAATGTCTCGTGGTAAATAGAGGAAAATGATGAACATTTGATTTACTTACATATTTTAATTTTTGGGTGTGATGAATTTAAGCACTGTTCACCTTGTTGTATAACTACAGTAGTAGGTGCTGTATCTCTTACCAGTCTTTTGAATGCCCCCACCAAGCATTTACCCTCTCACACTCAACACCAACCTGAGCATACTCTGCCCTATCTTCAGTCCCACAGATCTCCGAATCCAGCTCTGCACACTTCTCTCATCAGGTCCATGGAGCTTGCTTTCCTGATGACAGCCAGCAGGATATGGGGGTCTTGGTCCTATCTCTTCTCTTAGTGATGGCTGCTTGGGTCCCTCTACTGCACCTGCCAGACTGCCTGCGTACAGCAGGGACACCCCAAGTGGCCCTGGCTAGAGGCATCCTGCTGGTCCTCCAGGATCCACCTGGGTTGTCACAAGGCAGCACCTATCAGGGAGGCGATTGAATAGTGTGTCTCCTGAAACCCTATAGTCACACCATTGATTCCTCACTAACACATGTCCTCAAATTAAAGGGGTATTTGCTTTAAGTTGTCCCTATCTGGGACATTTATGGCATATCCATAAGATATGTCATCAATGACAGATTGGTGTGGGTCCTACCTCTGGGATCTACTCCTATCGCAAGAACGGGTCCCTTAGTGAACAGAGACCATGGGCCCAATCATGGCTACAACTCCATTCATCAGTTATGAACTCTCAAAAATATCTGAGAACGCATTTTTGGAAGTCCCATAGCAGTGAAGGGAGAGGACACCATGCATATCTGGTATGATCTCCATTCATCGCGAGACTTTGTTCTTGAGATAGAAGCAGCAGGTCCCAGATGCAGGAACCGCACCGATCAGACATTTCTAGCATAGCCTATCGATATGATATAAATACACCAGATGGGAATCCTCCTTTAGGCAACTATTTAGTATAAATTCCCAGTGTAGTCCACATTGTCATCAAATTCCAGAAGCTTTATTCCTGTTCTGAGACTGCAGAAAGACAATAATATTACAACAGCTTTGTGCCTCAACCCGCTGCCAATCAGTCATCTCAAACTTCCAGCAGTTGCCTTCATTTAGTGTACATGTCACGGGGAATCTATTAATGCTTTTCCAGGCATAGATAACCCTGAAGGCTGCCTGCATAATTCTTCGCTTGTCACAGATGCTTATTGTACCATATATTTCCACAATACTCCAAGGAAGAACTATCGCTTACACTTGCAAGTAAAACATTTTAACATATAGAAATTGTGACATCAACACAGAAAAAATATATGCTGCCTAGGCGTAGAACAACACTGTTGTGCAGTGACCCAGAGGATCACTGCAAATGGGTTAAAGTCAACTAGGATCATTGCTAAGAGTTAACTCTATGCTAAGTAGTTAATGTTATTTGTTTTTAAAGTACTCTTTTCCTTGCACTATGTATATACCAAATGGTTTGTATGGGCTACATATAGTTAACACTGGCAATCCTAGTTAGGTTGCTGTACCTGCTCAGCACCCTCCCCCCAGCTTGGAGAGTTTACCTGTTTGTGTCCAAAAGGGAAGACTGGTTGGTGGAATTTTCACCCCTGAGACTGAAAACTGCCAGAGAACAGATTAACCGAAAGACTACTCCAGAGAGAGTAAGAGAACAGACATTCACAGAAAGTGGACAGCCATTTCAAGGCCATGCCGAAAAGACAGTATAATATTCACTCGTTTCTGGCAAAAAGACTTTACTGTTTGTGGGAAGGATATATTGCTTCGGTGCCCGCCACACTTTGGGGATGGAGTGGCCATCAGGATCTGGGATCCGCATGCCACAGACTGGGCGTTGCCCAAGGTGTTAACTAGAACTATACCTGTGGTTATCTAGGAAAATTGCAAAGTGTATCTAGAGAGAGAGAGAGAGACATCAAGAGGATGACTACATTAATTGATACTGCCTATACACAACTAATGGAAAAAGTCTACTTTGTGCTATAACTCAGAACTGTGACTATTGCTGCTCTGTGTTCTGTAACTCCTGTCATTTATTCAGTATAGAGCAACTTTTTTTTATTGTAACCATACAGGCCTAGTCATAAAATCCCTCATCATCTGCTGGTACCTACCTAAGCCTGTCCTCCTGCCTTAAACTCATATACTTAACATCAAGGGAACTCTGACCACCATTAGACAGGAGCCCCAATACCAAGATGCGGTCCAAGGGAACAAAAATGTTCTGCCCACTATTCACTGCATGGCCCCTGGGAGAACTAGAGTGAGGACAGCCAATATGAACCACCACTCCTATAAGTGCCACAACTACCACTTCTTCTCCCCGGCTTTCCGGCTGTGGGTCACTGCACTTGCTATTTTTAAAAAGCAGTGCTACATCTGCCCACAGGTAGTCTGAGGTATTACAGCTCAGCCCCATTCACTTAAATGGAGCTGTGCTGCACTGTTAGAACCAACCAGGGACAGGTGTAGTGTTGTTTTTGGAAGAAAGCAGTCATGCTCTTCTAAATTTGGACAACCCTCTTATCTATAATCCACACCTCTTATAGTCATTTAGTGTAGTTCAAAGTTTAATGCGTTTTGACTGACTGGTGGAAAGAGGAATGCAGTAATACTGCAATTATAAAACATCTATCGTAGTTATTATTACAATAAAGATCTAGATTTTTATGAACTTTTTTGCAATGGCAGACTAACTATATTAGGGCAAAGTTATGTAACCAGAGGGGCACCCACAGCCCTTGGTAAGAGCATTCCTTAACCCCTTCAAGACGAAACACATTTTTGTCTTTTCCTCTCCATGTTCCAATAGCCATAACTTTTTTTTCATTTGTGTAATTGTATGATGCCCTGGAGATGGTGGACCTGGTAGAGAGCTACGAGGCTACTATAAATCTTAAGGAGGGTTCTTTCAGGAGAGGGGCAGTCAAGCCCAGGATGTACCCCCTATGGACCTGGTTCTGATGGTCTGTTGGTTGTGTCAGAAGGCTAGCCATGTACGAGCTGACTGTCCCCATCAGGTGGAACCAATAGACACGAACTATGGCTTCCGTCAGTCGTTATATGCCAGGAAGCTGTGTGCAGCAGGTACCCTAGAAACTCTAAATAACTTGTGCTAGGTGGAAGTGGGAGACACTCCAGCGGAGGCCCTGCTGGACTCAGGGAGTCTGTTGTCCCTGGTAAGGGCTCCCCTGGTACGGTCCACTGAGTATACTGTCCGGAAAGTCGGGGTCATGTGCATCCATGGGGACTATTACACCGCCCTGGTGTTTCTAACTATGGGGGCCGACAGGTGGACTCACAAAGTGGTGGTTGCCACAAACTTACACTACGAACTTATAATAGGGAGAAACTTCCCTGGTTTCCCGACACTGTGGCCTGCTACGAAAGTGACTGAGACCCATGAGACAGGGGTAACCCCAGCAGAGTGGCCTTGCTCCAGGGGGAGGCCAGAATCCTGGGAACCCGAGGCCAAAGGGCCAGGGGTAGGGGTGACCGCCATTTTGGTGGAAGAGGGGGAGACAACCCCACTGAGTGTAATGGTGGGAGACGTGAAGGACTTGCCACCAGGGCCTGAGCTGGCAGACTTCAATGTCTCCGGGGATAATTTTGGCACTGCACAATACCGTGACCCCACCCTATCCCGAGCCTGGGAAAATGTATTAATAGTAGATGGTGAACCACAGCTGGGGTCAGTGTTCCCCTGTTTTGTGGTTCAGCAGGATATGTTGTATCGAGTAAGCCAGCTGCGGGGTGAACCCATTAAACAGTTAGTGGTGCCCGAGGCTTAGAGTTAGCTCACCATGTTCTCGGGGGTCATCTGGGAATGCAGATAACATAGGAACGGATACTACAATGGTTTTACTGGCCCAGTGTGTTTAGGGAGATGGATGAATTCTGTAAGTCTTGCCCGACCTGCCAGGCAACTAGCCCTCAGCACCTTTTCCACAGTGCCTTGGTACCTATCCCGATCATCGAGGTACCGTTTGAGCAAATCGCTATGGACCTCGTAGGCCCAGTACCGAAGTCCGCTAGAGAACACCAACACATCTTGGTCGTCCTGGACTACGCCACTCAGTACCTGGAGGCAGTGCCACTGCGACATACATCGGCTAAACTTATAGCTAAAGAGCTAATGGAGATGTTCTCTCGAGTGGGGCTACTTAAAGAAGTTCTGACTGACCAGGGGACCCCTTTTATGTCCAAGGTCATGAGGGAACTCTGCAAGTTGCTAAGTTGCTGCATATCAAACAGTTACGGACGTCCATGTACCATCTGCAAATGGATGGTCTGGTTGAAAGGTTTAACAAAACACTAAAAACCATGTTAAAAAGGGTGGTGTCTAAAGATGGGAAGGACTGGGACCTTCTTCTGCCATATCTCATGTTTGCTGTGTGAGAGGTACCCCAGACCTATACTGGGTTCTCGCCCTTTGAATTGCTATATGGCGAACATCATCGTGGTTTGTTGGACGTAGCCAAAGAGGCATAGAAACAGCAACCCACTCCGCATAGAAGTGTCTTTGAGTATGTTACCAAGACGCAACAGTGGATAGAGAGCGTTTTTGCCTCTTGCCAAGGAGCATATGGAGGCGGCTCAGTGAGCTCAGAGTCGGATCTTTAATCGGCAGGCTCGGGTCCGGATCATTAACCTGAGTGGGTTTTGGTTCTGGTGCCGACCGTGGACAGTAAGTTCCTGGCCAGGTGGCAGGGGCCCTACATGGTACTTGAAAAAAATTGGAGAGATAAATTACAAGGTACACCAGCCAGGGAGGCGAAAGCTGGAGCAGGTGTACCATGTGAATCTACTCAAACCGTGGAACGATAGGGAAACCTGTACTGAAGACAGGTTTTCTGGGGGAAGCGGTTTCAGTCCCACTGTCTGAAACAAGTGAAAAGGGCTGCCACAGTAATAATTGCTCACAGCCTCTCCTCTCAGCAAGCTCAGGAGGCCAAGGAGTTTATTAGCCGGAACACGGATGTGTTTTCGGATCTCCCTAAACGCACTTCCTCAATTCGGCATGACAATGTCACTGAGCCTCAGGCGAAAGTCCGGGTAAAACCATACTGGGTACCCGAGGCTCGGCGACAAGCCATCTCAGAGGAAGTGCAGTTGATGCTGAGACTAGACATCAGAGTACTCTAAAAGTGAGTGGGCTAGTCCTATAGTGCTAATACTCAAGCCGGACGGGATACTCCGGTTTTGTAATGACTTCCGAAAACTAAACGAGATCTCTAAGTTTAATGCATATCCCATGCCTCGGGTGGATGAGCTTATTGAGAGGTTAGGCCAAGCCCAGTATTTTTCTGTTTTGGACCTCACTAAAGGTACTGGCAGGTACCCTTTATGGAGGCTGCCAAAGAGAAAACTGCCTTCATCACACCAGAGGGGCTGTACCAATATAAGGTGTTACCCTTCAGTCTGCATGGCGCCCCTGCCACTTTTCAATGGTTCATGGACATTGTGCTGCGTCCACATGGTCGGTACGCTTTGGCTTACCTGGACGATATTGTCATCCACAGTACCGACTGGGAAAGTCATCTACATAAAAAGGGCAGGCTGTAGTAGACTCCCTTAGGAAGGCTGGACTGACCGCTAACCCAAAGAAATGCTTGATAGAGTTAGAGGAGACTAAGTACCTGGGGTACGTCATCGGACGTGAGAGGAGACTAAGTACCTGAGGTACGTCATCAGACATGGAGTTTTCAAACCCCAAGTGAATAAAATAGAGGATTCAGAATTTGCACCGACCTGTCACCACGAGGCAAGTAAAGTTGTTCCTATTATATAAGGTTAGTTCCCCATTTTGCCACTTTAGTGGCTCCGTTGACAGGGCTCTTTAAGGGACGGAAGTCTGTGATGGTCCGCTGGAATGACCAGGCGGAAGAGGCTTTTTCCGCGTTGAAGTCGGTCCTGTGCGAGTCACCGGTTTTGGTGATGCCTAACTTCAAGAGGCCTAAAGTAGGCCTCGGAGCTCTCGGGAAACCAATGGGAAGAAACATCCTGTTGTTTTCCTGAACCACAAACTCACCCCAGCTGAGACTAGGTACAGTATAGTGGAGAGAGAGTGCCTGGTCATCAAGTGGGCACTCAAGTCTCTCCGCTATTATCTGTTGGGGAGAAAGTTCTGTCTGGTGACTGCCCACTCCCCTCTCAAGTGGATGAGCCACACCAAACGTGCAATGGCTCAATGGACCGTCACTGACGGAAGGTATGTGTCACCGAGCTTCCTGGCCTCAGTGGAGTAAGAGACAGTTTTCATTTGTCAGCAGCAGTTGCTGTTTGACACCTTGCTATTTGGTATGGCTGTAATAGCTGATCTGGGACAGCTCTTACTGGGAGTATCCAAAGTGCTGGGTGGGTGACTACTCCCCACATTCCAGGCCGGGTTTTGAGAGGCCTAAAAAACACCCAGCAGTGTCAGGTGGTGGTGATGATCTCTTTCTGACATTGGAGCTCTGGCAATCTCTAGTGGGATCTGAGCCTTGTGCCAGGGTGAAGGCCTGAATCTGGGAGGACTGTTATGCTGACCGGGTATGGATTAAAACCCAGGATAAAAGGTGACTGTTTTTGCTGTATGAACTGTCTAGGTGTGAACGAACACCAAAACTGTAAATGGACTGTCGTACTGTTTTATTGCCATAAGTAGTGATGGACGAACATTGGCCGGGACGATTCGCGAATGCGATCAAATGTTTGCGAACCGCAAGTTCGCAGCGGGCCCCAATCACTTTAATGGCAGGCGAACCTGAAAAACCATCAGGTCATATTTGCAGCCACCAAATACTTACTAGAAGTGCACAAATCGTCCCACAACATGGACAGTGACATAACAGAGGGGGGTCAATGGCAAAAATTCCTACAAAAATATGTATTTTAATCAGGGGCCATTTTTATGCATCTCAAAGAGAAACTGTCAAAAATGTGCCAAGCTATTTTAGACCACAGGAGTACAGGCCCCAAACATTAGGCATTCACGTGATTATGTAGCTGGAGGAATATTAGACGGTCAATGGATATCAATTTTACTGTAGGCCAGTGGAGTACAGGCCCCCAAAATTATGCATTCACCGTACAGAAAAGATCAAGTGATTATGTGGCTGGAGGTATATTAGACCGTCAATGGGTATCAATTTTTCCTGCAGGCCAGTGGGCTACAGGCCCCAAAAATTATTAATTCACCTTACAGAAAACATCAAGTGATTATGTGGCTGGAGGTATATTAGACGGTCATTGGATATAAATTTTAATGCAGGCCAGTAGAGTACAGGCCCCAAAAATTATGCATTCACCGGAGAGAAAACATCAAGCGATTATGTGGCTATAGGTATATTAGACGGTTATTGGATAACAATTTTACTGCAGGCCAGTACAAATACATGTCAAATACATATGTTTAAAAGAACTAAAAATATAAAATGGGATTAAAAACATGGCTAACGATATTCTCCATCTTGTATAAACCCCAAATGATAATAGGGTAAATTCGATAACACGTGGTCGTTCCAGGTGTTAAATTCCTCAGAGGCCCCAAAAATTATTCATTCACCGTACAAAAAAGAACAAGTGATTATGTGGCTGGAGGTATATTAGACGGTCAATGGATATCAATTTTACAGTAGGCCAGTGGACTACAGGCCCCCAAAATTATTCATTTACCGGACAGAAAAGAACAATTGATAATGTGGCTGGAGGTACATTAGGCGGTCTCCGTATAACAATTTTACTGTTGGCCAGTTAGATTATAGGCCCAAAAATTATGCATTCACCGTAAAGAAAAGAACAATTGATTATGTGGCTGGCAAATTTGTGCCAGCTCTGGCAACAGGTCAAGCCTGCACACCCAGTAGTCAAGGGGCTCCTCGCTTCTCAGAGCGTCCACATTTGCAGTTAACCCAAATTAGTCGGACATCTGTAGATCTAGGTGTTCCCTGAGGCTGGATCCGGAGGGCGGCTGTCGATGGGTTTCCTGCAAGAATGATCTCATATATTAAGTGACCAATGCATCTTCAAACCACCCTCTTCTTGCAGGTGCTGTAGGATTGGTACCCGCAACAGTTTCTCTGTGGGTGTAAATTCCTCTGCAACAGCAGAATGCAGCATCTTTCAAAGCAAAGCCTGGAAATGCTGCATTCTGCCAGCCCTCTGTGATGCTGGTAACATGTCCGCCATTTTGTGTTTGTACCGGGGGTCTAAGTACGTTGCCACCCAGTACTGGTCCTTGCCTTTTAGTCCTTTATGCTTTTTATTAAAGGGGGTCCCTCTTTAAACACTGGAGCATGAAGGCCCCCTATTTGCACTAAATTGTAAGCGGTGGAGCTCCCAGAAAAGTTTAAAGCCAGCTTTTCTTGCTCCTCCCCCTCCCCCCAGGCAGCATCCTCCTATGACTCCTCTTCAGACTCCTGCTGACTTGTCTCAGATGGAGTAGCCCCCCATGGGAATTCATTCAGCATTGTGACTTCCTCATCTTCCTGCAATGCATGCTTCAGAAAGAAGGTGTAAGGTATGCTGTCACTGATGGCACCCTGGCTGCAACTAACCAGTTTGGTGATCTCATCAAATGGCCGCAGAAACGTTGCGCATGAGCAGCCACTGGCGCGGTAAAAAAAACAAGCTCCCCAGAACCTGTCCTGCCGCAGAGTTCGTACAGGTAGTCATTAACGGTACGTTTCTGCTGGAGCAGCCTATCAAGCATATACAAGGTGGAGTTCCAGTGTGTCGGCAGTCACAAATCAGACGTCTGATGGGCAAGTAAAGTCGCCGCTGAACATCAGCAAGGCGAGCCATGACCGTGTAAGAGCTTATAAAATGGGCAGAGATTTACCTGGCCTGCCGCAGGACGTTCTGGACCTTGTGGTATTTGGCAACGAATCGCTGCACAACTAAGTTCAGGACGTGTGCCATGCAAGGCACGTGAGTCATTTTTCCCTGTTTTTTCAGCAGATTGGCACCGTTGTCGCACACCACTCTACCAACTGTCAAATTGAGCGGGATAACCACTGATCGGCCTGTGACCGCAGAGCTGAAAGCAGTGCAGGACCAGTGTGGCTCTTGGCTTCCAGGCACAACATGGCAATGTCTCACCTCGCACGTCAAATAGGCCGAGGAGGAGATGGAGGATGGAGTAGGAGGAGGAGTAGGAGAAGAAGAGGCAGGCCTGCATTCAATCCGTGGCGGTAACACCAAATCCACACGGTTGCCACGGGATGCATGCTTGACAGCCGTCAGAAGGTTCACCCAGTGGGCAGTAAAAGTTATGTACCTTCCCTGCCCGTGTTTGCTAGACCACGTGTCTCTGGTCAGATGTATCTTGGCACTGACACTGTGTGCCAGAGATACATTCACTTGCAGCTGAACATGGCCATATAGCTCTGGGGCGCCCTTCTGGGAGAAATATTTCCTTACTGGGACCTTCCATTGCAGTGTGCCAATGGCCACATATTTTCTAAAGGCCTTCGAGTCCACCAGTTTATATGGCAGTAGTTGGCGGGCTAGCAGTTCAGACAAGCCGGCGGTCAGCCGTTGGGAAAGAGGGTTATCCGGCGTCATCAACTTTTTACTTTTTTCTGTGATCTAACAGTATGTCAGACAGAGGCCTTGCAGAGGGGAGTGGTAGAGGCCTAAAGGTTTCTGGTGCAGGCACAGGTCGCAGCAGAGTAAGGGGACGTGGCAGCAGGAGTCGCAGCATGAGACCTGAGCTCCTGGTGTCATCTAATGGTCGTGACTTGACCAGCAACCCAGCGGTTCATGCATGGTTGACCCAGTCATCTCTGTTTTGTATCCAGTCATCTCCTGTTTTTTTGGGCATTAGCAATACTGATGGATTACTGACCAAATGGTGGCTGCCCAAATAAGTGAAGTGTGCAGTGATTCTAAGAGCGACGCCTATCATCTGCATGTCATACTGACTCACTACCACAGCAGACTCCCTATGCGTGTCACTGCAAGGCACAGTGTTCTACACCACTATAAATGCTCTCTGCAGCCAGAAAATAGCCATTATTTAATGCGATTTGCCACAAATAGATTTGGATCGAACAGAATTTTTAAAAAACAGCCTAATTGAATTTGTGAAAATTTCATTAATCTCTAATTTTAATGTCAGTAGGTAGGGATGGACATGGACAGTGAGCGCTAACTAGAAACCCGTCCGCTTTCCCTGTTTACTTGCTGTGCAAGCTCTAAGTAGCAAGTCCCCAACTGGTCGACGTTCCCTACTCTGCTAAGGTGCGAGAAAATCAACACCATGGACAACAACTTACCAAATTGAGAGACAGAGAGTAGTCAAATAACCAAACCGAGATTAGAACCAGATGGGAAACTCAGTACCAAAATGTTAGACAAAGAGTGTTCGAAAGTGCAAGCCGATGTCACCGCCAGTTCTTTGAGAAGGTCTGGCAGACGTTCTTCTCTACCTCTTGCATGACGTTCTTTGTTTTGGTTTCACTTTGTCATCTCCTTTCCTTCTCCCAGGTGTCACCTATTTAGACTAATTGTCTCCCTTTATATTCCTTCCCATACTGCCTCACTTTGCTGTTTATACTACTTCCTGGATGAGGTGTTCACTGCTGGAGACTGCTGCTGCTGCTGTTTGCTAAGATAAGTCTTTTTCTTTATTTGTGTTTCCTTGCTGGCTTGATTCTAGGTGACCCTGACTCCGTCCGTATTAAGTGCAGGGAGCCGGTGGTCGTGTCCCCTCACTATTATAGGGTCTTCAGGTGTCACACAGTTTTAGGTACGCGGGCATGCAATCGTCTACCATTCAGACCCTTGCATGGGCATAGCAGTCAGGTAGAGCTCTTAGGGTTATATAGGGCTCACCCATATGCTCCTTAGTTTGGGATCAAGCCAGTCGGATGTTTATTTATAAGTTCCAGCTATCTGCAACATCATCCGTGACAGCCTAGGTAAAAACACTAGTAATCCAAAATACACAACCAGTAACACAGCTAGTGAGGTAGAGACTATCACTGCCACTGGTATAATGCCAGGAAGGGATTTAAATAGAGCACTGAGTCCCAGGATCAGAACCTGATAGGTCATGACTCAGCACTACATTAGTCACAACATTAGCACACTGGAATAAATCAGCTGAGTAATCAGCACACTGCTAATCTCCTGCACCACATGCCCGCTGTGGGAAGAAAGAGCATTGCATCCTGTTTCTAAGGAAGCTGTAACATCACCAGGGGCTGTGGCTTAGCAGAGTCTCTCTCTCGGGGCAGTCATGTCAAAGCTGGAGATCTCGCCACTGGAGCCCGTACAAGTAAGTTTGTGACATATACTAGGAGGTAATATCTCTTCCCCTCACAGCAACAGTAAACTGACTATGCATTATCTATCTGTATCGGAGGTCTTATCATTTGTGCTGACTGCTGTACAAGAACCACTATTTTGTATATAATTTTCAATAATATAGTACTGTCAAAATAAAGAAGACAAACTGCCTAAAAAAAAGGTTCTATGAATATTGAGTTTAAAAATGTAACTCTTTCTGATGGATGATGTTCCAACAGTCGACCACTACAGCTAACCAGTGGCCTCAGTGGTCATGTGTTGTGCTACGGGCATTACCAAGATATATAGCTTTCAGTATTACCATTACATTCAGGATCAGGGAGAGCAGGGGGTACAGATTCCGCCAATAGCTGTAGGGAAAAAAATTATGTCAGAGGAAGGGGTGTAATTTTTGGCAAGTTTCAAAAAGGTGAGAAATAAAAAAATAAAACAAATTTGAAAATTTTTCATTACGTTGTGTATCTTCCACAAACTACCATGGTGAGTGACTATGCATATGTATCCATTTCTCCTCCAGACTACCTTGTATTTGCAATTACAAGTGGTCCTTCACCAGGATGAAAGATTTACTTTCAACCAGGGGCATAACTACCATAGCGGCAGACTAGACATGAGTGAATTTCTCCAAAATTCTATTCGGTCGGTTTGCCTAACTTTCCAAAATGATTGAATTCGATCCAAGTTTATTCATGGCGAATCTCATTAGAAAACAGCTATTTCCTGGCTGTAGAGAGCCTGTATAGTGGTGTAGAACACTGGTGTAGAAATATGCATAGGGAGTCTGCTGTGGTAGCGAAATAATATTGTGAGTCAGTATGACACACAGATGACAGTCATCGCTCTTAGAATCAACTAACACTTCACTTATTTGAGCAGTTATGGGGCCAAAACTGACTAAATAACTCAAGTGTGAACTCAGCCTTACAGGTAAATGTATAAAGAACTGTGCAGCAGTCCAAAATCGTACTATAACATGAAATAGCGCACTCCCTTTACACCAATTCAGTGATTCCACATAGATTTCTACAGAACTTGTTCTCTTAAACGCTGATACAAATAGAGCCCCCCTGAAAGAGTGGAGAGGGTGTTAGCAGTAAGTTTGTATTTATGTCAAAGATTATTTTGCCCTTCCTTACGGCCAAAAACTCATCCTGTCTGTTGAGCTTCCTCCTTCACATGGTCAGTATTTTGTCAGTAATCCATCAGTAATGCTAAACCCCCCCCAAAAAAAACAGGAGTGGATCCAAAACAGAGATGACACGTGAATGGAATATTTGCATGTCTTATGTGTTTTGTACCCACTCCTGCTTTTGGCTACCAAATCATAAGCCAATTGTGATGCAAAATAGGGACCATGTAATACAGGCCTTACAGCTGTTACATAGACAGGATCTGTTGTGTGTCTAATTTTTCCTTCCTTCTGACAGATCAGAAGAAGGGTCAAATAAATGGTGATGTCATCCAGGCCAAAAAGGCAAAATAGTGGCCCAGCCATGGAGTGGGTGGGGCGGGAACAGCATGAGAACTCCACAGAGTGGCCCAGTGACAGAGTGGTGAGGTTGAAGCAGCATGAGGAGACCACAGAGTGGTAAGGTGGCAGCAGCATGGGGAGTCCACAGATTGGTAAGGTGGCAGCAGCATGAGGAGACCACAGAGTGGTGAGGTGGCAGCAGCATGAGGAGACCAAAGAATGGCCCAGTGAAATAGTGGGGAGGTGTCAGGAGCATGAGGAGACCACAGAGTGGCCCTGTGAAAGAGTATTGTGGTAGCAAGCAGCATGAGAAGAGCACAGAGTGGTGAGGTGGCAGCAGCATGAGAAGACCACAGAGTGGCCCAGTGACACAGTGTTGAGTTAGCAGCAGCATGAGGAGACCACAGAGTGGCCCAATAACAGAGTGTTGAGCTAGCAGCAGCATGAAGAGACCACAGAGTGGTGAAGTGGCAGTAGCATGAGGAGACCACAGAGTGGTGAGGTGGCAACAGCATGAGGAGACCACAGAGTGGCCCAGTGACAGAGTATTGAGTTGGCAGCAGCATGAGTAGACCACAGAGTGGCCCAATGACAGAGTGGTGAGGTGGCTGCAGCATGAGGAGACCACAGAGTGTTAAAGTGGAAGCAGCATGAGGAGACCACAGTGACCCAGTGACATAGTGGTGAGGCAGCAGCAGCATGAGGAAACTACAGAGTGTCCCAGTGACAGAGTGTTGAGTTGGCAGCAGCTCGAGTAGACCACTGAGTGGCCCAATGACAGAGTGTTGAGGTGCCAGCAGCATGAGGAGACCTCAGAGTGTTGAAGTGGCAGCATCAGGAGGAGACCACAAAGTGGCCTAGTGACATAGTGGCGAGGAAGCAGCAGCATGAGGAAACCACAGAATGGCCCAATGATAGAGTGGGGAGGTGGCAGCAGCATAAGGAGACCTCAGAGTAGCCCAGTCACAGAGTGGGGAGGTGGGGGGCAATACTAGTATGAGCTGAAGATGGTGGGTGGCAGTAGGAACACCTGGCAGCAGGTCTGTGGCAACAAGCAGGTGGCAGCATCAGAATAGTAGCTGAAGCAGGTAGCCAAAAGAAACAGGTCTCTTGACAAAGTTTAGGTGTGGCACCATTGATGATCTAGTCTGATGCCTCAGGCACTGGTGTGTGGAAATCCTGACTGATCCACACCTGATTCATCTTTACAAAGGTACAACGGGTGAAAATGTTGCATATCAGCCTATGTTGCTGATGCTCTTCTGTTGCTGCAGCTCAAGGAGGGTGTGCTTTGCGTTGTACAAGTGGCTAAAGTGCATGCAAAGTTACCTGGTTATTTTCAGGATGTCTGGCAGATGGGGTGAAGACTCCAGGAACCGCTTGAAAACCAGATTGAACACGTGCGTTTTTCCCATTGTCGCTCACCATGGTTCCGATTTTGAGTTGTCGAGGAGAAAGCCAGGATTCGATTTCTTAATGAAGGACGTGGAGCAGTTACTCCCCTGTGTGACTCCATTTGCCCAGGCAAACTAGGTGCAGAACAGCGTGACCCCGCTGTGCCCTGCACATGTGGTATGCTGGAGGAGCACTGTGAATTGTCCCTGCAATGGAGGCTGAGGACACAGTGGACGATGGGGAGGCAGAGGCGGACTTTGTCGCAGGACCAACGGCGTGAGAACTTGGAGGCAAGAGCAACATCACCTGGCCAAGTTGCTGGTGTGGCTGTGCAGCACCACATTCACCCAGTGGGCTGTAAAGGACATGTATTGTCCCTGACCGTAGTTACAGGTCCACACATTGGCACTGCTGTGCACTTTGGCAGACACCAACAGGCTAAAGGACTGGTCCACCTTCTGTTCTACATATGTGTGCAGGGCTGGTACTGGGCTTGGGACTCTCCACCTTGGCTCAGCACAAGCCATCAGTTCTCTGAAAGGTGCAGTGCACCACTTGGAAAGGGAGGGACTGCAGCACCAACAACTTGGCCAGGAGCACGTTCAGATTCTGCACCGTTGGATGAGTGCACGTGTACTGTTGTCACTTGGCAATTGCTTCGGTGATCGATTGCTGATGAAATGAGTGACGGGGAGGATGAGGAGCAGGAGCATCAGGACCAGTAGATGATGGGAAGGACAGACAGCTCCCTTCGGGCTGAGGTAGTGGAGCCTTGACTGCATGAAATCCGGTGTGTGCCACTGGGTAATGCAGCGGTTGCTTCGGCAGGCTGGACCACCACATCGGAGCCACGGCTCTCCCAGGCCACTTTATGGTGACGCTGCATGTTTTGACGCATGGCCGTGGTGCCATGCCCGCACTTTACCTTCTGCACACAAATTCTGCAAATGGCCATGTTCACCTCCTGTGGCGGCTTAACAAAAAAATTCCCACACCGCCGAGTATGCCATTTTCCACCCAACACTCCACGCTGACTGCCTGCTACCGCTGCCTCCGTGAACCCCTGCACCGCTACTTACCAGGCAGGGGACTCCTGCGAAGCAGGTGGTCTACCCCGGACACATTTGGTTCCCGACCTCCCACTGCTGTCACCCTGCTGACTCACGGCCACGCTACCACCTTGTTGGCTCAGCCGCTGCCTCACGCGCAAGCTGCCACCGTCTTCAGCCGGCTCCCAAGTGTGATTGGCACCATCATCATCATCCGCTACTGTTTGCACTTCACTGATGTCCCCCTCAATGGTCGCATGGGCCAGGACCCTGACCGCTCGTAACATCTGCTCCCACGCGACTCATCATCATTACTTGCCCGTCTACCAGAGGAAGCAGCGGATGTCTTCTACAGATCTTGGCTGGGCAGTAGCTGCTGACTGTCCTCTAGTAGCTCGTCCTTGCTGAAAAGTAGCTCGCTTCTGGCGCTGAGGGAACAGAAAATGACAGAGGCAGGTTGAGGACAGTTAGGGGCACAGGGCCTGCTTCCGGGCCATGCCAACTAAACGTTGTTTCAGAGGAACCCATCGACTCTTGACTGGGGGATGTCACTTGCGACGAAGTTGAATACTGAGTCAACCATTCAAGCACCGCTGGGTTGCTGGTCAAGACACGACCGCTAAATGACACTGGGAGCTCAGGCCTCTCATTGTGACTCCTGCTGCTATCCCCTCTTCTTCTGCTGCTATTTCTGCCTGCGACAGAAACATTTCGGCCACTGGTTGTTCCCTTTGAAGGGCCTGTCACTTGTCTGTCTGATATACTGTAAAATAAACAAATTAAATTAAAAGTAAGTTAATACACCCCCAAAAAAGCTGTAGTACAATGTTACTTCACCGCAGAACGGCAAATAGGACGTAAGTATATTTCCTATTACTACACCTGTATAGCAATGTAACTTAACCCAAGAACGGCAAATAAGATGTATTTTTTTCCTATTATACACCCCCAAAAAACTGTAGAACAATGTAAATTCACCGCAGAACGGCTAATAGGACATATGTATATTTCCCATTAATACACCCCGTAAATGGCTGTCTCAAACAGCACTTGCACCCCAATAACAAGCAAGGTTTGCTGGAATTACAGAGCTATCATTTAGTGCAATTTGGATCTACAATTAGTGCAGCAAGGTGTAATAGTAATCACTCCTATTACCCAGGCTGTACACTCTCCTATTGCACCTTGTTCTCCTTTTATAGTGTAGATGATGCCTCCCTATCCTTTCCTTACACCTTGAATAATCTTTCCCTGAACCTCTAAATCGATTTTTCATCACAATAAAGTCTTTCCTAACACTGTCCCTCTCTCCCTGCACTAAGTACACAGAAAAATGGCTAAATTCAAGATGGCTGAGGCTATTTATAGGGCTGTGACATCACAGGGCTGGCTGGCTGCTGATTGGCTGCATGCATAGCATTGTGGGTGATCCCTCGTTCCCAGAGTTCCTTGCTCCATGTGCTAACATGTGCAGCAGCCATTTTAGGAAAAAAGACAATTTGTTACCACGAAGCGTTAGGAAATTCGACTTCGATGCAAATAAAATTTTTCCTGAAATTCGGATCGAATTCCACTTCGTCAACTTCGATTCACTCTTCCCTACGGCAGACCATGCAACTATGAGGCCCAGGGCAAGACGGGACCCAGTCTTAGTTGGGAATGGATTATCTCCTCTTCTACTGGAGGTGAAAACTTAATCAGGACTCTACCCTCTAAAGAAACAACTTTTAGAAAATGAGACAGTGGAAAAATGGCCCAAGGGTAATTGAAAAGCGTTTAGGCAGAAACCCTTCTGTCCTGTGCAGGGGGCATGGATTGATCCTTGCCTTGGGGCCCTAACTTCTCTATGTACACCACTGCTTTCAACAGACTGGATATTTATTTAATGCAGGTTACTTTGAAAAACAATCTAGTTTTATCTATATACAGTATACTTGCAGAAGGACCCGGCTTCGCACTGGTATATTTCATCTATTTCATTTAATGTTTGTGTTTGTCGTTAAAAGATTTATCCCCCATAGCAGTGACATCTACAGTACCCCGCCCGCTTAAGTGTACATGCACACGTTCAGAATTCATGTGCGGAGAATTTCGCAGGCAAATCTGTGCGGTCAATCTGTATCAATTGGTGCGGATTTGCGTGCGGATTCGGTGCGGATTCGGTGCAGATTTTGCATGCGGATTTTAGTAAATGAATGAAGAAAATCCGGTCAGGAAAAATAAAATAAATTGACATGCTGCAGATTTTAAAATCCGCACCGCAGATCAAAATCCGCGTGGAAAAATCTGCATCGTGTGCATTGAGAATTTCAAATTCTCATAGAATACAATGTATAGAACCTATGGTGCGGATTTTCTGCACGCAAATCCGTGTGGAAAATCCGCACACAATCCTGATTGTGTGCATTTAGCCTAAGGCCTCTTTCACACGAGCGTGAAGGATTAGGTCCGGATGCGTTCAGGGTGGGGTCAGGAAAACTCGCACCATTTCGCAAGCAATTGCAGTCAGTTTTGTCTGCGATTGCGTTCAGTGGTTCCGTTTTTTTTGCGCGGATGAAATGCCGATTGATGCGTTTTTCACACGCGTGAAAAAAAAGGGAATGTTTACAAACAACATCTCTTAGCAACCATCATAAAAAAATGCATGGCATCCGCATGGCTTGCGGATGCGATGTGTTTTTCAAGCAGCTCCAATCACTTCTATGGGGCCAGAGTTGCGTGAAAGGGCCTCCACAGCCCCCCACCCCTTAACACTGATCCCCCACAGTGCCCCGCCTCTTTAAAATGGGACCTCCACAGCAGCCCACCCCCTTAACTTTGACCTTCACAGCAGCCTGTCCCTTTAACAGTGAGTTCCACTGCATCCCACCCCCTTAACAGTGACCTCCACAGGGGCCGCACCCTTAACACTGACCATAGATTACAGTCCCCTTAACTGTGACCTCCATCATTCCTGGCCCCCTTAACAGAGACATTCACAGCGACAACCCCTTTAACATTAACTGCCACAATACCCCGCTCCCTTACCAGTGACCTCACAGTACCCCACTGCCTTAACAGTGACTTCCACAGCAGCTGCCCCTTTAATAGTGGCCTTCACAGTCCCCTGCTCCCTTAGCATTGACCTCCACAGGGCCCACCCCTTTAACAGTGACCTCCACAGCGGCCTGTCCCATTAACAGTAACATCCGCAGCACCCTTTCATTTAACAGTGACCTCCATAGCGGCCGGCCCTTTATTTGGGACCTCCACAGTAGCCCGTCTCATTAACAGTAATTTCCACAATAACACTACCCTTTAACAGTGACCTCCACGGAGCTCTGTTTCCTTAAAATGTGACCTCCACAACACCCCGCCCCCCTTAACAGTGTCCTTTACAGCACCGTGCCCCTTAACACTGACCTCCATAGCGGACTGTTCCCTTAACTGTGACCTAAACCGGTCCTTGACCCCTTAACAGAGACCGCCACAGCACCCACCCCCTTTAACAGTGAATGACACAGTACCATGCTGCCTTAAAAGTGACCCCACAGCGGCTTCCCCTTTATTAGTGACCTTCACAGTCCCCTGCCTTCTTAACAGTAACCTCCATAGTGCCTGCCCCTTTAACAGTGACCTCCACAACATTCCACCCCCTTAACAGTAACCTCCACAGCGGCCCGCCCCTTTACCACTGACCTCAACAGTGGAAGCCCCTTTATTAGGGACCTCCACTGTACCCCATCTCCTTAACAGTGATTTCCAATACACCCCGCCCCCTTAACAGTGGCCTCTACAGCAATCTGCCCCTTAACACTGACCTCCATAGCGGAGCGCTTCCTTAACTGTGACCTTCACAGCAGCCTGCCCCCTTAACTGTGACCTCCACAGCACTCCGCTCCCTTAAGAGTGTCATTCAGAGCGCCCTGCCCCTTTAAAGCTTACCTACAGCAGTGAAGAAAAATGGTTGGGTTGTTATGGAAATCTGGTGTAAAACTTTGTGTATGTGGAGACTAAGGGCCTGCTAGCTTTATAACAGTGACATCTACAGTAAAGAAGGCCTGGCGGTTCGCTCATAGGTCATTTTGCAGTGAACTTTGCTTGTTCACGATTCGCCGAACATGCAAACATATGGCGATATTCGCACGCACCATATTTTTTTGCATAGTCCCGAACTTTGACCCATGACACATCCATCAGGTGGGACAGAACAGCCACCAATTGAGATGTTTCAGCACATGGACACAACCCCGCACCCTATAAATAAACCCTATCTGGCTGCCATTTTACATTCAGTGCTTTGCCAGTGTAGGGAGAGGTTGCTGTGTGGAGCAGGGACAGACTGTTAGAGACGGAGACACCAAACGCTAGCTAATAGGGCCACAAAACTTTTTTTAAGGACTGGTATAGGTGTGCTGTTGATAGGTGTTATATACTAAGGGGTGTAATATACTTATAATATACTTTCTAGCATAGAAAGGATATTATAATGCATTTGTATAGTGCCGAAGTTGTGTGCTGTTCTGCTGCGATACCGCAGCTATACAGAGGGACAAACACTATTGGAACAACTAATTGCAACTGGTGTGATATACCAGTTGTCTCCAAAAAAATATGATTGAGGCTGGGGTGTGATATACCTATAATATAATTTCCATATAGTGCATTTGTATTGTGCAGCATTTGTGTGCGGTTCTGCAGCTATACGGAGGGACAAACGTCATTAGAACAACTTATTGCAACTAGTGTGATATACCAGTTGCCTTAAAAAAAATCTGATTGAGGCAGTGGTGTGCTATACTTAGAATATAATTTCTATATAGTGCATTTGTATTGTGCAGCAGTTGTTTGCGGTTCTGCTGAGATACCGCAGCTATACAGAGGGACAAACGTCATTGGAACAACTAATTGCAAATGTTGTGATATATCAGTTGCCCCCAAAAAATCTGATTGAGGCAGGGCTGCGATATAACTAGAATATAATTTCTATATAGTATAGAAATTCACAAAATGGAGGGCACTCAAATGGCTGGGTATATAAAAAAGTCTAGTTGCATATATGGTATATAGCCTGTTCTTTATTGTTTATAAAATTGCACCATTCAGTATACTAATAATATAATAATAAAATATATCAAAGGATAATAAGATGATGTAATCCCTCTCAATATTACATCATCTAATTATCCTTTGATACATTTTATTATTATATTATTAGTATACTGAATGGTGCAATTTTATAAACAATAAAAAACAGGTTATATACCATATATGCAACTAGACTTTTCTATATACCCAGCCATTTGAGTGCCCTCCATTTTGTGAATTTCTATATTATATCCATTATTTTGGCAAGTGGTACTGCCATATTGGAGAGAGCACCAACCCATGTTTTGTTGTCAGTAGAGCCTCTGCAATTTTCTCACATTTCTATATAGTGCATTTGTATTGTGCAGCATTTGTGTGTGGTTCTACTGAGATATTGCAGCTATACGGGAGGACAAACGTCATTAGAATAACAAATTGCAACTGGTGTGATAAACCAGTTGCCTTCAAAAAAATCTGATTGAGGCAGGGGTGAGATATATTTATAATATAATTTCTATATAGTGCATTTGTATTTTGCAGCATTTGTGTGCAGTTCTGCTAAGATACCGCAGCTATACAGAGGGACAAACGTCATTGGAACAACTAATTGCAACTGTTGTGATATATCAGTTACCCCCAAAAAAATCTGATTAAGGCAGGGCTGCGAAATAACTAGAATATAATTTCTATACAGTGCATTTGTATTGTGCAGCATTTGTGTGCGGTCCTGCTGAGATACTGCAGCTATACAGAGGGACAAATATAATTGGAACAACTAATTGCAAATGGTGTGATATACTAGTTGCCCCCCAAAAAATCTGATTAAGGCAGGGGTGCGATATACCTAGAATATAATTTCTATATAGGGCAATTGTATTGTGCAGCATTTGTGTGCGGTTCTGTTGAGATACTGCAGCTATACGGAGGGACAAACGTCATTGGAACAACTAATTGCAACTGGTGTGATATACCAGTTGCCCCCCCCAAAAAATTATTAAGGGGTTCTATATACCTGCTTCCACAAATACTGCTCTTTTATATGGAATTTTTCACAGGGTCATTTTGAAAATGACAGGCAGAGGAAGAGGCAAACTATTGTAGGGGTCGGGAAGGTGCACCAGGCCGGAGCCTAAGTTGGAAGTTGGAGAAGGTGCGTGCGATTACGTCAAAGGACGCACCAGATTTGGTTGAATGGCTGACTCACCTCGCTTCTGCACCCTCCTCATCCTCTGTATCTGCACCCTCCTCACTCTCTGCTGTGTGCACCCCCAAAAGACACCACCACCACCACCACCACCATAGCCCCTTTACTCGAGTCAGAAGAATAATTCTTCCATCAATTCCCAAACCTTACAGATGCGCAGCCATTCTTGGCATTGGATCAGGAAAAGGAGGTAGCAACGGCCGCCACCCAGCGGTCTGATGACAGTACCCAGATCAGCCCAAGGACTGTGGTCCCCGCTGTTGCTGCCTACTCCGAGATCTCTAATGTCAGTGGTGGTGAAGGTGACGATGATGAAATGTCGATGGACGTCACGTGGGTGCCCACGAGAAGAGGAGGGGAGTTCAGAGGGAGAGACGGAGCAGCAGATAGGGAGGAGAAGGAGGAGAATCAGCCAGAACTCACAGTGCACAGGAGGCAAAAAAGCAGACTGCAAATGTATCTGGAGTAAGCCATCCACCATGCACGGTTACATCTTGCGCTCCCAGGATGCCGGCAGATGACTCCGCAGTGTGGGCTTTTTTTAACATGTCAGCTGCTGATAATAGTGTTGCCATCTGCAGCCTGTGCTGTCAACGCATAGGTCGCGGTAAGCCCAACACTCACCTAGGGACGACTGCCTTAAGAAGGCACCTGGCCTCCCATCACCGAGTCAGGTGGGAACAAGGCCGTCAGAATCCACAAAGCCACACTCCTGGTGCTCCACGTCCTGCCTCTTCTCCTTCTCCTTCTCCTCTCTCCTCCCATTTGTCCTCCACTCCACCTTCCACCGTGCCGTCGTCGCGTTCATCTGGCACAAGGCAGAGTTTTGTGGCCCAAATGTTCGCGCGTAAAAAAATGATGACGCCGGATAATCCTCTTGCCCAACGGCTGACCGGTGGCTTGTCGGAACTGCTAGCCAGCCAACTACTGCCATATAAATTGGTGGACTCAGAGGCATTTAGAAACTTTGTATCCATTGGTACACCGCAATAGAAGGTCCCAGGAAGGAAATATTTTTCCCAGAAGGGCATCCTAGAGCTATATGGCCACGTTCAGCGGCAAGTGAATGTATCTTTAGCACATAGTGTCGGTGCCAAGATACATCTGACCAAAGACACGTGGTCTAGCAAACACGGGCAGGGAAGGTACATACCTTTTACTGCTCACTGGGTGTACCTTCTGACGCCCATTAAGCATGCAAACTGTGGCACCCGTGTGGATTTGGTGTTACCACAATGGATTGCATGCAGGCCTGCCTCTTCTCCTCCTCCTACTCCATCTCCTCCTCGGCTGACTCCTCCTTCATCACTGCTACCGTCTCTTCTGCTGCACCCCCTCAGCTCCCCAGAACCTATTTGATGTGCCAGGTAAGACCTTGCCATGCTGTGCTGCGGCTATTGTGCCTGGAAGCCAAGAGCCACACCGGTCCTGCACTGCTTTCAGCTCTGCGGTCACAGGCCGATCAGTGGCTAACCCCACTCAATTTGACAGTTGGCAAAGTGGTGTGTGCCAATCCGCTGAGCACGCTGAAACAGGGCAAAATTACACACGTGCCGTGCATGGCACACATCCTGAACTTAGTCGTGCAGCGATTTGTTGCCAAATACCCCGGGGTCCAGGATGTCTTCTGGGAAGTCAGGAAAATCTCTGCCCATTTTAGGAGATCTTACACAGCCATGGCATGCCTTGCTGATGTTCAGCGGCGACACCACCTGCCCTTCAAATGTCTGATTTGTGACTGCCCGACGTGCTGGAACTCCACCTTGTATATGCTTGATAGGCTGCTCCAGCAGGAACGTGCCGTTAATGACTACCTGTACAAACTCTGCAGCAGGACAGGTTCTGGGGAGCTTGGTTTCTTTTCACTGTACCAGTGGCTGATCATGCGCAATGCATGCAGACTTCTGCGGCCATTTGATGAGATCACCAAAAATGTAAGTCGCAGCCAGGGCACCATCAGTGACATCGTACCTTACACCTTCTTACTGGAGCGTGCATTGCGTTGTGTCATTGATCAAGCAGTTGAGTAGCAGGAGCAGGAAGATGAGGAAGTCGCAATGCTGAATGAATTCATAGGGGGGCTACTCCATCTAAAACAAGTCAGCAGGAGTCTGAAGAGGAGTCAGTGGAGGATGGTGCCTGGCGTGTGGAGGAGGAGCAAGAAGAGCAGGCGTTAACCTTTTCTGGGATCCCTGGTGTTGTCCGTGGATGGGGGGAGGAGACCAATGATGACATTCTCCTGGGCGATAAGCAGGAGCCAGGCCGCTTCACCGCTTCCAATTTAGTGCAAATGGGGGCCTTCATGCTCCAGTGTTTGAAGAGGGACCCCGTATAAAATGCATAAAAGGAAAGGACCATTACTGGGTGGCAAAGTACTTAGACCCCTGGTACAAACACAAAAGGGCGGACATGTTACCAGTATCACAGAGGGCTGTCAGAATGCAGCATTTCCAGGCCTTGCTGCGAGAGATGCTGCATTCTGCTGTTGCGGGCCCTGGCAGAAGAATTTCCACCCACAGAGAAACTGTTGTGAGTGCCAATCCTACAGAGCATGCAAGAAGAGGGCGGTTTGAAGATGTGTTGGTCACTTCGGATATGAGATCATTCTTGCAGCCAACCCATCAACAGCGGCCCTCCGGATCCAGCCTCAGGGAACGCCTAGACCGACAGGTGTCAGATTATATCGGGTTAACGGCTGACGGGGACTCTCTGAGAAGCGAGAAACCCCTGAAATACTTGCGTCCAGGCTTGACCTGTGGCCAGAGCTAACACAATTTGCCAAGGAACTCTTGGCTTGCTCATTGTCGAGTGTCCTGTCCGAAAGGATGTTCAGTGCAGCAGGGGGGATAGTGGCCAATAATGGCACTCGCCTAGCTCACGACAGTGTGGACTACCTCACATTTATAAAAATGAATGAGGCATGGATCTCGGAGGAATTCAACAGCTGTGACAACCCTGCTTAATTGAATTTCCTCATGACAGCCCACAAATATCCGCCACCACCCAGAACAAATAATGGTCCCTGTCTTGGGTAAATACAGCGGCATAAAAGACCTTTTCTGTCCGGTGAATTCCTAATGTTTGGGACCTAGGAGGAATTCAACACCTGTGACAACCACGTGTTATCGAATTTCAACTATTATCATTCGTTTTTTTTTCAAGAGGGGGGATTTCGTTAGCCATGTTTTTAAACCAATTTAATATTTTATTTTCTTTTTAACATATGTATTTGACATGTATTTGAACTGGCCTGCTGTAAAATTGATATCTAATGACCGTCTAATATAACTCCAGCCACATAATTACAAGTTCTTTTCTCTCCAGTGAATGCCTTATGTTTGGGGCCTGTACTACACTGTCCTGCAGTAAACTTGATATTGAATGGCTGTCTAATACCTCCAGCCACATAATCACTTGATCATTTATGTACGTTGAATGCATAATTTTTGGGCCTGTAATCTAACTGGCCAACAGTAAAATTGTTATACGGTGACCGCCTAATTTACCTCCAGCCACCATTATCAAATGTGCTTTTCTGTATGCTGATTGAATAATTTTTGTGGCCTGTAGTCCACTGGCCTGCAGTAAAATTGATATCCATTGACCGTCTAATATACCTCCGGCCACATAATCACGTGATCATTTATTGGAAATATCTCAGGAATGGTCTAAAAGCTGAGACCTGGTCTAAAACCTTCCTTTAGCGGACATACATACACACATGCATACACTCAGCTTTATATATGATATATATATATATATATATATATATATATATATACAGTTGCAAGAAAAAGTATGTGAACCCTTTTGAATTATATGGATTTCTGCGCAAATTGGTCATAAAATGTGATCTGATCTTCATCTAAGTCGCAACAATAGACAATCACAGTCTGCTTAAACTAATAACACACACGGAATTAAATGTTACCATGTTTTTATTGAACACACCATGTAAACATTCAAAGTGCAAGTGGAAAAAGTATGTGAACCCCTAGACTAATGACATCTCCAAGAGTTAATTGGAGTGAGGTGTCAGCCAACTGGAGTCCAATCAATGAAATGAGATTGGAGGTGTTGGTTACAGTTGCCCTTCCCTATAAAAAACATACATCAGCTCTGGGTTTGCTTTCACAAGAAGCATTGCCTGATGTGAATGATGCCTCGCACAAAAGAGCTCTCAGAAGACCTACGATTAAGAATTGTTGACTTGCATAAAGCTGGAAAGGGTTATAAAAGTATCTTCAAAAGCCTTGCTGTTCATCAGTATTGCAGCTGTATATATATATATATATATATATATATATATAAAATAAAAAAACTTTATTCACCAAGCATGCGACGTTTCAATCCTCTCAATGGGATTTTCCTCAAGCAGTGACGTCACTGCTTGAGGAAAATCCCATTGAGAGGATTGAAACGTCGCATGCTTGGTGAATAAAGTTTTTTCATTTTCTTTACTACGTGGATGTGCTGCGGAATTCTTTTATTTTATATTGTTGGAGGTGGATCGCCTACTCAGCCGCTGGCACTCCGAGTATACTACACAGACAGTGGTGCTGCCCACATTCCTTTTTTATATATATATATATATATATATATATATATACAGTACAGACCAAAAGTTTGGACACACCTTCTCATTCAAAGAGTTTTCTTTATTTTCATGACTATGAAAATTGTAGATTCACACTGGAGGCATCAAAACTATGAATTAACACATGTGGAATTATATACATAACAAAAAAGTGTGAAACAACTGAAAATATGTCATATTCTAGGTTCTTCAAAGTAGCCACCTTTTGCTTTGATTACTGCTTTGCACACTCTTGGAATTCTCTTGATAAGCTTCAAGAGGTAGTCTCCTGAAATGGTTTTCACTTCACAGGTGTGCCCTGTCAGGTTTAATAAGTGGGATTTCTTGCCTTATAAATGGGGTTCGGACCATCACTTGTGTTGTGGAGAAGTCAGGTGGATACACAGCTGATAGTCCTACTGAATAGACTGTTAGAATTTGTATTATGGCAAGAAAAAAGCAGCTAAGTATAGAAAAACAAGTGGCCATCATTACTTTAAGAAATGAAGGTCAGTCAGTTTGAAAAATTGGGAAAACTTTGAAAGTTTCCCCAAGTGCAGTCACAAAAACCATCAAGCGCTACAAAGAAACTGTCTCACATGCGGACCACCCCAGGAAAGGAAGAACAAGAGTCACCTCTGCTGCAGAGGATAAGTTCATCCGAGTCACCAGCCTCAGAAATTGCAGGTTAACAGCAGCTCAGATTAGAGACCAGGTCAATGCCACACAGAGTTCTCGCAGCAGACACATCTCTCAACTGTTAAGAGGAGACTGTGTGAATCAGGCCTTCATGGTAGAATATCTGCTAGGAAACCACTGCTAAGAACAGGCAACAAGCAGAAGAGACTTGTTTGGGCTAAAGAACACAAGGAATAGACATTAGACCAGTGGAAATCTGTGCTTTAGTCTAATGAGTCCAAATTTGAGATCTTTGGTTCCAACCACCGTGTCTTTGTGCGACGCAGAAAAGGTGAACGGATGGACTCTACATGCCTGGTTCCCACCGTGAAGCATGGAGGAGGAGGTGTGATGGTGTGGGGGTGCTTTGCTGGTGACACTGTTGGGGATTTATTCAAAATTGAAGGCATACTGAACCAGCATGGCTACCACAGCATCTTGCAGCGGCATGCTATTCCTTCCGGTTTGCGTTTAGTTGGACCATCATTTATTTTTCAACAGAACAATGACCCCAAACACACCTCCAGGCTGTGTAAGGGCTATTTGACCATGAAGGAGAGTGATGGGGTGCTGCACCAGATGACCTGGCCTCCACAGTCACCGGACCTGAACCCAATCGAGATGGTTTGGGGTGAGCTGGACCGCAGAGTGAAGGCAAAAGGGTCAACAAGTGCTAAGCATCTCTGGGAACTCCTTCAAGACTGTTGGAAGACCATTTCAGGTGACTACCTCTTGAAGCTCATCAAGAGAATGCCAAGAGTGTACAAAGCAGTAATCAAAGCAAAAGGTGGCTACTTTGAAGAACCTAGAATATGACATATTTTCAGTTGTTTCACACTTTTTTGTTATGTATATAATTCCACATGTGTTAATTCATAGCTTTGATGCCTTCAGTGTGAATCTACAATTTTCATAGTCATGAAAATAAAGAAAACTCTTTGAATGAGAAGGTGTGTCCAAACTTTTGGTCTGTACTGTATATATTGTAGAAAGGCGCAAGGGGCCGTCATTGATGGAAGGTATGTGTCACTGAGATTCCTGGCCTCGGTGAGGTAAGAGCCGGTAGTTTTAAGTGTCAGTGGCAGCTAGTGCTGGTTGACACTGCTTGTTGTTAGTGTGGCTGTAAAGTTGATCCGGCTCTTACTGGGAGTAGCCAAAGTGCTGGGTTGGTGGATGCTCCCCACGCTCCAGGCCGGGTCTTTATTGGCCTATATAAACCCAGCCAGCAGTCTCAGCTGGGTGTGGATTATTCTCCATTTGACAAAAAAAGCTGTGGAGTCTCTGTGCTTTGAGATCTAAGGATGTGTGCCGTGCTAAAAGGCTGAGAGCCGCATTGCTGGGAAGCAGGCCCTAGAGCCTGTTGCTGCTGACAAAACCGCTGACAAGGTGAATGCTTTTTGTTCTGTGGACTTGCCATGGTGTGAATGAACACCAAGACGGTGACCTGTCATTTTGTTTATGTGTGAATAAGCACTGAACTGTTTAAGTTAAAGACTTTGTTTTTGCCTCTGCACTGCGTCCGCTAATATGCCTACCAGAGCGAATCCCCACAATATATATATACCTGTGGTATGTTGGCGAAACAACTTAGGACGTTAAAACACACCTAAACCAACATAGGTATACTATAAGAAAACAGAGGCTGGATTTACCTGTTAAGGATGCAGGACACTGTGATCGCGATATGAAATTTAGAGTACTTTAGCAGGTGCCTTTGTCCAGAAGGGGTGGAGATAGGACTATACGTTTAAAAAGAAGAGAGCTCTACTGGATCTTTGAGTTACAAACTCTCAAGCCCAGAGGCCTCAATGTGGAATTCAGGGTCATATGAATATCTCTCACCGTTGCTGTTTTTTCCTGTTTTTTTTCTGTTTTGCTTTTTCCTTTTCCCTTCTCCCTCATCCGTTTTCTTTTTCTTTTTTTCTTATTTCCCTTCCATGGTTCTGATGAACTCTGCTTTCCTCTCTCGTACAGGTTTTATACATGTGCAACCATTGGATTTATTCCATTAATTGATTCATGTTTTATTTTTTATATAGATGGATATACAAACCTTTTCAACAATGAATTACCTCCTTGTACATTTTGTGTACAATGTTGTATGCATGTAATCACATTGAGACATATGACGACACAGACAAGATTTGACCTTGCCTCAATCCTTCCAACAATATGGGACCTTTGGCACAGTGCAGATTGACACTTGTTGGAGGTCATGTATCTGTGCGTATTGGATCCCTAGGGTATTATACAGTCTGTGTATAATTGGATGGCATTTCAATATAGGGACCGCTGCAGAGTCGCTTCACGGTGATGGCTGCATCCTTGGATCCCATTTGGGCATCCCGCCCCCGAACGCGTGACCCCTGGCGGGGACGCCATGCTCCCTGAGAGACAGTATAAGTTAAATCCACGGCACTCCAAGAGTTGATGCAAAAAAAGTAATCTCATTTAATTCTTAATAAACAGAATGCTGTTTAGTATACATCCAGTGCAAATAAATATACATATAGTATTTATGCCATATCAGATAAAGAAATATATCCCGAACGTTTCGGTCTGTGCGACCTTCTTCATCCAGCGCATGCCTACACTCTCCTTGCCTTCAGATCCCGCTGAAGAAGGTCGCACAGACCGAAACGTTCGGGATATATTTCTTTATCTGATATGGCATAAATACTATATGTATATTTATTTGCACTGGATGTATACTAAACAGCATTCTGTTTATTAAGAATTAAATGAGATTACTTTTTTTGCATCAACTCTTGGAGTGCCGTGGATTTAACTTATACTGTCTAAACCACTCTCACAGGCACCCACACTGGATCCAAGGTGTGCAGAGTACACAATTATTCTAATACCCTGAGAGACAGTGTGACTGCCTATGACAGGTGGACCATTAGATATACAACCATTGATGCATGATGGTATGGGAGTATGTTTGTAAGGGTGACAATGGCGGGATGCCACTAGCCCACTTTGTATTGTTTGACTCCCACCTTTTGAGTAATTACTAAAGAAATGGTATAGTATGGATTGTCCACTGGTATGAATGGCGGTCATGTGACTCCGTCGTGTGATCGACAGACTGTTTCCACCTTACTTTGGGAAGGAGCATGCTCAGTTGATGCTCAGCGTGAGGTCGCCATCTTGGTTGTGGGCGCCCATGTCTTCTATGTGATAGAATAGTCTCACGGGATGAGAAGCATTTCACGCTTGTGCACTACGCAATCTCGGACGTCGACCAGGTCCTGCCGTCTCAAGCTACATGTGAGAACCTTCGATTGAATGAATTATTTGTTTTTAATTAACACGATCATGTACACCTGAGTTGCGATATTGAGTAATGATGTTATGCACTGTAATCATATGAATTTATGGACACATTATTGGCACATAGCACTTTATGACTCATTGTCTGTTTTTAGTGAGATAAAATTATGCACATCTTCCTGTATATCGTTTTAACACTGTTTTTATAGATATTGATGTATAATCATGTAATCACTTTGTTAATTATGTATGCTATATAAGCACTTGATTTTGCACTATGTATTATGGCTTGACAAAGGCTCCATGGAGTGAGCTGAAACGTTGCTGTTACCACATGGGTGAAGAAAATACAATTTTTTTCACGGATATTTGAGTGCTGAGTTGGCCTTTTTTGCATATATATATATGCTTGAAAAAGGTTCTAGTGCAGAACCGAAACGTTGCACCACCTGGGTGAATAAAGTTCACATGTACTTTTTCTTGGAGTGCCGCCCATTTTTCTGGACTATATATATATATATATATATATATATATATATATATATATATATATATTTATATTTATACATTACATATAAGGTACATGATTGATGTAGACTATATACTCACTTTTTTGGTTATGTATTTTCACTATATCACATATATACTTTAATTGAGATAATTTGGAACTTGATTGATTAACTATGTTAAGCTGTATAAAAAGCACTCAACACTAGTATGTTTGTCACTGCTTGAGAAAGATCCCAAAGAGAAGGATCGAAAAGTTGCTGTCTGGTGAATAAAAATCGTCTTTATTTTTACGCCTTGGAAGTGCCGTGGAGTTTCTTTCTACTATATATATACATTGATATATAATTTATATATAATGCATATATAGAAATTAAGAAGTTCTACAGGGTTCACAAGCTTCTGAGTCTAAGTGTAGTTCAATGTCCTGACTAAGGATCTGAGTCAGGTAAGGAATGTAGGACAAGAGCTTTCATCACCTATGTGTAACTAGCACTGCCAAGATATCTCTCCATAGCATGTACGCAGATGTCCCCTGTTGAAAGGTGAAACAACTCGGATGTATGAACTACTTTACAAATAGGTTAATATGATACCACGAGCTTCATGCACCAGTAATAGTGACACATCCTATTACTATACTGGACTCCTACTGACCTCTGCGTGAAAGCTATATATGTACTAAAGACTACTACTAAGTACAAAAATGCCTATGTTCGCCAAATACCAAAGGCTCAATGCTCTGCAGTGTCCACCAAAGGTTTTTATCTGCTCTTTTTAATGTACTCCCAAGGGACATCTGGGACATTTTTGTTCTATTGCTTCTTGGCTAATCCCTACCTTGACTTCATAAAACTTGTTTAGAAAAGAGAGATGGAGAAAGGAGGGATCACCCTATTCTTAAAAGGTCAACTACCATGACCAAATATGATACACTTGAAGGCTCATCTGGATATCATAATCCCCAGAATCTGGGGCATAGTAATAGGCAGGCAAGCAATATACATGCTAACTACTGTAAATTTGAAAAGAAAGATAATAGACATAAAGTTCAGAGGAGCATCTTTTTCTTAAAGGGGTTGTCCAGCCTTTACTGAGTGATCACCTATCCTCAGGGTTTTGACGAAACTGTGTAGCTCCAGCACCAACTTCTGTAAATGGACCCCACCAATCAGCTAGTGATGGCCTATCCTGAGAATAGGTTAACACTTAGTAAAGACTGAAGAACCCCTTTAAGTCTGCATTGTGTTGTTTCACAGGTTAGTCTTCCTATAAATGTATGAATTGATGACTGGACGTGTCCCTACACAGCCTGACATTCTCCAATCAGTGCTGGTAGCGTCAGACTGTACAAGAGGGATAGAATAGTAATGTCCAGTTGCCAATATAATCATATATTTTCTGGAATAGCAGAGGAACAACACAATGCAGACTTTTAAGAAAAGATGCTCCAGAACTGCTTTCTAATATAAGCATTTGTAAAGGCAAACATGTCAGAATTGCTGAAATGTCTTTGTTAATAAACAGACTCAAGTGGCAAGTGATTAGCTGCATAAATGGGGTTGTCTTCTTCTGAACTTTTGAGGCTCATTATTGCGTTCAAACCTGGGCCAGATGAATCATCCCCTGGATATGTAGTGGGACATTCCATACTGAAGATATACCAGGAGCCAGCAGTTCATACTACAGATAAGTCAGGAGCCAGCAGTCCATACTGCATATCTACTAGGAGTCAACAGGCCATAATACAGATACATCAGAAGCCAGCAGTTCATACTGCAGATATGCAAGGAACCAGCAGGCCATACTACAGATATGCCAGGAACCAGCAGGCCATACTTACAGATACATCAGGAGCCAGCAGTCCATGCTGCAGATACGCCAAGAGCCAGCAGTCCATACTGCAGATCTACTAGGAGTTAACAGGCCATACTACAGATCTACTAGGAGCCAACAGGCCATACTACAGATACATCAAGAACCAGCAGTCCATACTGCAGATATGCCAGGAGCCAGCAGGCCATACTACAGATACATCAGGAGCTAGCAGTCTACACTGCAGATATGCCAGGAGCCAGCAGTCCATACTACAGATACATCAGGAGCCATTAGTCCATGCTGAAAATATGCCAGGAGCCAGCAGGCCATACTACAAGTACATCGGGAGGCAGCAGTCCATACTGTAGATACATCAGGAGCCAACAGTCCATACTGCACATATGCTAGGAGCCAGTAGGCCATACTACAGAAACATCAGGAGCTAGCAGTCTATACTGCAGATATGCCAGCAGTCCATACTGGAGATCTACTAGGAGTTAACAGGCCATACTACAGATCTACTAGAAGCCAACAGGCCCTACTACAGATACATCAAGAGCCAGCAGTCCAGACTGCCAATATGCTAGGAGGCACAAGCCATACTACAGATACATCAGGAGCCAGCAGTCCATACTGTCGATATGCCAGGATCCAGCAGGTCATACTACTGATATATCAGGAGCCAGCAGTCCATACTGCAGATACATCTGGAGCCAGCAGTCCATACTGCCGATATGCCAGGAGCCAGCAGGCTATACTACTGATACATCAGGAGTTAGCAGTCTACACTGCGGATATGCCAGGAGCCAGCAGGCCCTACTACAGATACAGAATTAAACAAGCAAGTGAAAGTAATGTATCAAAATATCAATTTATTTTAAAATATAAAGTATGGGGAAAAGACAGGATGGTATACAGTATACAGAAAAGCAAAGGGCCATTCAACACTGTAACATACACCTATCTACCCATGCATCAATTAAACACAGGGTAGTTTAGCAGGTAAGAGAAGAGGGGCTATAGCTCCGGGACAACCAATTCTGCATGACACTGAATAATCACCACAAATGGGCTGTATACTATTAGCGCAGAAAAATAATAACTGGGTGTCCATGAGCTATCCCACAACGTCCAGAAGTCATGGGCAACAAGACTGACAGGTATAATACACAAAATATCTCAAGTCGAGTCAATGTCCAGATCTCAAAGAATGGCAATGGTAAGACTGGAGTATCAGAAACCCACTATGGATGTAAAGTGCCATATGGAGATGCCATGCTATACTAAACACAGGACGTACCTGAAGACATGGTGAATGCGGCAGATGCTGGACCCTAAGCGCGAGACCTCGACACGCGTTTCACCTCAGCGGCTTCGTCAGGAGCCAGCAGTCCATACCGCAGATACATCTGGAGCCAGCAGTCCATACTGCATAGATGCCAGGAGCCAGTAGGCCATACTACAGATACATCACGAGCTAGCAGTCAATATTTCAGGTATACTAGGAGCCATTAAGGCGATATTACAGATTTGTGGTGGGGCAGCCAGTAAGGCCTTAATTGAGATTTGCACATGTGTCTCGAGAAAGAAATGCATTTAGGAGCTTGTATGGCCTGCACAATGGAAGCACAGACAGAGGTTGCTCTCTGGTTTACTGCAACCAAAATATAAGCATTCATATAACAAGATGGTGACTGGTCACCTTGTGGTATCATGCCAGCTTGGTCATGGTTCCCTTCACTATGTATCAGTCCCAGTCTCAGCTAATGGTTCTTCAATGCTCAGTCCCCGGAAGTGACTCTATTCTTCTGTCTGGATCACTTCCCAACTGTGTGTGGGAAGAAAAATGTTACAACAGCTCCGCCTCCTATTGGCGCCACTATTATATTTTGTGGCCACAAGGAGCCTACCTTGTCCTATGCACTGACTCAGACTTTAAACTGGGGGAGATATCTCTTAGGGAGTGTTCGCATTGGCGTCAACAGATTTTTTTTTCTGTCATGTACCTGGATATAAAAAGTCTACACACCACAGGTTTCTGTGATGTAAAAAAAAGAGACAAAGATAAATCATTTCCGAACTTTTTCCACCTTTAAAGTGACCTATAAACTGTACAACTCAATTAAAAAACAAACTGAAATCTTTTAGGTGGAGGGACGAAAAAATATAATATGGTTGCATAAGTGTGCACACCCTTAAACTAATACTTTGTTGAAGCACCTTTTGATTTTATTACAGCACTCAGTCTTTTTGGGTATGAGTCTATCAGCATGGCACTGCAGTACGCCGACCTGCAGGGTATTGCGATGTGAGGTCACGGTTAATAGGCAAACGAGGGTTACTCACAGTTTGTATGGAGAACCCTGGGCAGGCGTACAGTAGTGATGGAAAGGCTGGCACAGGAGACCTTTGGGGCACACTCTATTTTGGGACCAGGCCTGATGGTGGATGAGGTGCCCTGGATGTTGCAGGTGTTTAATGTGCCTGGGGCAAGGTCCCTTTAAGAAACGTGACGCCAGTGCCTGTAACGGTGGCACACCGATTTCTAGCAGTAATAAGTGAGGAACACAGATTGTGGTGAACCAAACTTTTCTTTTACTAGCAACAGTTCAACTTTGTACAACTTGATTTCAGTTCCACTTTGCAGCAGTAATAAATAGCAGGCTTTACACATCAATGGCAGGTGTCATGTTCTTTGCAAGATACTCAGAGGGTAAAATCAACATTCCCAGACCAGGCTGCACTATTCCTCAGTTATCCTGGCTGTCTGTATCCCAAGGCCCGTATGCCCTAATGCTGGCTTCAATCCTTGGTAGTAATCCTCCTCAGGTATATATCACTTGCTTTGGATTAATGATCCTTCTGCCCTTCAGCTTACTTGTCTAGCTGGAAACCGATGGCTCTGCTGTGCTCTGGTTAAGGAACTTGGTTTCTCCCAGGAGGCAAACTCTTGGGGTGAATCTTCTGCGCTAACAGAGGCTCAGGAACTTCAGGCAGGCTAGACTGCACTTACTAGCCTCCTGGACTGCACTGTACTGCACTTCCCTGTCTGGGCCTAACTATATATACTAAGGGCTCTCTAGCTCCCTCTAGTGTCTAGGCCTGCTACCCAGATAACACAGAGAAATGAACATAAAAACATCACATTAATACAATAGTCATATTAACCCTTGTGTAGTGCCCACATTTAACTAGTGGGACACTACAGCACATTTTGACTTGGCAAGATTTGCTCACTCTTCTCTTCAAAAACACTCCAAATCTGTCAGATTGCGAGGACATCTCCTGTGCACAGCCTTCTTCAGATCACCCCACAGATTTTCAATCAGATTCAGGTCTGGGCTCTGGCTGGGCCATTCCAAAACTTTAATCTTCTTCTGGTGAAGGCATTCCTTTGTTGATTTGGATGTATGCTTTGGGTCGTTGTCATGCTGAAAGATGAAGTTCCTCTTCCTGTTCAACTTTCTAGCAGTAGCCTGAAAGTTTTGTGATAATATTGACTGGTATTTGGAACTGTTCATAATTCCCTCTAGCTTAACTAAGGCCCCAGTTACAGCTGAAGAAAAAGAGCCCTAAAGCATGATGCTGCCACCACCATGCTTCACTGTGGGTATGGTGTTCTTTTGGTGATGTGCAGTGTTGTTTTTGCGCCAAACATATCTTTTGGCATTATGGCCAAAAAGTTCAAACTTGGTTTTATCAGACCATAACATCTTTTCCCACATTCTTCTGGGAGACTTCAGATGTGTTTTTGCAAAATGTAGCCTGGCTTGGATGTTTTTCTTCGTAAGAAAAGGCTTTCGTCTTGGCACTCTACCCCATAGCCCAGACATAGGAAGAATACGGGAGATTGTTGTCACATGTACCACACAGCCAGTACTTGCCAGATATTCATGCAGCTCCTTTAATGTTGCTGTAGGCCTCTTGGTAGCCTCCCAGATCAGTTTTCTTCTCATCTTTTCATCCGTTTTGGAGGGACGTCCAGTTCCTGGTAATGTCACTGTTGTGCCATATTTTCTCCACTTGATGATGACTGTCTTCACTGTGTTCCATGGTATATCTAATGCCTTGGGAACGCTTTTGCACCCTTCTCCTGACTAATACCTTTTAACAATGAGATCTCTCTGATGGTTTGTAAGCTCTCTGTGGACCATGGCTTTTGCTGTGGGATGCGACTAAGAAATTTTCAGGAAAGACCAACTAGAGCAGCTGAACTTGGGGTTCATCAGAGGCACTTTAAATGATGGCAGGTGTATGCTGACTCCTATTTAACAGGATTTTGAATGTGATTGCTTAATTCTGAACACAGCTACTTCCCCAGTTATAAGAGGGTGTGCACACTTATGCAACCACATTGTTTTCTTCCCACCACCTAAAAGATTTCAGTTTGTTTTTCAATTGAGTTGTTCAATTTATAGGTCACATTAAAGGTGGAAAAAGTTCTGAAATGATTTATCTTTGGCTCATTTTTTTACATCACAGAAACCTGACATTTTAAGAGGGGTGTGTAGACTTTTTGTATCCACTGTATAATGGAACCTATACCAGAATTTGGTAATGCCAATGCGAACCTGCCCGTGGTATTACCAAACAACTGAAATACCAATATCGCATATTGTGAAAAGAGAAGAAGAGAAAAGAAACCTTAAATCCATGAAGAGGTTAATAGCCTGTCCTTCATGGTAGCTGACCTAGAAATCTGTCGGCTTGTACCAGGTCAGAGAATACTGAAAACACAGAGGGTCTGCAGCTTCCATTCATATTTAATGCTTCCTGTGCTACAATGAAATTGGAGCCAAACCCCATTGTACTGCGATCCCAATTTTGACTATCACCAGATAAAGCCCCATTCAGTGAAAGAAAAGTCTAATATTTCAAGCGAAAAGGACAAAGAGTCATTCTTTGAGGCGGATCGTGAGCGATGGCTACTGTAACATGTTCCTTCTTCCTGGCTAATTTAAGACATGTCACAAAGGCGGCTAGTATTTCGATACCAGAATTCTTCCTTGTGTATATTTGGAAGCTTGTAGTGGACAGACATAGGGAGAGGGTGGTAACTCAATAGCAATGATGAATTTGTGTCATAAGGAAAGGAAATCTCTTACAATAAGATTCCTGTCTTTAACATGCCTTCCCTATTACACCTGCCCCTTGCCTCTCACGAGCCAAGCACTCGTACTGTAAGACACACTTGTACTTAATTCCATCTTGCTGCAATTTATTTTTACTGTACAGTGTCCCGGCTCGCTCGATGGGAATGAACAGGGATTAAATTGGCGTTTAAGTTTTCCTGAATGTGTTAAAAGACATGCTACTGAATCCTGCCTCTGTTTATAGTCAGAGCGAAGTATGAAGGACGTCATAGATTCAAGGTCAGATCTATCATGAAATCCCGTCTAATACACTTTCATCCAAAGGAAATTGAAAGGCATTAAGAAAGATTTGTTTGTCGGAGCCTGTCTTTTTTTTCGGTTACAAAATAGAAATGATTACATCTGTCCTAGGGAATACTTTTTTATTGTTCCAATGCATTAAACATAAAGCAACCGGACTCGTAGGGGAAACTACATTATTCCTCTCATGCAGGTTTTTGGCTTTAAAATCCCATGGATTTGCGACTTTGCAATGGTATTACAACTTTTCTGGTCGCAACTGGCATTTTGTGCTGCCCCCGACAATTTTTTGAAAAGAGGGTGGGGTGTGGGGGCAGGCCTATCGGTCATTGGTTGGCTCATTCATGATTAGTTACTCCAGAATCCGGTGTAAATAACGACTGAAAGCTACAGCAGCTCAGATCTGCCGTAGATTTCATCCCGGCGCACGGACTGCCAGAGGAGGCATGTCATTTATAATATAATGAGGCCTTTACCTCGTCATAAATGACATGCCTCCTCCGTCAGCGCAGGCTCCATCAAAACCGGCGCAGCAGACAACAGTCTTGATAAATCAGGGGCATAATCTTGTTGGAAAATGTATAGTTTTGTGTATGCGGTTCCTACACAGATCGATGGGTTACAGACGACAAATAAACTCTGCGTTCAGACTACAAAGGTTTGTTTGTAGTCTGTAACCATGGAAACACATAAACAAGCATATGAGCTGTGTACACAAAATGTTAGGATCTTTATAAAGTCATTTTATTTATTTACTTTACAGGCATTGGAGCAATGGAAATGATTGCATGGTTGTGTGTGAAAGGGTTCATTTAGTGGTTCTTCCACTTTAAGGTTGCTTACAACAGTTAGATACCAAAATTTGTGCTCAGTCAGTACACATTGACACTTTGCCACGTTCCTAACTGTTTTGTTTAGACCATACAGATTGCAGACACAATTGTTAAGACTTTGTTGACACAAACTCTGGCACTCTGTTCTGGCAGAGGAACAGACTTACCTTAATTTACCGGCATAGACAGGTACTGCCTTACAACGCCCGGCACCACAGGATCCCCATGGACTATAATGGGATCCAATGGGGACCCAGCAACTTTCTGGCATTCATGCCGGCTTTCTGCTAGACAAATACCGCTGGACAACGGGGGCGTGGCTTAGCGGGAAAGGTGGCATGGCCTAGAATTTGACTTTTTGCAGTAGATTGCAACAAAGTTTTTGGTGAGATAGTTCCTGCATAGTCAAATCACCTGGCCGTGTCAATCAGGAAGGAAAGAGAGGGGCTGGAAGAGGAAGCTGGAGGAGGAAGAGTGCACAGAGTGGCGTAGGTCCGCCCTCAATGCACTTATTTGTCTATTTGCATATGGACTAAAAGGACTCTATCTCCAGAATCAAGCAACAAATGTGAAAGGTATCATTATGTTTAGCTGAGCTTGTCCTACAAGACTTGTTGTACAGATTCCATCTAGGACAGGGGTAAGCAACCTTTTTCGGACGGAGTGCCAATTTAAGAAAAAAAATTAAAGTTGAGGCTTAGCGTGTCGGGTAATACAGGAAAGTCATACAGTATAAGGCCTCATGCACATGACCATTGTGTGCATCCACGGCCGTCTTTTTTCACGGACAACGGTTCACAGACCCATTCAAGTAAATGGGTCCGTGAAAAATCACGGCTACACACAACATCCGCGTCCGTGATCCGTGTCCGTTTTTTCCTATCATTTTAAAGGCAAACTTGACTTAGATTTTTTTTTTCATTTTTCATGTCCGTGGATCCTCCAAAAATCAAAGAAGCCCCACGGAAGAAAAAACGGACACGGATCACAGAACAACGGAAACCGTCCGTGTGCATGAGGCCTAACAAACTGTATGTGACAAAAAAACAAATAATCAGTTTAACTTACCACTCAATGCGACCGTTGTTCCTTACTTTCTTTGCAAAGACGATCCAGCTTTAGTTCATATGAGGAGACTTTTAGGTCCCTCTGGCAGTCACATATAGGCTTGCTATCCCCCTGAATTGTCAGAAGCTTGCTCCCGATTCCCCCCCCCCCCCCCCCAGCAATCACATGTAGGCTCACTATCCTCCAAACCCCCTAAAGTTGTCAGAAGCTTGTTCCACATTGTCACCTCATTTAGCCCAATAGATACAAGCAGGCCTACCATTCTCCCACCCCCCAAAGTGGTCAGAAGCTTGACCACATTGACCCCCCATTACTCATGCACACGACCATAGTTCTGCTCCACATCCGAGCCGCAGTTTTTGCGGCTCGGGTGCGGACCCATTCACTCAGTGTGCTGTCCGCATCGGTTGCTCCATTCCGTGGCCCCGCAAAAAAAAAATAACATGTCCTATTCTTGTCTGTTTTGCGGAAAAGAATAGTCATGTCTACAATGGGCCGCCCATTCCGTTCTGCAAATTGCGGAAGGCACGCGGATGACTTCTGTTTTTTGCGGATCCGCGGTTTGCAGACCGCAAAAAAAATGGAACGGTCGTGTGCACGAGGCCTAAGGCCTCTTTCACACGACCGTATGGCTTTTTCAGTGTTTTGCGGTCCATTTTTCACGGATTCGTTGTTCCATTTTTTTTTTAAAGAATGGTTCCGTATACGGAACGCAAAAAACGGCCCGTAAACAAAGCAAAAAAACTGTCGTGTGAAAGAGGCCTAAGGCCTCATGCACACGACCGTGCAGTTTTTTGCAGTCCGCAAACCGCGGATTTGCAAAAAACGGAAGCCACCCGTGTGCCAATTTGCGGCCCATTGTAGACATGCCTATTCTTGTCCGCAAAATGGACAAGAATAGGAAATGCTATATTTTTGGGGGAATGTCCGCATCCGAGCCGCAAAAACTGCAGCTTGGATGCGGACCATAACTACGGTTGTGTGCATGAGGCCTGTCACTTGTGTCACTATTACGCCGATCCCTGTCACCTGTGTCATTAATCCCATCTCTATGCTGTCAGCAGCGCCAGCAGAACAGCAGTCGAGGAACACTAGCGGTACACCAGCCAGCCCATGAGTTAGTGGAGTCTGAAGATGGCTGGCACGGCGGGAAGCGTGAGGGGTGGGCCTTGATGATGGGTTCTGTGTAGCGCATCAGTACTCAGCAAGCCAGCCAACGTGAGGCAGTGGAGTCTCGTAGCTGGTTGGCACTGCAGGAAGCATGCGCGGCAGGACTAGCAGACCCTGTGTAGTGAGTTTGAGTTTTTTTAAATTAAAGGTGCAATGCATTGCGATGCAGTGTGACTGCGTGCCAGGGGTTGCCAATCCCCTGATCTAGGAGGTAAATGGTAGGCGTACCTGCTTACTATACTGATAAATATTATTGTGAGGATTATATGACTTGTGCTGTTTAGCATCTGCAGACACAGGGCAATTAACGTACTTTTTCCTAGACGTGTAGGACAAGCCCTAATCCTGTTAAATCCATCTCTTCCAGACTGAAACGTATTGGATGTCGTGCTGAGATGTACATCCAGTTGTCTGTACAATTAAGTCCTGTATCAAATGCGCTCATCTGTTGATTCTCTCAGCTGTTTCTTTTATTGCCGCACTATTTTCCCCTCTCATCTGTTCCTTGGATGGTTGGTTCAGATCCTGATCTAAAATGCAAATCATCTGGGTAAAAATGCATTATGGGATGTCAATGCTTGGTAAGAAAGAAGCCTTTATGGAGGTTAAGATTTAGGCCTGTATTATACCAACAGATTATCTGACAGATTTTTTTGACCAATCATTGGTCAGATGGTCATTTACACACACAGATCCTTTGTTATACACACCAACTAAAGGCACAGATATGACTGCCTCCCTGTCTCTCCCTGTATATGATATAGGCACAGATAGTACTGCTTCCCTGTCTCTCCCTGTAAATGATATAGGCACAGATAGCACTGCCTCCCTGTCTCTCCCTGTATATGATATAGGCACAGATAGTACTGCCTCCCTGTCTCTCCCTGTAAATGATATAGGCACAGATAGCACTGCCTCCCTGCCTCTCCCTGTAAATGATATAGGCACAGATAGCACTGCCTTCCTGTCTCTCCCTGTAAATGATATAGGCACAGATAGTACTGCTTTCCTGTGTTAGGAATATGGATTATCGGTTAATTCCATGATTCTCATTTAATTCACCTTGGTCAGTGTACATGCAAAATAAGTTCTCACTTCAACCCTCTGCTTGTCAGATAGCGAAGGTAGTGAACTCCACAGGGGTCTGGCTTCAAGGTGGCCACATGCGTACAAATTCACACCTCAACCAGTCAGCTAGGAACCAAGATGATGTGACAGGAAAAATCTCTCAGCATGAGGTCTAGTCCATACCCCAGTTCAATCAAATCTAGCAGACAGCATGGAACTGGTGATTTATAAGGAATTATGAATCACCCGACCATCACAGGCACAAACCGGATACATATTTGTGTCCCTGTGGACACGATGAACAGGCCCGTGGTCTTAGTGTGGTGGTGGGAGGCGAGGGAAGATAGATAAACATATCTCCCCACAGAAACCAAATAACGGTACCATGCTTGGGCTCTACTGGTAGCCGGAACCCAGGCGGATCCGTTGGTCACAGAACCATCTCCCTGTGACCTTCTGGTCTGCAGCTATGAACCCTAAAGGGTTTTGTGGGTCATTTGCTGCCAGTCCAGCAGAGGGGGGGTGGACCCCTCCCTGGGACTGGGAGGGGAGGGGCCGTCTACAGGTTAAAAGGCTTGTGCCAGCTAGCGGGAAGGTCTTTCTCTGAAATGGGGTCACATCGTGCCATGTGTTTGTAGAGACCTGGAAACTGCTGACATCACTGCCCCCACGTGACCGCAGCCAAGGACTATTCCACCATCATAACCCAAAGGAACATTCATCTACCCGGTAACTGACTTGTACTCTGTGTAAACCTGTTTGTACCATACTACCTGTATTATTAACCTCAGACCACTGTATATATTCTTTGTGTATAGTGTGTTATCTAGTGTGCACTTAAGTCAAATAAATATATAATTTAATCTTGTGCTTTCTTGTATCTCGATCACGAATCCCTACATCCGTGTTTTGGCCTAGTTATAAGCTACCGCAGGTTGGTTTTTCACCCTATATAATCCCATTAGTGGACCGGGCTTATATCAAATGAGAAGCTGGTGGCAGATTTCCCGGGTTGAGGAAGCGCTGTTTCACTGGGACAGTGACCAGGCTCCCTCAGCTTGTTGCCTTGCTGTGCCCGTGTGGACAGGAGGAGTCGGTGCAAACTGTAACAAGCTGACCTTACATGCTCCTCCGGGAGGGCGTAATGTCACATCTTGGTAACCAATGACCATACCGTATCTCGTGAGCTTGACGTAGTTGACGTCTGGCGTCAGTCGGGACACGAGGAGTACGGTATTCGTCACACCCTGTCTCTCTTTCTAAATGATATAGGCACAGATATCACTGCCTCCCTGTCTCTCCCTGTAAATGATATAGGCACAGATAACAATGCCTCCCTGTTTCTCCCTGTAAATGATATAGGCACAGATAGCACTGCCTTACTGTTTCTCCCTGTAAATGATATAGGCACAGATAGCACTGCCTTCCTGTCTCTCCCTGTAAATGATATAGGCACAGATAGCACTGCCTCCCTGTCTCTCCCTGTAAATGATATAGGCACAGATAGCACTGCCTCCCTGCCTCTCCCTGTAAATGATATAGGCACAGATAGCACTGCCTTCCTGTCTCTCCCTGTAAATGATATAGGCACAGATAGCACTGCCTCCCTGTCTCTATCCGTAAATGATATAGGCAAAGGTAGCACTGCTTCCCTGTCTCTCCCTGTAAATGATATAGGCAAAGGTAGCACTGCCTCCCTATCTCTCCCTGTAAATGATATAGGCACAGATAGCACTGCCTCCTGTCTCTTCCTGTAAATGATATAGGCACAGATAGCACTGTCTCTCTATCTTCAGCTGTAAATGATGTAGGCTCCAGGAGAAGTATATAGTGGGCTCAGCATGCATGTGAGTACTTGCATCCCTGGATCCGATGAAAGCTGTAATGGCACCGGACGGGGTTAAAAGCAGAGTGTGCTTGGCGTGCATGCTGTGCCTGCGCTCCCTGGACTTTATGTGGCTGTCATGGCCCATAAAAGGTAGGAACTAGTGTTAGGGACCACTCATGAAGGCGACCTTGACGTGGTGAGTGGCTTATTACGCTTTGGCCAAAATGTACACCAATGCCTTATTCAACATCCAGCATAAAGGCAGGGCAGAGTGCTGGTTGCAGAGTGCGATTGCATTTTGTGTTTTTACATTTATATCTCTATTTCGCCATAGCAATCTGCACCTGCTAGGGGTTGTGCGGGCAGAATTTTCCATAATTTTCTCTTTGTAGTACGTATTGGAGGCATGGCGATCTCCAAGCAGTCACGCACACCTGTCCAGTTAATCTGCCCCCTGGAGGCTGGTTTTAAAGTCAGTATAAAACTGAGTCTGCTTATACAGCACCTACCAGTAGCCATTAGGCTCCAGGAGAAGTATATAGTGGGCTCAGCATGCTTGTGAGTACTTGCATCCCTGGATCCGATGAAAGCTGTAATGGCACCGGACGGGGTTAAAAGCAGAGTGTGCTTGGCGTGCATGCTGTGCCTGCGCTCCCTGGACTTTATGTGGCTGTCATGGCCCATAAAAGGTAGGAACTAGTGTTAGGGACCACTCATGAAGGCGACCTTGACGTGGTGAGTGGCTTATTACGCTTTGGCCAAAATGTACACCAATGCCTTATCCAACATCCAGCATAAAGGCAGGGCAGAGTGCTGGTTGCAGTGTGCGATTGCATTTTGTGTTTTTACACAGATTGTTCTTTGTCTCTGTCTTTTCCCGTATGGTGAATCAGGAACAGCTCTTTCATTTACTCATACTGAAGTTAAGCTGGTCAAAGACATGACAAATTTGTTAGCAGATCCGACCATTTTAATGAGATTTGAGAACAATCTAATGTGGCCCATTAAAGCAGTACTTAAAGGGGCCCGATCTCTATGTGCCATGGTGTACGCTACAGCACTGTGGTCAGGTGACTATACATTATCATTGTCATCATCACATTACTTCAAGGACCTGTGAAGAGAGTAATAGCTCAGTTTAGGAGCAGGCTGTGGAATTCAAAGAAGAGAGTTTTGTTGTACTGAAAACAGTTTTCTTATCCTATTCCCAACATAGTATTCACTCCACAATGGGATTGCAGAAGTATTAGTTGCACCCAAGTATGGTGCCTGAGGTAGTCCAAATGCACCTCTGCCATGTAAGAAGATGTCAGTACTATACATGACATATAGTATCTCGCAAAAGTGAGTAAACCCCTCACATTTTTATAAATAGTTTATTATAGCTTTTCATGGGACAACACTGAAGATATGGCACTTTGATGCAATGTAAAGTAGTCAGTGTACGGCTTGTATACAGGGTAAATTTAGTGTGCCCTCAAAATAACTCAACACACAACCATTAATGTCTAAACTGCGGGCAACAAAAGTGAGAACACCCCTAGGTGAAAATGGCCAAATTGTGCCCAATTATCCATTTTCTCTTCTCGCTGTCATGTGACTTGGTCTCAGGTGTGAATGGGGAGCAGATGTGTTAAATTTGGTGTTATCGCTCTCACACTCTCTCATACTGGTCACTGGAAGTTCAACATGGCACCTCATGGCAAAGAACTCTCTAAAGAGTCTGAAAAAAAAGAATTGTTGCTCTACATAAATATGGACGCCTATAAAGAACTACCAGACCGTATGTAATGAATACATATGTGTTTATTACAGCAATTTTTTTTTATAAATAACAAAAATACAACCAGTGGAGGGAAAAGGCGACATCAACTTGAGGGAAGACACAATGGTGATATAATTCATACTGCTCCAACAATAAAGCAGAAATAAAGTGCAAGTGCTAATATAAAAGTGCTATAGTATATAAGGCAGAATCGTTACCCATAATTGTGTCTCAACCAGGATGGCGCCAAACCCGACACGCATTTCGGCGAACCTCCGTCTGGGGGTGGCGTCATCACTGAATTACACACGTGGGACAAAAACATGTGAACGCATATGCGGGCTGCATATGTGTGACACGACTCGTCACGCGACCTAACATCACGTGATTCTTTATCCAGTCACATGATGTCGCCGACAAATCTTGTGATATTTTGGGGCAAGTATCAGCGGCATCAAATAAGAAAAAGCACATGCAGTACAACTACTGTACTGTAATGTACTGACATACTTAAGCAGAGCATGATCCCCTCCCTTTGGAAACTGGGCCGCAGGGCAGTATTTCACCATGATAACTACCCCAAACACACCTCCAAGATGACCACTGCCTTGCAAAAAAAAACTGAGGGTAGAGGTGCTGGACTGGCCAAGCATGTCTCCAGATGTAAACCCTATTGAGCATCTGTGGGGCATCCTCAAACGGAAGGTGGAGGAGTGCAAGGTCGCTAACATCCACCAGCTCTGTGATGTCCTCATGGAGTAATAGAAGAGGATTCCAGTGGCAACCTGTGAAGCTCAAGTGAACTCCATGCCCAAGAGAGTTAAGGCAGTGCTGGAAAATAATGGTGGCCACATAAAATATTGACACTTCGGGCACAATTTGGCCATTTTCTCTCTTGTTGCCAGCGGTTTAGACATTTATGGCTGTGTTTGGTTATTTTGAGGGCACACTAGATGTACACTGTTATACAAGCGTACACTGACTACTGTACATTGTATCAAAGTGCAATATCTTCAGTGTTGTCCCATGAAAAGATATAATAAAATATTTACAAAAATGTGAGGGGTGTACTCACTTTTGTGAGATATTGTATACAGCAGGTAGGGCACTGTTACGGATTTTGCATGGGGCCCATTTATGTCACTGCACATCATATATACGAAAGCCTTGTTTAAGTATCATCCATCATGTTTGTGTCTAGCTGTTCTCATAATCTCAGAGTAAAATCTCACGTCAGAATGCATCCTCCGGAGAAATTATTGGCAAACAAAGAACAGGATCTTGGTTGTTGTGCAGTCTCAAAGTCTTTGTTAGAAAATGTCTGTGCCTATCTTGTCTTACGATCAAGTATCAGTGAGACATTGCCAGCATTCCAGCCATGCTTTGATACTGATAAGAAATCCATCCTCTTGTGGTTTTTCGAGATAGGCTTTAAATAGACTAGAAATCAAAAATCTTAAATGGTTATTGAATGAAAACTTAGAATGCCGTAAAACATAGTCTTTTAATTTCCCTGGTGAGGAAAACTTTCAACATAATATCAACTAATTACTGGAATATTATTTCATTACTAGGATATTATTTGTAAGGGCTTTAAATACTGTACGAAAGCGTAAGGGGCCGTCATTGACCGAAGATATTTGTCGGTAATTTTAAGTGTTAGCTGCAGCTACTGCTGACTGACACTATTGGTTACTTAGGCCTCTTTCATACTTGCGTTGTTAGGATACGGCGGGCACTTCCGTTGCCAGAAGTGCCCGTCGGATCCGTAACACCGCAAGTGAACTGAAAGCATTTGAAGACTGATCAGTCTTCAAAATGCGTTCAGTGTTACTATGGCAGCCAGGACGCTATTAAAGTCCTGGTTGCCATAGTAGTAGTGGGGAGCGGGGGAGCGGTATACTCACCGCCCGTGCGGCTCCCGGGGCGCTCCAGAATGACGTCAGAGCGCCCCATGCGCATGGATGACGTGATCCATGCGATCACGTCATCCATGCGCGTGGGGCGCCCTGACATCACTCTGAAGCGCCCCGGGAGCCGCACGGACTGTAAGTATACTGCTCCCCAGCTCCCCACTTCACTTTACCATGGCAAACAGGACTTTAGCGTCCTGGCAGCCATGATAACCATTCAGAAAAAGCTAAACGTCGGATCCGGTGATGCGCCAAAACAACGTTTAGCTTAAGGCCTTCTCCGGATTAATGCCTTTCAATGGGCATTAATTCCGGATCCGGCCTTGCGGCAAGTGTTCAGGATTTTGGGCCGGAGCAAAAAGTGCAGCATGCTGCGGTATTTTCTCCGGCCAAAAAACGTTCCGGTCCTGAACTGGAGACATTTGATGCATCCTGAACGGATTTCTCTCCATTCAGAATGCATTGGGATAATCCTGATCAGAATTTTTCTGGCATAGAGCCCTGACGACGGAACTCTATGCCGGAAAAGAAATACGCAAGTGTGAAAGAGCCCTTAGTGTGGCTGTAAAGCCGATCCGGGCCGGCTTTTACTGGGAGCAGCCAAAAGTGCAAGGTGGGTGGCTTCTCCCCACGTTCCAGGGTTTTGGTTAGGGATATATAACCCAGCCAGCAGTCTCAGCGGGGTGTGGATTATCCTCCATTTCACAGTTAATCTGTGGAGTCTCTGTGGTTTGAGATCTGCATGATGTGTGCCGTACTAATAGGCTGAGAGCCGCATTGCTGGGAAGCAGGCCCTAAAGCCTGTTGGGGACTGCTACTGCCAAAACCGCTGACAAAGTGAATGTTTTTTCTTCTGTGGACTTGCCATGGTGTGAACGAACACCAAGATGACGAACTGTAATTTTTGTTTATGTGTGAATAAACACTGCACTGTTTAAGTCAAAGACTTTGTTTTTGCCTCTGTACTGCGTCCGCTAATCTGCCTACCAGAGCGAATCCCCACAATTGGTGTCGGATGCGGGCAAATGCAATAAGGCAGGCCTGAAGGATGGAAAAATTTTGTTTTTCCCCGGCACAAGTGCATGTCCTACATTAAGCCGACAAGGTTACGACCCGTGTCCCCTGACAAAATGGAGGCGGTCGTGAAAGCCCTCGTGGAGCTAACTTGCAGCAGCGGTAGGCTAACAAGCAGGAAAAATAAACTAACCATCTGCTATTACGACATGTAATGGCATTGCAAGTGGCAGGAGCATCCCAGAACTTCCACGATGTCCAGAAAGCTGTTCGTGCAGCGATTCCTAAGATGACCCCCTCGGATGACTTTGAGATCTATAGTACAGACCAAAAGTTTGGACACACCTTCTCATTCAAAGAGTTTTCTTTATTTTCATGACTAGTCTCGCCAGGATCTCACCTTTTACTGTTGGGTAGTCGGCCGCTTGATCATCAGGGAGATCAAAAATTACTTGCTGGGGACCAGACGCCAGGAACGGAGCGAAGACCTCAGCCCACTGGTCTCGGCGCAACTTTTGCCTCACGGCCACCTTTTCGAAGACCGCCAGATACAGTACAGACCAAAACTTTGGACACACCTTCTCATTCAAAGAGTTTTCTTTATTTTCATGACTATGGAAATTGTAGATTCACACTGAAGGCATCAAAACTATGAATTAACACATGTGGAATTATATACATAACAAAAAGTGTGAAACAACTAAAAATATGTCATATTCTAGGTTCTTCAAAGTAGCCACCTTTTGCTTTGATTACTGCTTTGCACACTCTTGGCATTCTCTTGATGAGCTTCAAGACGTAGTCACCTTAAATGGTTTTCACTTCAGAGGTGTGCCCTGTCAGGTTTAATAAGTGGGATTTCTTGCCTTATAATTGGGGTTGGGACCATCAGTTGCGTTGTGGAGAAGTCAGGTGGATACACAACTGATAGTCCTACTGAATAGACTGTTAGAATTTGTATTATGGCAAGAAAAAAGCAGCTAAGAAATAAAGAAAAACGAGTGGCCATCATTACTTTAAGAAATGAAAGTCAGTCAGTCCGAAAAATTGGGAAAGCTTTGAAAGTGTCCCCAAGTGCAGTCACAAAAACCATCAAGCGCTAAAAAGAAACTGGCTCACATGCGGACCGCCCCAGGAAAGGAAGACCAAGAGTCACCTCTACTGCGGAGGATAAGTTAATCAAAGTCACCAGCCTCAGAAATCGCAGGTTAACAGTGCAGCACGCCAGACCTGCAGGGTATAGCAACAGTGAGGTCACGGTATGAGCAATCGAGGGTGACTCACTTTTTGGAGGACCCTGGGCAGGCATGCAGCAGTGAATGAGAGGCAGACACTAGTTCCTCTGGGGCACACTCTGGGTGTAGAGACCTGGCCTGATGTTGGGTGAGGTGCCCTGGTTGTTGCAGGTGTTTAGAGTGCCTGAGGCAAGGTCCCTTTAAGGATCGTGACGCCAGTGCCTGTAACGGTGGCACACCGGTTGGTAGGAATAGTGATTGAGGTACACAGATTGTATGGTGAACCAAACGTTGCTTTACTTGAAAACAGTCCAACTTTGTACAGTCAATTATAGTGGTTAATGATGATGATGCAGTCCCTTGAACAATATGTCCCAAGCAGGCTTACTTCACAGTGATGGCAGGTATTAATCATGCAAGATACTTGGAGGGCAAACAGTTAATGCTTTGCAGTGCAATGCTGCTCTATCCCCTCAGCTATTCTAGCTGGCTGGATCCCAAGGCCCGGATGCCTAAGTGCTGCCTTAAATCCTTGGTAAAAATTCCTTCCTCCAGTATAGACCCTTGCTCTTCACTTTATAGTATACTATCTCAACTGAGCTATGCTTAGCCTCAGGAGCTTCAGGCTGACGAGGTGACTCCTCTAGTCCCCTGGAATACACTAACTCTCCCCTATCTGGGCCTTCCTATATATATCTAGGGCTCTCTAGCTCCCTCTAATGTCTGGGAGGCTAAACTGCACCCTGACAGGCCTGACACCCAGATAACACAGGTAATGCAATAAACACATTAACCCTTGTGTAGTGCCCACCTTTACCTAGTGGGACACTACAACAGCAGCTCAGATTAGAGACCAGGTCAATGCCACACAGAGTTCTAGCAGCAGACACATCTCTAGAACAACTGTTAAGAGGAGACTGTGTGAATCAGGCCTTCATAGTAGAATATCTGCTAGGAAACCACTGCTAAGGACAGGCAACAAGCAGAAGAGACTTGTTTGGGCTAAAGAACACAAGGAATGGACATTAGACCAGTGGAAATCTGTGCTTTGGTCTGATTAGTCCAAATTTGAGATCTTTGGTTCCAACCACCGTGTCTTTGTGCGACGCAGAAAAGGTGAACGGATGGACTCTATATGCCTGGTTCCCACCGTGAAGCATGGAGGAGGAGGTGTGATGGTGTGGGGGTGCTTTGCTGGTGACACTGTTGGGGATTTATTCAAAATTGAAGGCATACTGAACCAGCATGGCTACCACAGCATCTTGCAGCGGCATGCTATTCCATCCGGTTTGCGTTTAGTAGACCACCATTTATTTTTCAACAGGACAATGACCCCAAACACACCTCCAGGCTGTGTAAGGGCTATTTGACCATTAAGGAGAGTGATGGGGTGCTGCGCCAGATGACCTCGCCTCCACAGTCACCGGACCTGAACCCAATCGAGATGGTTTGGGGTGAGCTGGACCGCAGAGTGAAGGCAAAAGGGCCAACAAGTTCTAAGCATCTCTGGGAACTCCTTCAAGACTGTTGAAAGACCATTTCAGGTGACTACCTCTTGAAGCTCATCAAGAGAATGCCAAGAGTGTGCAAAGCAGTAATCAAAGCAAAAGGTGGCTACTTTGAAGAACCTAGAATATGACATATTTTCAGTTGTTTCACACTTTTTTGTTATGTATATAATTCCACATGTGTTAATTCATAGTTTTGATGACTTCAGTGTGAATCTACAATTTCCATAGTCATGAAAATAAAGAAAACTCTTTGAATGAGAAGGTGTGTCCAAACTTTTGGTCTGTACTGTATCTGGCGGTCTTCGAAAAGGTGGCCGCGAGGCAAAAGTTGCGCCGAGAGACTCTGGGTGAATGTATTGGTCTGGGCCCAGCGGGTGCATCAGTGGGAATTTAACCTGGCTGAACCCGCAAGACCACAATATTATGATCTGCAGAAATGGCTGCAGCCTGACATATTGACCACCACTGCTATGTTGGATCGTCTGTTGGCGGATGTGTTTTTGAGGGCTTTACCGTACCCTCTCCAGCACTGAATTGGCCAGGTGTCTCCGGATAATGCCTTGGAGATGCTCAACCTGGTGGACCGCTACGAGGCCACCAGAAATCTGTAGGGGGGTTCTTTTGGGAGAGGGCCAGTCAAACCCCGGAAATCTCCACTCTAAACTCGGCTGCTGGTGCTAGCCAAACCTGCCCAGGACGTACCCCCTGCAGACCCAGCCCCGATGGTCTGCTGGCGGTGTCACAAGCCACATAAGATCCGACTGTCCCCATCGGGGTGAACCCATGAAAACCAACTATGGCTACCACCACTCATTGTATGCCAGGAAGCTGTGCACCACAGGTACCTCCAAGACTGTAGACAATAGTCATCCTGTGCCAGGTGGAAGTGGGGGACACTCTGGCAGTGGCACTGCTGGAATCAGGGAGCCTGGTGTCGAGTATACTGGCCGAAAAGTCGGCGTTATCTGCATTCATGGGGACTTAGAAGACTATCGCACTGCCCTCTTCTCTCTGTCAACAGTGGCCGGCAGGTAGATGCATTAGGTGGCCGTCGCCACAAAATTACCATATGAGTTAATAATTGGGAGAGACTTCCCCGGTTTCCCGGCACTATGGCCAGATATGAAAGTTACCTATATCCATAAGACAGATGTAACCCTAGCAGAGTGGCCTGGCTCAGGGGGGAGACCAGAACCCTGGGAAGCTGAGTCAGAAGGGCCAGCAGTAGGGGTGACCGCCACTTTTGTGGAAGAGGGGGAGACAACCCCGCTAAGTGTGATGGTGGGAGACGTGAAGGACTTGCTGCTGGGTCCTGAGCTGGCAGACCTCAATGTCTCTGGAGATAATTTTGGTGCAGCAGAGCACCAGGACCCGACTCTGTCTCGAGCCTGGGAAAATGTGGTAATAGTTGAGGGTGAGCCGCAACAACTGGGAGCCAAGTCTATGTTTCCCGTTTTGTGGTTCAACAGGAGATGCTGTATCGGATAAATCAACTAAGGGGTGAACATATTGAACAGCTGGTGGTGCCCAAGACATACCGCAAGCTAGTGTTGGAGTTAGCCCACCAACATGTTCTTGGGGGACACCTGGGCCAGCAGAAAACGCAAGACCGGATTCTACAGCGGTTCTACTGGCCCATTGTGTTCAGAGAGGTGGAAGAGTATTGCAAGTCTTGCCCAACCTGCCAGATTACCAGCCCCCAGCCAGTCCCCTGGTCCCTCTCCTGATTATTGAGGTTCCATTCGGGCGGATCGCTATGGATCTCATAGGCCAAGTACCGAGGTCCGCTAGAGGGCACCAACACATCTTGGTCATCCTCGACTACGCCACTCGGACCTGGAGGCGGTGCCACAGCTTCATACATCAGACAAACTCATAGCTAAGGAGTAAATGGAGATGTTTTCCTGAGAGGTCTGCCTAAAGAGGTTCTGACTGACCAAGGGACCCCTTTTATGTCCAAGGTCATGAGAGAACTGTGTAAGTTGCTCCACATAAAACAGTTGCGGACGTCCGTCTATCACCCGCAAACGGACGGCCTGGTGGAGAGGTTTAATCAAAAATTTTAAAATATGTTAAAAAGAGTGGTGTCTAAGGATGAGAGGGACTGGGATCTTACATAGAAACATAGAATGTGTCGGCAGATAAGAACCATTTGGCCCATCTAGTCTGCCCAATATATCTGAATCCTATGAATAGTCCCTGGCCCTATCCTATATGAAGGATAGCCTTATGCCTATCCCATGCATGCTTAAACTCCTTCACTGTATTTGCAGCTACCACTTCTGCAGGAAGGCTATTCCATGCATCCACTACTCTCTCAGTAAAGTAATACTTCCTTATATTACTTTTAAACCTTTGCCCCTCTAATTTAAAACTGTGTCCTCTTGTGGTAGTTTTTCTTCTTTTAAATATGCTCTCCTCCTTTACCGAGTTGATTCCCTTTATGTATTTAAAAGTTTCTATCATATCCCCTCGGTCTCTTCTTTCTGCCAAGCTATACATATTAAGGTCTTTTAACCTTTCCTGGTAAGTTTTATCCTGCAATCCATGTACTAGTTTAGTAGCTCTTCTCTGAACTCTCTCTAGAGTATCTATATCCTTCTGGAGATATGGCCTCCAGTACTGCGCACAATACTCCAAGTGAGGTCTCACCAGTGATCTGTACAGCGGCATAAGCACTTCACTCTTTCTACTGCTTATACCTCTCCCTATACATCCAAGCATTCTGCTGGCATTTCGTGCTGCTTTATTACATTGTCTTCCCACCTTTAAGTCTTCTGAAATAATTACTCCTAAATCCCTTTCCTCAGATACTGAGGTCAGGACTGTGTCAAATATTCTATATTCTGCCCTTGGGTTTTTACGCCCCAGGTGCATTATCTTGCACTTATCCACATAAAATTTCAGTTGCCAGAGTTCTGACCATTCTTCTAGTTTTCCTAAATCCTTTTCCATTTGGCGTTTCCCTCCAGGAACATCAACCCTGTTACATATCTTTGTGTCATCAGCAAAAAGACAAACCTTACCATCGAGGCCTTTTGCAATATCACTTATGAAGATATTAAACAAAATTGGTCCCAGTACAGATCCCTGTGGAATCCCACTGGTAACATGACCTTGTTTTGAATGTTCTCCATTGACTACAACCCTCTGTTGTCTGTCACTCAGCCACTGCCTAATCCACTCAACAATATGGGAGTCCATGCTCAATGACTGCAGTTTATTGATAAGTCTTCTATGTGGGACAGTGTCAAAAGCCTTACTAAAATCTAGATATGCGATGTCTACTGTACCTCCACCGTCTATTATTTTAGTCACCCAGTCAAAAAAATCTATAAGATTTGTTTGACACGATCTCCCTGAAGTAAACCCATGCTGTTTTTCATCTTGCAATCCATGGGATTTTAGATGTTCCACAATCCTATCCTTTAATAGGGTTTCCATTAATTTACCTACTATTGATGTCAGACTCACTGGTCTATAGTTGCTCGATTCCTCCCTACTACCTTTCTTGTGAATGGGCACGACATTTGCCAATTTCCAATCTTCCGGGACGACTCCTGTTACTAATGATTGGTTAAATAAATCTGTTAACGGTTTTGCCAGCTCACCACTAAGCTCTTTTAATAATTTTGGGTGTATCTCATCAGGCCCCTGTGACTTATTTGTCTTCACTTTAGACAGCAAACTTAGAACATCTTCCTCTGTAAAGACACATGCATCAAACGATTTAATAGTCATCCTTTCTGGTGGAGGTCCTTCTCCTTCTTTTTCTTTTGTAAAAACTGAACAGAAGTATTCATTAAGGCAGTCGACTAGCCCTTTATTCTCTTCTACATACCTTCCGTCCTTTATTTTTAATTTAGTTATTCCTTGTTTTAATTTCCTTTTTTCATTTATATATCTGAAGAATGTCTTATCCCCTTTTTTCATAGACTGAGCTAGTTTTTCTTCTGCCTGAGCTTTAGAAGTTCTTATAACTTGCTTGGCCTCTTTCTGCCTAATCTTGTAGATTTCTTGTAGATTACTGCCCTATCTCATGTTTGCCGTGAAATAGGTGCCCCAGGCCTCTACTGGGTTCTTCGAACTGCTATAAGGCAGACACCCTTGCGGTCTGTTGGACGTGGCCAAAGAGGCATGGGAACAACCCACACCGCACAAAAGTGTAGTTGAGTATGTCACCCAGATGCAAGGACGAATAGAAACAGTGTTACCTCTGGTTAGGGAGCAAATGGAGGCAGCGCAGCGAGCCCAGAGTAGGGTCTATAATAGGCTCGGGTCCGGAACTTTAACCCGGGTGATCGGGTATTGGTGCTGGTACCAATCGTAGACAGTATGTTCCTGGCTAGGTGGCAGGGGCCCTACAAAGTACTTTGGAGAGGTAGATTACAAGGTACATCAACCGGGGAGGCAAAAGCCGGAGCAGGTGTACCATATGAATCTGCTTAAACCCTGGAAAGATGGGGAAACCTGTACAGAAGACAGCCCACGACCAGGGTTTCTAGGGGAAGCAGATTTGGTACCTCTGTCTGAAGCAAGGGAAGCGGCTGCCACAGTGAAAATTGCTGACAGCCTCTCCTCTAAACAGGCTCAGAAAGCTAGAAAGTTTGTTAGTTGGAACACGGATGTATTCTCTGACCTTCCTGGACGCACTTCCCTAATCCGACATGACATTATCACTGAGCCTCGGGCAAAAGTCTGGTTAAAACCATACCGGGTACCCGAGGTTCGGCGACAAGCCATCGCGGAGAAAGTGCAGCTAATGCTACAGCTAGGTGTCATGAAGGAGTCAAAAAGTGAATGGGCCAGTCCGATAGTCTTAATACCCAAGCCGGATGGGACACTGCGCTTCTGTAACGACTTCAGCAAACTGAATGAGCTCAGTATTTTTCTGTGTTGGACTTCACCAAAGGGTACTGGCAGGTACCCTTGATGGAGGCTGCCAAGGAAAAAACAGCTTTCATCACGCCAGGGGGGCTGTATCAGTACAAGGTATTATCCTTTTGTTTACGTGGTGCTCCCGACACTTTTCAAAGGCTAATGGACAATTTACTCTGTCCATATCATCTGTATGCTTCGGAGTACCTGGACAATACCGTTATCCACAGCACCGACTGGGAAAGTCACCTACCTAAAGTACAGGCTGTAGTGGATTCCCTAGTGCCTGATAGGGTTAGAAGAGACCAAGTACCTGGGGTATGTAATTGGGCAAGGAAATATTAAACCTCAGGTAAACAAAATTGAGACAATTTGGAATTGGCACCGACTGGTCACTACTCGGCAATTAAAGTCATTCCTGAGATTGGTGGGATATTATATGAGGTTTGTCCACCCCTTTGCTACAGTCGCTGCACCATTTACAGGCTTTTTGAAGGGACGCAAGTCAGTGACGGTCCAGTGGAATTAGCAGGAGGAAAAGGCTTTCTCCGCTCTGAAGTCGGCTCTGTGTGGGTCCACTGTGTTGGTTATGCCCAACTTCAATAGTGAGTTTGTGGTACAGACCGATGCCTCTGAAGTAGACCTCAGAACTGTACTCTCTCAGGACATCAATGGGGAGGAACATCCCGTTGTGTTCCTGAGCAGTAAACTTATCGCAGCCGAGACTAGGTACAGTATAGTGGAGAGAGTGCCTGGCCATCAAGTGGGCACTCGTGTCTCTCCACTATTATCTGTTGGGGAAAAAGTTACATCTGGTGACTGACCACTCCCCTCTCAAGTGGATGAGCCATGCCAAAGAGAGGAATGCTCGGGTCTCCAGATGTTTTTTGTCTCTACAGAACTTCAAGTTTTACATGGAACATAGGGAAGGTAGGTTATAGAGAAATGCAGATGCCCTGTCCCGGGTACAGTGTCTGGTGGGTGTTCACCACCTCAGGGTTGAACAAAGGCTGTAGGTATGTAGGAAAGCGCAAGGGGCCATCATTGACAGAAGATATGTGTCACCGAGGTTCCTGGCCTCGGTGAGGTAAGAGCTGGTAATTTTAAGTGTCAGTGGCAGCTAGTGCTGACTGACACTATTGGTTATTTAGTATGGCTGTAAAGCCGATCCGGGCCGGCTCTTACTGGGAGCAGCCAAAAGTGCAGGGTGGGTGGCTTCCCCCCACGTTCCAGGCCGGGTTTTGGTTAGGGATATAAAACCCAGCCAGCAGTCTCAGCTGGGGGGTGATTATCCTCCATTTCACAGTGAATCTGTGGAGTCTCTGTGGTTTGAGATCTGCATGATGTGTGCCGTACTAAACGGCTGAGAGCTGCGTTGCTGGGAAGCAGGCCCTAAAGCCTGTTGGGGACTGCTACTGCCAAAACCGCTGACAAGGTAAATTCTTTTTGTTCTGTGGACTTGCCATAGTGTGAATGAACACCAAGACGACAAACTGTAATTTTTGTTTATGTGTGAATAAACACTGCACTGTTTAAGTTAAAGACTTTGTTTTTGCCTCTGTACTGCGTCTGCTAATCTGCCTACCAGAGCGAATCCCCACAATTGGTGTCGGATGCGGGCAAATGCAATAAGGCAGGCCTGAAGGATGGAAATTTTTTGCCTACCAGAGCGAATCGATGGAAATGTTTTGCCTACCAGAGCGAATCCCCACAATACATACAAAATAAAATAAATGAATAATAAATAAAAGGGAATAAAATAAAAAGAAAAAAAATTGTTACAGTTTTGTGATGGTCAGGAGGGAGTCACAACTGTGAGTCTAAAGGCCCCTTTATATTGCACCAGGGGTGTAGCTATAGGGGGTGCAGAGGTAGCGGTCGGTACCAGGCCCAGGAGCCTGAGGGGGCCCAAAGACCCTTGTGCCACAAAAGAAATCACCAGTATTATAGAAAGAGTATGCTGGTCAAGTTACACCTCTGGCTGGAGGGAAGGAGTTAGGTCAAAAAGTTGGCTAGGGAGGAGGGGGGGGGGGGTTTGCTGTTTCAATTTTTACCTCAGGCAGCACGAAGGCTATGTGCTTCCTTGCCCCTGGCCACAAAGCACTGAGGGAAGGGGGGCCCAAGCAGAACCCTTGCACTAGGGCCAATGATCCATTAGCTACGCCCCTGCACTGCCTGATCAGGCAGATCATTGCTAACAAGAGTTCGTAGGAATGCCCGTTAATGATAATCTGCCAGTGTAAAAGTGCCACGATTAACCGATGAATGAGCAAAACGCAGCAGTCTCTGCTGCTGGCAAACAATGAAACTGTATGATGAAAAAAATTGTATTACAGATTGCTCCTCCCCATACTGTGGAGGGGATCGCTGCATGTAATTTATGTACAGGCAATTATAAGCAATCTCATTGCTCCCTGACAATCTTCTGCTCAACTGAGTTACAGTGTAAAGAGTCCTTAATAAAGAGGCTGATCCGTGTAGGGGTGCAGAGCTTGGGTCATCTCCTTCTGGATAACGAAATAAGGGGGAAATACTTCCACTTTTGTAGGATGACCATGGTGGACCACAAGAGAATCAGAAAATTCTTCTCTGGACCAGGCACTGACACATTAATGGACACTAAGGGTCCACCAGAGTGCAATCCATCTGGAGATGACTTTGGACTTTTGATATGTCCTATCTGTACCATGATCATAACAAAGTTCTAGATGCAATTATGGCTCGTCTACACAGAAACCAAAGGGGAATGTATCACATCCTGTAATCCAGTTCTGGCTTTAACACTTGCAAAATAGGGCTTTTATGACTTTGTGGGTTTATTTAGGCAGCAGAAAATGTACAACTTTTAGCATTTTCACACCATTCACTCCAGTTTTGAAAAGTGAGTTAGAATGTTGGCATGGTTAGATATGATCATTAGGGTCCATCATTAGGATTCCGCAAATCGGGTCCGCATCAGACCCATTCATTTTCAATGGGGCCGGAATGTACTGTCCGCATCCACATTTGCAGATCCGCATCCGTGCTTCCGTTTCCGCAAAAAATTAGAACATGTCCGATTCTTGTCCGCAGTTGGCATTTTCTATTATGGAGCCGACTATGTGCCAAATTGTGGAATGCACATTGCCAGTGTCCGTGTTTTGCTGATCTGCAATTTGTGGATCCTCAGAACACTTAAGGACCCTTAGTGGACCCTAAGTTTTACTCCATACTTATCAAGTTGCAAAAAAGTTACAAACTTATTCCAGGGGGAGGGTGGTATAAAAACTGAAGTTACATATCTAAACAAAAGTGTTAGGCTTAAATATGTGCAAATGTTATCAAACCACGTGTGATATTTGATACATTTGGTGCAAAGTACAGCAGTGCAGGCTTATCATTATAAATTTCTCCCTGGATGTCTAGCCAGGGTGCACATCTTAAACCATTTCCTTATGTTATCCGAGAACATTGAACAGCTTTAGAAAATAAGACTATTCTCTAAAAGAAAAGAAATATTATATGTGTATCTGGTTGTACCCGGATCCCATTGGTGACTTCTAGACAGCCTGACTATGTTTACCATCTCTCTATGATACCTTTCCCCATTTTATTAAAGAATATTTTGATTCAGTAAGGAATTCATTTTAGATGTTTTTATTTAATTTCTGTAGATGATTACGGACTAGACATAGATAGTCACATGAAAAATTCGAACAAAAGATATATATATATATACGTTTAACATACACATTTAACTGATTTATACTGTGGGTCATTTTGTAACCCAATACAATGCCTTTAATAATGGGTTCTTCAACTTGTGGCTCTTTATGTGTTGGGACACTTTCATTACAGTCAATTCTGGGAAACGGCAATAAGTAGAATCACAAAAATGCTAGGTGAATAATGATAGGTGATTCTACTGAATAATATAGCAAACAGTGTTAAGCAGTGATAAAAGGCATATACAGAAAATACAGCTAGTAGTCGGCAACTAGATAAGGTAGCAAGCATACAAAATAAAGTAACAGTCACTTATGTTCAGGTCACATGTTGGTAAGCTAAGTTCTCATTGTGTGTTCCAGCACCCAAGATGGTGGATATAAGAGAAAAGGTAGGATGCTTAGAGGACATATTTAGAGCTAACTCTCTATGAGGCACACTTGGGTATTTTTATCCTTAAGCTGCATTTACACATATCAATGAGTAACAGATTGTCGGGAAGGAAGTGTTCCTTCCCGACAGTCAGCTGCTTACTCAGCGGAGGTGACCGTTGCATTTACATGCAGCGATCACTACCACAGTATGAGGAAGAATGGTCGCTATTGTGATTGCTCGTCCTCATACCGCTGCATTGTTTCTGGGCAGCAGATCGTTGTTTAGACACCACAACCTGCTGCCCAGAAACGATAATTTAAGTGCTTGCATGAAGGACAGGATCACCCAATGGATGAGAATTTTGCTCACTTATCGGGTGATTGGCAGCACTTTTACAGGGGTAGATTGTCGGGAATGAATGTTTGCAGGAACGTTTGTTACCAAAAATCTGGCCGATAATTGTAACGAGTAACTCAACCTTTAGTGTCAACACTAAGATGGACCCAGAAAGATAGACAATCTAATTGTAGGGTCTGTTTTGTGTATGTGCATGCAATTAGCTGGTACTCTTTGGAATGTGGCCTTAAAGCTGAATCTAAGTTAGAAGTTATAGGAAGCGGTAGAAGAAAAAATTTATCTTTACATACAGCACTACAACTCTGGCTGGGATTTTACCAAGAGCTAAAGAACCACAGGTGGAGAAAAATGTACCAGTCTTAACATTTCAGAATATGACAGACCTCTTTCCATGAGAACCGGCTTATGTGATACAGTTGGGTTATGATCAGTTCACTGTCATTCATTCAATTTACTATCTCAACTTGAATGACAAGTCAAAATTAATGAAAGAAATTACTATAAGCGGCATTTTGTTGATTGCTCATTAGATGGGATCAAGAAGCTTGTGACTCCTTGAAAGCATGATGTGTCACATGATCTGCTGTCTTTATTAGGTTTACATTCTAGTTCTCTTCTCTGTAACATTTCATTTTTTATGACCTTGCTTCGCTAACATAAAACAATTCAATTGCCCTTTACATGGCCAGTCACAAGAAGCAAATCACCTAAATGTATCAGCCTGGCCTTTTCCTAAAGTCATGTCATTCTTCTCACTAAATCGATCTAAAATGTTTTCCCCCCTTTTATCACCTGTTGTGTTGTTAGTTAAAAAATGCAATTGAAATATTGGAAGAATTTCTGTAACCAAGAAACATTTTTCATTTTATTTCCGTTTCATACCTATGATAATGATGATCTAGGAAATAGATAAATAGATATAAGGAAGGAAGGATTGGAGGGAGAGGAGAAAGAAAGGAATGGAGGGAGGGAGGGACAGAGGCAAAGAAGGAAGGGGTGAAAGGAGGGATGGGAAGGAGTGGAGGGAGGGATGGAGACAGAAAAGGAAGGAGGGAGTGGAGGGAGGTAAGGAAAGAGGGAGGAATGGACAGAGGGAAGAAAGGAGTGGAGGGAGGGACAGAGGCAGGGAAGAAAGGGGTGGAAGGAGGGATGGGAAGGAGTGGAGGGAAGGATGGAGGCAGAAAAAGAAGGAGGGAGTGGAGTGGAGGGAGGGAAGAAAATGGAAGGGATGGACTGAGAGAAGGAAGAAAGGAGTGGATGGAGTGGAGGGAGGGAGTGGAGGGAATGAAGTAGGGAATGAAGGAATCAGTGAAGGGAGAACAGGAGGGAGGGAAGGAAAGAAGGAGTGCAGGGAAGGCGGGAAGGACAGAGGAAGAAAAGAGGGAGTGGAGGGAATGAAGGAGGAAGAAAGGGAGGGGATTTCTCATTTAAATCCAGTGAGAATAAGCAGAATGAAGAGTTACATTACATACATTCAGATTAATTGATGTCTATCGTTTTCCTGGACTCTTTGGTTCCTCCATAAGCCAAGAGCTCATTAGACCCAGTTTTACTTCTTGAGCTGAGGATGAAAGATTCCAAGACAACTACCCTGCTCTAATAGGCCATATGAAATGGGTTCATCTAAAACAAACAAGTGAATTCATATTATTGTAGATAAACTAAATGACAATTTTTTTTCTATTACAGCATAATACATTATTACAATACAGTACAATATTCTCATTAGTTTTAAGAGCACCCCATACATATGTATGCTTATGCATGTGTTCTGAGTCGAGAGAGGGGAGTAAACCACCGCCAGACAATACGGGCAGTGGCTTATCTCCCTCGTGAACAAAATGATTGGACATGCTGAACTCCAACAGGCTAAGCCTTCATTTCCCCCATTCAAATGAGCACGGCTGAGCCGCAGCACCAGACATAGCCACATGTGTATGTGGCTGCTACCCCTTCATTCTGTCAGTGGTGGGGTGCCTGCAATTGAGGTATAGACCATCAATGTATAATCCAGGAACCTTCTTTTATATATTTCATCAAAATTGGTCACCGTTTTCTTCTGCAATGATGCTAGGGCTATTTGCAAGTGCAATGTGTTGGCTCATTTAAATGAGGACTTCTAATGGGCTTCTTGGTCAAATGGTTTATTTTCCTACAATCCTTACGATTCCTGCAGTGCTTATTTTGTTATGGAAGTTGTGTCTATTTAATAGCCCATGCCACTGTATGGTAATCTTACTTGTTAATTTACGCCTCTAAGGAACATCCATCACAATAAATACAAATTACGCTTTTATGGAAAAACAACTATCCCCGTGATTGAATATTATTTTTCTGTGCATCTATACACATATAGATATTTCTTTTCTTTTTATTGCCATGAAATTTTCATAACCCGTTATTACAATATTTAAAAGAAGCATTAACAGTTATTTTTTATTGCTTTGCCTATTCAGCAGGATAGTGTCCTCTCCTCTGGCTTGTGGCGCATAAATTTACAAACATCATGCAAATGTATTATTTGCAATAAAACTGACTAATGAACTTTAAAGGCAAATTACTTTCCCTGTCTGCTGGCTCCGCAAGAGGTAATCATCTATCATTCAAATTTACGCCTGTGTGTTTGCTTTAGGGAAATCATAATCACTTCTTAATTTATGACTTATAAAAGACATCATGGATTTTCAATATCTTTAACAAGTATGTACCAAAACAGTTCATTTAGCGGCAGCAAGTTTAAATTATGCTTTAATGCGGATGTTACTGGAGCCGGCGTAGCATGTTCCTGAAAACAGTCAGTGCAATAACCGCTTTCACTTCAGCCCAATATATTTTACTTGAATGATTTGGAGGTTTTAGCTGATTACTGTTTGATTTCTGCACTTTTTAACTTTTTATCATTTTAGTGACTGCTAGATTTTGCTCCTCTATGTTGTTTTTGAGCATTTGGAGGAAGTTGGAAATAAGACCTTTATATGCAGGTAAGTCACATCTCTTAACATAATAAAAGAATGCTGCCTTTAACCCCATCATGATGCAGCTTTATTTTACATTTTTGCGTTTTCGTTTTTCCCTTCCTGCCTTTTTTCTGTTCACATAGCTATATAAGGGCTTGTTGCACTTGCTAATGGGACTGTTTAATATTGCATACAATGTAGTGGGAAGCTGGAAAAAAATTCCAAATGGGGTGGAATAAAAAAAAAAAAAAAAAAAAACGATTGCGTCATAGTTTTTGGGTTTTCTTTTTCATGGTGTTTACTATGCGGTAAAACAACCTGTTATCTTCATTGTCTGGGTCAGTACAATTACAGCAATGACTGTAGTAGAAGGTAAAGGAGGCGGCACTCAACCATGCAGTTCAATAGAAATGATCCTTTATTAAATAAGGGATGCAAATATGGTATCAGCAGAGGTAGCGGGAGTGGATTGCAAATAGTCCACACATGACAGTGACCTGAGGTAGCGCACTTCTGCGTGAAACGGCCGTCGCCACTATGTGTGGACTATTTGCTATCCGCCCCGCTACCTCTGCTGATACCATCTTTGCATCCCGTATGAAATAAAGGATCATTTTTATTGAACTGCATGGGTGAGTGCCGCCTCCTTTACCTTCTACTACAGTAGTTTTGTATTCTTTTGATTGGCTTGTGCAGTGAAGACTAAAAAGGTGCGTTCATTTTGGTTTGAGATTTTGCTAGCATGCTTTTTGACTGAGCTTTCAGCGGTGCCGCCTTCGCTATATCCCTTTCTTTGTACAATTACAGCAATACCACATTTATATAGTTATTCTTGTGTTTTCATAGTGAAAACATAAATATTTTTATATATATATATATATGTATATATATATATATATATATATATACCAGTGTATATATATTGTGACACAGTGAGGGGTTGTGTCTGGCAAGGCAGGTATTTTCCTCCCAGCATGTGCGGCTGTGCTGGTTTCCAGCCAGGTGAGGTCAAATACCGGACCAGAGTTTAAGTTCTGGTACGGGTTTTGGCAGCATCTGGCTGTTCTTAAATAGGAAGCTGGGCTCAGCAGAGAGGTATCTCTGTTTTGGGGATCTGAGGCTTTGGGCAAGGTGACTTGTGCTATATGAACTTTCCATTGTGTGTTACGTGCTGCTTTGTGTAATTGCCTCAAGTGTGAATAAACACTGACATTTTGAGTTAAAAATTTGTATTTTGCCTCTGTACTGCGCCCGCTTACCCTATCTACCAGAGCGAAACCCCACAATATATACATACACTCACCTAATGAATTATTAGGAACATAATACTAATACGGTGTTGGACCCCCTTTTGCCTTCAGAACTGCCTTAATTCTACGTGGCATTGATTCAACAAGGTGCTGATAGCATTCTTTAGAAATGTTGGCCCATATTGATAGGATAGCATCTTGCAGTTGATGGAGATTTGAGGGATGCACATCCGGGGCACGAAGCTCCCGTTCCACCACATCCCAAAGATGCTCTATTGGGTTTAGATCTGGTGACTGTGGGGGCCATGTTAGTACAGTGAACTCATTGTCATGTTCAAGAAACCAATTTGAAATGATTCGAGCTTTGTGACATGGTGCATTATCCTGCTGGAAGTAGCCATCAGAGGATGGGTACATGGTGGTCATGAAGGGATGGACATGGTCAGAAACAATGCTCAGGTAGCCCGTGGCATTTAAACGATGGCCAATTGGCACTAAGGGGCCTAAAGTGTTCCCTGAAAACATCCCCCACACCATTACACCACCACCACCAGCCTGCACAGTGGTAACAAGGCATGATGGATACATGTTCTCATTCTGTTTATGCCAAATTCGGACTCTACCATTTGAATGTCTCAACAGAAATCGAGACTCATCAGACCAGGCAACATTGTTCCAGTCTTCAACAGTCCAATTTTGGTGAGCTCGTGCAAATTGTAGCCTCTTTTTCCTATTTGTAGTGGTGATGAGTGGTACCCGGTGGGGTCTTCTACTGTTGTAGCCCACCTTTCTTTCTCATTCTGACATTCAGTTTGGAGTTCAGGAGATTGTCTTGACCAGGACCACAACCCTACATGCATTGAAGCAACTGCCATGTGATTGGTTGACTAGATAATCGCATTAATGAGAAATAGAACAGGTGTTACTAATAATTATTTAGGTGAGTGTATATATGTATATATATATATATATATACATATATATATATATATATATATATATATATATATATATTTCTTTGCATCACCATATTCTGATCCTTATAATTTTTTTATATTTCCATCTCTGGAGCTGAATGAGGGCTCATTTTTTTGCAAGGCGGTCTATCATTTTTATTGATACAATTGTGGAGTGTGTATGACTTTTTGATTACTGTTTATTCAATTTTTTGGGAGATGAAGCAATGAAAAAAATGCAAATCAGCCATTTAAATTTTTTTTAAACTTTTATACCTAACCATCAATTTAAAAACATGACATGTACAAACTCTATCAATAGCAAAATAGAAGCAGTGGCCTTCAGGTTACTGCAGGTTTAGAGCTCCCTGATTTGCAGTGTTAGTAGGAGCTAATGTTAAACCTAGACATCCGCAAATTAGGGTTTTGGACTACAGATGAACACATTTTTAAAAAATTTGATTCACCGGTTCTCCAAATTGTTGGGGAAAAAATTGGTTCGATCTGAATGAATTTGCGGTTAATTTCGCAAAAAAAAAGGCTATTTCCTGGCTGTAGAGAGCTTTTATAGTGATGTAGAACACTGTCTTGCAGTAACCCGCATAGGGAGTCTGTTTTGGTAGTGAAATAATACTGTGAGTCCATATGACATGCAGATTACAGGCATTGCTCTGAGAATCACTGCACACTTCACTTATTTGGGCAGTCACGAGGCCAAAACTGACCAAATAACTCAAGTATGAACTCAGCCTTACAGGTCAATGTCAGCGCTAAGAAGAAGCACACTCCTTTTATACAGTCGTCAACTGATTCCACATAGATGTCTACAGAACCTGTTCTATTAAACGCTTATACAAGTAAAGCCCCCAACAGAGTGGAGAGGGTGTCAACAGTAATTTTGTGTTGACGTCACTGATTATTTTGCCCTTCCTCTGATCCATCAGAACAATAAAACCCAAACCCCCCTGTCTGTTGAGCATCCGTCTTCACTCGGTCAGCATTTGGTCAGTAATCCATCAGTATTGCTAATGCCCAAAAAAACAGGAGTGGATCCAAAACAGAGATGACACGTGAATGAGGAGACTATAAAGTAACACGATGAAATAGTTTAGAAGGGGTTGGCAGCATCAGGAGGAGGCCACAGAGTGGCACAATGACAAAGTGAGGAGGTAGTGGCAGCATCAGGAGGTCACAGAGTTGCACAATGACAGAGTGTGGAGGTGGCGGCAGCAGCATAAGGAGGAGGCCACAGAGTGGCACAATGACAGTGTGGAGGTGGCAGCAGCATCAGGAGACCACAGAGTGGCAAGGTGACATAGTGTGGAGGTGGTAGTAGCATGAGGAGACCACAGAGTGGCAAGGTGACATAGTGTGGAGTTGACAGCAGCATGAGGATACCACAGAGATACCCGGTGACAGAGTGTGGAGGTGGCAGCAGCATCAGGAGGCCACAGATGGCAAGGTGACATAGTGTGGAGGTAGCAGAGCATGAGGAGTAGTGATGAGCAGCAGGGGCAATATTCAAATTCGCAATATTTTGCGAATACTTTGTAGAATATTCATCATATCTTCGCAAATTCGAGAATATATTCTTGATTGCGAAAATCAGCAATGTAATATTTGCATAATGCGTGCGAAATACAGGCGTGGGTCACTTATGCTACATTTTTCAAGCTGGTATAAGTTTCCTGAGACTGAGACGGCAGAACATTAGAATAACTTTATATGCAGATAGAGTGCTCCAATATGTTCGTGCTCGCGAATTTTCGTCAATATCAGCTACAGTATAGATCAATCTAGCCTACACTGACTATCTCCCCCTAACTAGCTGAATTATCTATATAAGTTAACTGTCTAATGTAATAACACAAAACACAGAGCCAGGGGCATACATAGAAATCATTGGGCCCCATAGCAAGAATCTGAATTGGGCCCCCTAACCCCGCCCCCTAGCCTGGCCCATTTCACCTCCTGCCCTGGCTCCTCCCCTGCCACACCCCCATTTGCCAATAAAGAAATGTTTACATGACTTACTGAAAACGTTAGGGACACTGGCTTAATTAGATTGGGCCCCACAGGAAATTTTTGAACGGGCCCCACAGCTAATTTTTGAATGCCCCCCTGTTGTCCGGCATCTCTGACCAGCAGAGACACTTGACTTATTCCCTAATACAGTCCAATTATCGTCCAATAGACAAGTCATGGAAATATATGTATACTGTAGTATGATATTTTGACACTGTCTATTGTCTACTGGACAATAATTGGACTGTATTAGGGAAGAAGTCAAGGGTCTCTGCCGGTCAGAGGTGCCGGACAAGTCGGGGGGCACATTCAAAAATTTGCTGTGGGGCACAGTCACTTTTAATTACGCCAGTGCCAGTAAGAGAGACTGTTATTAATACAGAATTTTTTTTCTCTAATGATCCGGGTTGGCGTTGGAAAGATAGTGACTGGGGGGCTGGGGCAGTCTTACTGTGTGGGCGGGCTCGCAGTGGCACAGGTCTGGACTGGCTGCGGGATGATGGTGTGGCTGGTGACACTGGCGAGGCGGGCGGGCAGCACAAGTCACTCTCAACTTCTTCTACCCTGGGTGCACGCCTGCTGCCTGCCAGCGATACACTGGGCCATTCGGCAGCAGGATCTTTTCACACTCCTAATGCTGTTTGGCCCAATGTGTGGTGTTGTGCAGGCGCACGAGCTGAGGGAGCGTGCAGCCAGGCTGGGTCCTAGGGAGCATGCAGAGTCAGTGAGAATTTGGGAGGGGAGGCTTCAAGCTGAGGCTGCAGTGAGCACAGTTGTAGGGGGTGGGGCCTTCCATGCGCTTCGGGCCCCCCTGTGCCGCTGGTCCAATAGCATGCTTATATTGTCGGTACGCCACTGCACAGAGCACAGCAATGACACTGCTGTCTCTTTCATAACTGCAATAAACTTTAGAAAATAGCTGCTGGGGAGGTTCTTACATAGTAAGGGGTAGGCAACTTTTCTATTGGTTGCAAGGGATGTTGCTAAGCTGTGACAAAGTCTTCTCATTGGCCCACACCTGATGTGTACTGTGTAAAAAAAAAAGAAAAAAAGAAAAATGAATATAAAAATTCACTTTTCGAATATTCACGCTCAACACTAATGAGGAGACCACAGAGTGACCGGCAAATATATATTTTCTTTTTTCACTAATACACGCCACAAAAGGCTTTACCACAGATAACTGTACCGCTGAGTGTCAAATATATTTTTTCTTTTTCCACTAATACACGCCACAAAAGGCTTTAGAACAGATAACTGCTAGTGATAAGCAGAAGGGGTCATATTCAAATTCGTGGTATTTCGCAAATATTTTGTAGAATATTCACCGAATATTCGGGAAGTCGAATATTCGTTATATTTAACGATTCTTTTACTCGAAAAATCGACCATGTAATGGTCGTGTAATATGCTAATTTTCGTAATGCGTCATTTGCCGAGCAAAAACATGATGCCTCCCTGCTTCTTGCTTGTGGGTCATTGAGTCATAGCACTATATCGAATAAATTAGTTTTTTCAAATATTCGTAATATTCTAAAACAAGAATATATAGCAATATAGCAAATATTCTGGGAAAAAAACTAATATAGAGCAATTTAGCTAATATGGTGCTGCAATCTTTTTTTTCAATAGTTGAAATTTTTTTCTAATCTGAACTTCAGATGAGAAAAAAATTTCAATTATTAGACAAAGAAGATTATAACACTATATTAGCTAAATTGCTCTATATTTTTTTTTTTTTTCAAATATTCTCTATATTGCTATATATTCTTGTTTTAAAATATTATGAATATTCTAAAAAGAAAATATATTTGTTTTTTTCGAATATTCGTAATATTCTAAAACAAGAATATATAGCAATATAGCGAATATTCGGAAAAAACTAATATAGAGCAATTTAGCTAATATAGTGCTATAGTCTTTTTTTTTCAATAGTTGAAATTTTTTTCCAATCTAAACTTCAGATGAGAAAAAAATTACAGCTATTAGACAAAGAAAAACAAAATATATTCGATATAGTGCTATATATTAGTTTTTTAGAATATTCATCATTTTTCCCATTTAAAGTTATGATTCCTCCCTGCTTCTTGCCTGTGGGCCAATGAGTCATTGGCCCACAAGCAAGAAGCAGGGAGGAATCATGTTTTTACTCGGCAATTGAAAAATTTGCAATAAAAAATCTCGAATAATCGAAATTACGAATATATATCACTATATTCTAAATATTCAAAAATTTTCGAAGTGCCTATATTCGCGATAAAAATTTGCAATTCGAATATTCGTGATCAACACTAATAACTGCACCACTGAGAGGCAAATTTATTTTTTCTTTTTCCACTAATACACCCCACAAAAGGCTTACAACAGATTACTGCACCGCTGACCGGCAAATATATTTTTTCTTTTGCCACTAATACTACGCAGCCAATAAACGTGCGCAGAGGTACTGGCACTCACTGTAATGCCGCAGTTATGTTGGTTACTGGCATTACAGTGATTGGCTGGCCGGAAAGTGTCATCAGGTGCTAAATAGCACCCGATGACACTTGGTTCTGCTCAGTCTTAGTCAGGGAGAGCTGCAGCAGAAGGGACAAATAGTGTAGGGACAGGAATAGTTGTTTTTTTAGGCAGGATTTACTAGTGAAAGGTGTTAGAGACCCAAAAGTATTGTTTTATCTGGCTGCAATATATATTATTAGCGCAACCTGCGCTAAATTGTGTGCAATTGTTTGGCCGCTGCTGACAGCGACATTACCAGCGCTACATCTCCAGTATAACGTTAGCGCATACGAAATATCAGTGACATTCAGTGTAAATTTTTTGCCGCTGGTGACAGCGATGTTACCTGTGCTACATCTCTTATATAACATTAGCGCATCCTAAATATCAGTGACATTCAGTGTAATTTTTTCGCCGCTGCGGACAGTTACATTGCCTGCGCTACATCTCCTGTATAATGTTTGCGCATCCTAAATATCAGTGACATTCAGGAGAGGAGATTGAGGAGATCTTGCACTGATTCCCAAACTCCTGAGCATCTACAGTCAGAAAAAGATGACGGTGGGGAACGGCAATTAGTGTTTCACGAGGTGGATGGGAAGAAGGGCAAGCCGAGCGAGGACAGCAGTACAGAGGGGGAGGGATCCGCAGCACCGCCCTCCTTTATGTGATATACAGGTTGTATCGGAGTGCCTCAAGTAGTGTATCAAACAGCACTTGCAGCCCAATAACAAGAACAGTTTGCTGGAATTACAGAGCTGTATAATGGCAAATTGGATCCGCAGTCAGTGCAGCAAGGTGTAATAGGATTGTTCCTATTACCCAGGCTGTAAACTCCCCTACTGAACCCTGTTCAACAGAAATGCTTCCTCCCTACCCTTTCCCTACACCTTGAATAATCTTGCCCTGCACTTGTAAATATTTTTTTTTTAGCACAATTAGGTTGCTGACATCTCTCCCTGCACTAATTACACTGGTAAATGGCAGAATCTAAGATGGCGGAGGCTATTTATATGGCTGTGACATCACAGGGCTGGCTGTCTGCTGATTGGCTGCATGCATGGCATTATGGGTGATCCCTTCTTCCCAGAGTTCCTTGGTCCATGTCCTCACAGGTGCAGCAGCTATTTTAGGAAAAAATGCAATTCATTACCTCGAATCACGAGGAAATTCGGATTCGGTGCGAATCAAATTTTTCCTGAAATTCGGATCGAATTCCACTTTGTCAGCTTCGATTCGCTCATCTCTATTTTAGACTATTGACCATGGAAAAGCAGCGTTTTGTCACCCAACACCTGGGCCACACACTTGACCAGTCTCCTATAGCTATGCCTGTTGTCTTGCTTGGCACTTTCTTGCACTTAATATACAGAAGTATCGCTGATAGGCAATGGCTTTGAATGCCACAGCTAATTTAGCAGGATATAAATGTATTTGAATTGCTGAGGTGTGAAACAACCCTGATTATCAGGGGTGAAAAGTCAATCAGTGCTCATCTCTCATGAAAGCTTCTCATGTTCCTGGAGCTTCACCATTGCTAAGCAACATTCGTCTTATGGTTTTCAAAGTTCAAAATTAACAGGCCACTTATTATTAGCACAAGATAATGCTGACTATAGCTAGACATATGTTGTGAGTGATTTATAGCATGAGGAACTAATGACTACAAAGTGACATTTCCTAAACTGAAGGTCATAAAGACAAATGCCAATAACTGAAAGGCTAAAGCAGTGAACTGCTTCTTGAATTTCTTAAGAAGCCTTCAATGGCATAGTGAAAGGGCATGCAGTCACAACTGGGCCCTAGTGCCTAAGGGCCCAAAAGGACTTTTTCTGATAATTACCAAGGTTAAAGCTATACTTACAAAATGCTTTTTTGTGTTTTTTGTTAGATTATATAGCTCACAATATGCGTTTTTGCCCCTGGGGTAGCCAAAGTTTATTATGTAGATCATTAAAAGTTTGGACTATGCCTTTAACTGCATTGTAATTCACTGTATAGATGCTGTGTGTCATGTGAAACTATTATACAGCTATGTTATAATATTTTGGGACCAGGTAGTGGATCTCCCTGGGGGTTAGTATGGACAGTAATTCTAGGTACCACATGTAGCCTCTGTTTCTGTGTTTTGGCTAAACCACAGCAGTGAATTGTAGCCCTGAGCACCATTCTCCAAGAGCCTGGTCATACAGGAGGCCTACTCTACACAGGAACCCAGTACTGATGTGATGGAAAATGCAAAGGCACAGTGTTGTGTTCTGACATTCATTTTGGCAAGATCTGGGAGAACAAAATATGAGGGTGAGTTGGTGCCAATAGTTGGCATTTCCAAGTTGAATTGGGTCCCTGTTCTGTCATGTTTCAGGTGGTATGAACCACACTAGTAAAGTTGAGTTTGCTTTTGAGCCTTTTGACCCTTACTGCTTTTGTAGGAATTAAGAGGGTAAGTAGCAGTTAGGTGTTGCTTTTGATTAATTGATCATCAGCAAATTTGACCACCTCTATAATAGCAGAAGTTTTGGCAGTTTGCTGGTCTGGAGCAATCAGGAGCATGTTAACATATTGCCAAGGAGGAAAGACATCAGCAATCTAAAGAAGTAATTGCTGCTGCCCATCAGTTTGGGAAAGGTTATAAGGCCATTTTCAACCAATTTGAAGCCCATCACTCTACAATGAGAAAGATTATTCACAATTGGGGAACATTCAGGACAGCTTATCATCTTCCAAGGGGTAGATGTCCAAGCATATTCAGCCCAAGGTCAGACCGTGCTATGACTCTACAGGCCTCAGTTACCATATTAAATTTTCAAGCTCATGATAGTAGAATTTTCTTTTAAAAGTATGGTTTGTTAGGAAGCGTTGCCAAGAGAAAGCCTCTACTTAAAAAAAAAAAAACATGGCTGCATAGCATAGTTTTAAAAATGTAATCTGAACAGACTGCAAGACACCTGGAACAATGTTTTTTGGACAGACGACACCAAAGTAGAGCGGTTTAGACGTAACGCACAGAGCCACATACAGTGAGGAACAGAATTATTTGAACATCCAGCGATTTCTCAAGTTCTCACACTTAGAAATCATGGAGGGGTCTAAAATTCACATTGTAGGTTCATTCCCACTCTGAGAGACAGAATAAAAAATAAAATCAGGAAATCACATTGTATGATTTTTAAAGAATTTGTTTGTCTTGCACTGCTGAACATAAGTATTTGAACACCAGAGAAAATCAGTGTTAATATTTGGTACAGAAGCCTTTGTTTGCAATTACAGATGTCAAACGTTTCCTGTAGTTCTTGACCAGGTTTGCACAATCTGCAACAGGGATTTTGGCCCACTCCTCCACTCAGATCTCCTCTAGATCTGTCAGGTTTCAGGGCTGTCGCTGAGCAACTGTCAAGGAACCATGAACCAGACGTACAACAAGAGGTAAGTGGAAATAAGAAGGCTTTATTGAAAATCAAGCTGTAAGGCAAAAGTCCAAACGGATGGCAAAACCGAAGCAGGGTCTTGCGAAGCCAGAGGTCAGGAACCAGAAGGGTAGTCAGACGAAGCCTGGATCAGGAACCAGCAGGGTAGTCAGACGAGGCCAGGATCAGGAACCAGAAGGGTAGTCAGACGAAGCCTGGATCAGGAACCAGCAGGGTAGTCAGACGAAGCCAGGATCAGGAACCAGAAGCAGCAGCAGTCTTAGAAGCATGTGAACACAGGAGGACCAAGCAAGGAACTGAAGCCACAGACCTCCTATATATATGAGCTAGGCATCCAGCTCCTCCCAGTGGGAAGGAGAAGCCGCAGGGTGGGAGGCTACAAGAAACCCAGAAACCAAGATGGCCGCCAGCACATGTCAAACGAAGGAGAACAGCAAGAAGGTAAGACCATGACAGTACCTCCCCCTCAAGGGCCCCTCCTCTGCGGAGTAAAGAACGGTTTCTGAGGGAAGCGTGCGTGGAAGGCTCGGAGCAAGGCAGGAGCATGGACATCTGCGGAGGGAACCCAGGAACGCTCCTCTGGACCATAACCACGCCAATGGACCAAAAACTGCACCCGACCGCGGACCAGGCGTGAGTCCAGGATATTGCTCACCTCATACTCCTCACGATTGCCCACTTGGACCGGACGAGGCCGAGGAACCGAGGAAGTGAAACGATTACACACCAGTGGCTTCAACAGGGAGACATGAAACACGTTGGAGATCCGCATGCCAGGAGGAAGCGCAAGGGCATAGGCTACCGGGTTTACCCTGTGAAGCACTCGGAAGGGACCAACAAAGCGAGGCGCCAGCTTGGGAGTGGGCACTCGAAGGTTGAGGTTGCGAGTGGACAACCATACGCGGTCTCCGACCTGGTAGGAAGGAGCGGGAGCTCGTCTGCGATCAGCCTGAAGTCTCTGGCGCTGCGCAGAGACCTCAAGGGACCTCTGGATCTGTACCCAAGAAGCACGTAGGACGGAAAGGTGATCCTCCACAGCCAGAATATCCTGGGGACAGAATACCTCCGGTAACACAGCAGGTTGGAACCCATAATTGGCCATGAAGGGAGACGTCCCAGAGGAAGAGTTCACCGCCATGTTCCTGGCAAACTCAGTCCAAGGCAGGAGGTCAACCCAATTGTCTTGGTGATCGGAGACATAGCAACGAAGGAATTGCTCCAAGGCCTGATTGGATCGTTCTGCGGCCCCATTGGACTGAGGGTGGTAGGCCGAGGAGAAAGAGAGATGAATCCCCAACTGGGAGCAAAAGGCGCGCCAGAACCTGGACACAAACTGACTCCCCCGATCCGACACAATCTCCTTGGGCAAACCGTGCAACCGGAAGACCTCCCTGGCAAAAATCGTGGCCAACTCTTGTGCAGAGGGTAACTTCTTGAGAGGAACACAGTGGCACATTTTGGAAAACCGATCCACAATCATGAGAATGACCGTATGGCCTCGGGATGCAGGGAGGTCCACAATGAAATCCATCCCCAGGTGTGACCATGGACGCTCCCCGGTGGCTATGGGTTGCAAAAGGCCCAACGGAAGGTGCCGAGGGGACTTACTCTGGGCACAAACGGAGCATGCCGCTACATATGCGGCGATGTCGGAACGTAGAGAAGGCCACCAGAACAGACGTGAAACAGCCCAGGACAGCTGATTCTTTCCAGGATGCCCCGCGGCCTTGGAGTTATGGTAGGTTCGCAACAACCGAGTGCGCAACTCCTCAGGCACAAAACATCTGCCGTTGGGTCTCCCAGAGGGAGCACCAGATTGAGCCGCCAAAATCTGCTCACCCAGGGGAGAGGTCAGGCTGGTGCGAATGGCGGCCAGGATCTGATTCGGAGGTATGACCGAAGTCGGAATCGACTCCTCCCCGGACAGCTCGGAGTACTGCCGTGATAAGGCATCCGCTCTGATGTTCTTGGAACCGGGTAGGTAGGAGACCACGTAATTAAAACGTGACAAGAACAGAGCCCATCTGGCCTGACGTGGTGTCAATCTCTTGGCCTCAGAGAGGTAGGTCAGATTCTTGTGATCCGTCAGGATGAGAACCGGAACCACCGAGCCCTCGAGCAAGTGCCTCCATTCTTTAAGGGCCTGCACGATGGCCAATAACTCCTTGTCACCAATCTGATAGTTGCACTCCGCGGAAGACAGTTTCCGGGAGTAAAACCCACAAAGAAGCAGAGGACCCTCTGGTGTTCTACGTTGAGACAGAAGGGCGCCTACTCCCGTCTCAGACGCGTCCACCTCGAGGACAAAAGGCAACCCAGGGTTGGGATGCGACAGAATCGGAGCCGACACAAAGGCGGACTTTAGAGCCTCAAAAGCTCGAATGGCCTCGAGCGGCCAGACCTGGGGATTACTGCCCTTCCTGGTCAGATCCGTGAGTGGCTTGGCTAGCATGGAAAAGTCCCTGATGAACTTCCGATAATAATTGGCGAAGCCCAAAAAGCGCTGCAGGGCACGAAGACCACTGGGCTGGGGCCACTGTAAGACAGCCGAAACCTTCTCAGGATCCATGGAGAACCCCTCAGCGGAAATGATGTAACCTAAGAAGGTTACCTGGGATCGGTGAAATTCGCATTTCTCAAGCTTACCGAACAGCTTGTTCTCTCGTAACCGTTGCAACACTCGTCTGACATCCAGAATGTGGGCCTCCATGGATTCAGAATATACCAAGATGTCATCCAAATAGACCACCACACACTGCTGCAACAGGTCACGGAAAACATCGTTGATGAATTCCTGGAAGACTGCGGGCGCATTGCACAACCCAAAGGGCATAACCAAGGATTCATAATGACCGGTCCTGGTGTTAAACGCGGTCTTCCACTCATCGCCCGCCTTGATCCTTACCAGGTTATATGCCGCCCTCAGGTCGAGTTTGGTAAAGACCGTGGCCCCTTTGAGGCGATCGAACAGCTCGGAAATCAAGGGTATCGGGTAAGCGTTCTTGATCGTGATGCGATTGAGACCCCTGTAATCGATGCAAGGCCTCAACTCACCGCCCTTCTTTTTCACAAAGAAAAATCCAGCCCCTGCCGGGGACGAGGATTTGCGAATGTGTCCGCGTGAAAGCGCCTCCCTCACGTACTCCTCCATGGCCTCATTCTCCGCTACCGACAGTGGATAGACTTTGCCACGAGGAGGAACGGCACCAGATTGTAACTCTATGGCACAATCGTATGGGCGGTGCGGAGGTAGGGCAACCGCACGCACCTTATCGAATACATCCCGGTACTCCTCGTATTCAGGAGGCAACAGAGAGTCCGAGGAAGTACACAGCAACTTGACAGGCCCATGGATGCAACTAGCCCCACACTGCGGTGACCACGAGAGGATCTCGGCCGATCTCCAATCGAAAGTCGGATTATGCTTCTGGAGCCAGGGGTACCCCAAGACCACCGAGTAGTGTGGAGACGAAATAACCTGGAGACAGACCGACTCTCTGTGAACGGCACCAATGGCCATCCCCACTGGAAGGGTCTCATGAGTCACGTGTGGCGGCAGAAGGGGTCTGCCGTCTATCGCCTCAAGAGCCAGTGGGGAACCTCGAGGCTGCAGAGGAATGGAATTGGCGGCAGCGAACACACTATCAATGAACAAACCACCAGCACCAGAGTCCACCAACGCCTGGGTCGTCACCGAGCCCCCGACCCAGGAGAGGACAACAGTAATCAGTGGTTTGTCAACACGGGAAACCGGGGACGAGGAGACTCCACCCAAGATCTGCCCCCGACAGGATCTCAGGTGCGAGCGTTTCCCGGACGGTTCGGGCATGCCAAGCGAAAATGCCCACCGAGACCACAGTACATGCATCGGCCCTCGCGTCTCCGGAGTACCCTCTCCCCCTCGGACAGGCGAGCAAACCCCAGCTGCATGGGTTCACCCCCAGACAAGTCATCCCCAGGAGGCGTGGGAGGAGAGGGAGGCACGGGTGGGACAGCAAACGTAGGCGCCAATCTGTTAGAAGACCTCCGCAGGCTCTCCTTAAAGGAAGGTCTCTCCCTGAGTCTGGTGTCAATCAAAATCAGGAAAGAAATAAGAGACTCGAGCTCCACTGGTAGGTCCTTAGCTGCAACCTCATCCTTCAAGGCATCCGAGAGACCATGAGAGAAAGCAGCGACCAGAGCCTCATTATTCCAGCCCACCTCTGCTGCCAGGGTACGAAACTCAATGGCGTATTCAGCTACGGATCGTGAACCCTGTCTGATGGACATAAGGAGCTTCGCAGCAGAGGCAGCACGAGCCGGCACATCGAATACCTTCCGAAGAGAAGCAACAAAACCGGAAAACTCGGCAACCACCGGATTGTTGTTCTCCCATAAAGGGCTGGCCCAGGCCAAGGCCTTGTCCGAGAGCATCGAGATCAAGAAGCCCACCTTTGATCTCTCAGTAGGAAAGGCATGTGGCAGCAACTCGAAATAAATGCCCACCTGGTTAAGGAAACCTCGGCACTGAGTTGGCTCTCCCCCAAAGCGCTGTGGAAGGGGGGCAGAACCGGTCATACCCCGAAACACCGCAGGCGCAGCAACAGGTGTCGGGGTAGACTCTGGCGCAACAACCGGAGCGGCAGTAGGAGCGGGCCCAGGAGCGACAACCGACCCATCGGCAACGGAAGCTAAATGAGCCATGCGTTCAAGCAGGGTTTGCAACGCCACAGCGAACCGACCCAACAGGTGATCCTGCTGATCAAGTCTGGCAACCAGCGTAGGTAGCGAGGATGGCCCTGTACCGTCAGAATTCATGGCTTGGTCCTAATGTCAAGGAACCATGAACCAGACGTACAACAAGAGGTAAGTGGAAATAAGAAGGCTTTATTGAAAATCAAGCTGTAAGGCAAAAGTCCAAACGGATGGCAAAACCGAAGCAGGGTCTTGCGAAGCCAGAGGTCAGGAACCAGAAGGGTAGTCAGACGAAGCCTGGATCAGGAACCAGCAGGGTAGTCAGACGAGGCCAGGATCAGGAACCAGAAGGGTAGTCAGACGAAGCCTGGATCAGGAACCAGCAGGGTAGTCAGACGAAGCCAGGATCAGGAACCAGAAGCAGCAGCAGTCTTAGAAGCATGTGAACACAGGAGGACCAAGCAAGGAACTGAAGCCACAGACCTCCTATATATATGAGCTAGGCATCCAGCTCCTCCCAGTGGGAAGGAGAAGCCGCAGGGTGGGAGGCTACAAGAAACCCAGAAACCAAGATGGCCGCCAGCACATGTCAAACGAAGGAGAACAGCAAGAAGGTAAGACCATGACAGCAACACAGAGTTCCAGCTCCCTCTCAAGATGTTCTATTGGATTTAGGTCTGGAGACTGGCTAGGCCACTCCAGAACCTTGATATGCTTCTTACGGAGCCACTCCTTGGTTATCCTGACTGTGTGCTTTGGGTCATTGTCTTGTTGGAAGACCCAGCCACGACCTATCTTCAATGCTATGACTGAAGGAAGGAGGTTCATCTTTCATCTTTAATACAGTGCAGTTGTCCTGTCCCCTTCGCAGAAAAGTACCCCCAAAGCATGATGTTACCACCCCCATGCTTCACAGTAGGGATGGTGTTCGTGGGATGCAACTCATACTTCTTTTTTCTCTAAACACGACGAGTGAAGTTCAGACCAAAAAGTTTTAGTTTGGTCTTATCTGAAGACATGATTTTCTCCCATGCCTCCTCTGGATCATCCAGATGGTCATTGGCAAACTTCAGATGGGCCTGGACATGTGATGACTTGAGCAGGGGAACCTTCCATGCAATGCATGATTTTAAACCATCACGGTTTAGTGTTCTACCGACAGTGACCTTTGAAACTGTGGTCCCAGCTCTCTTCATGTCATTGACCATCTCCTCCCTTGTAGTTATGGGCTGATTCTTCACCTTTCTTATCATCAGTGATACCCCACGAGGTGAGATTTTGCATGGAGCCCCAGTCCGAGGGAGATTGACAGTCATCTTTAGCCTCATCCATTTTCTAACAATTGCTCCTACAGTTGATCTATTTTCACCAAGCTCCTTGGCAATTGCCCCGTAGCCATTTCTAGCCTTGTGAAGGTCCACAATTTTGTCTATGGTGTCTTTTGACAGCTCTTTGGTCTTGCCCATGGTAGTAGTTGGCATCTGACTGTGGGGTGGACAGGTGTCTTTAAAGAGCTCAGACAGGTGCTACTAAGTTAAATTAATGAGTGGAGTAGAGGTGGACTTTTTAAAGGCACAGTAACAGGTCTTCGAGAGCCAGAATTCTTGCTGTTTCTCAGGTGTTCAAATACTTATGTTCATCAGTGCAAGACAAATAAATTCTTAAAAAATCATACAATGTTATTTCCTGATTTTTTTTTTTCTTAAATTCTGTCTCTCAGAGTGGGAATGCACCTACAATGTGAATTTCAGACCCCTCCATGTACTGGCTGATTCCCCAGAGTGAATACTAATGAGCGCTTCCATTATGGAAGCGCTCATTAGTACCGAAGGACCAGGAAGTGGTGAACGCTCTGTACTCACCACTTCCTGGTCCTCGGCTGTCGGCTGTGCAGGGCTGCGCACAGCGTAAGGTCGCTCTGTGACCTCACGCTGTGCGCGCCAGTTTAGAGCACAGTCGACTGAGGAGAAAATGGCAGGCGGCGTCCGTCCAGGAGCAGGAGAGGTAAGTGTTTTTATTTTTTATTTTATAGAAAATGTGGCTGCTGGGGGCATTATGGGGGCTAATTGGAGGCATATGGGGGCATTTGGAGGCATATTTGGGGGCTAATTGGAGGCATATGGGGGCTAATAGGAAGCATATGGGGGCATTTGGAGGCATATGGGGGCTAATTGGAGGCATATTTGGGGGCTAATTGGAGGCATATGGGGGCATTTGGAGGCATATGGGGGCTAATTGGAGGCATATTTGGGGGCTAATTGGAGGCATAATTGGGGGCTAATTGGAGGCATATTTGGGGCTAATAGGAGGCATATGGGGCTAATAGGAGGCACATGGGGCTAATAGGAGGCATATGGGGCTAATATGAGGCATATGGGGGCTAATATGAGGCATAATGGGGCTAATTGGAGGCATATGGGGGCTAATTGGAGGCATATGGGGGCTAATTGGAGGCATATGGGGCATTTGGAGGCATATTTGGGGGCTAATTGGAGGCATATGGGGGCTAATAGGAAGCATATGGGGGCATTTGGAGGCATATGGGGGCTAATTGGAGGCATATTTGGGGGCTAATTGGAGGCATATGGGGGCATTTGGAGGCATATGGGGGCTAATTGGAGGCATATTTGGGGGCTAATTGGAGGCATAATTGGGGGCTAATTGGAGGCATAATTGGGGGCTAATTGGAGGCATATGGGGCTAATAGGAGGCACATGGGGCTAATAGGAGGCATATGGGGCTAATATGAGGCATATGGGGGCTAATATGAGGCATAATGGGGCTAATTGGAGGCATATGGGGGCTAATTGGAGGCATATGGGGGCTAATTGGAGGCATATGGGGCTAATTGGAGGCATATGGGGGCTAATAGGAGGCATATGGGGGCTAATAGGAGGCATATGGGGGCTAATAGGAGGCATATGGGGGCTAATATGAGGCATATGGGGCTAATATGAGGCATATGGGGGCTAATAGGAGGCATATGGGGGCTAATTGGAGGCATATGGGGCTAATTGGAGGCATATGGGGGCTAATAGGAGGCATATGGGGCTAATAGGAGGCATATGGGGGCTAATAGGAGGCATATGGGGCTAATAAGAGGCATAATGGGGCTAATAAGAGGCATAATGGGGGCTAATGAGGCATAAGGGCTGATATGGAGGCTAATGAGGCATAAGGGCTGATATGGGGGCTAATGAGGCATAAGGGCTGATATGGGGGCTAATGAGGCATAAGGGCTGATATGGGGGCTGATATGAGAGGCATAATGAGGGCTAATGAGAGGCATAATGTGTCATCCACAGATGCCCCCATAACAGTGTGTCTTCCACAGATCCACCATAACAGTGCGCCTGTGCACTGACGAGAGACAGAAAGAAGGGGAAAGAATCCGTGGAAGCAAGCAGAGGACGGCACTGCAGACGACTGAATAGCTTCTTTTGTAAGTAAATTGCTTTATTATAACTGTATCCCTGCATATCGCAATTCTCTCGTATTTTGTAATCTTATTGATATATACTTATTTTGTTTGTGCCCCCCCATTTTTGACTGTGGTATCTTTGTGCCCCCCCTATATATTGTTCCTAGAGTCGCCACTGCCTCCATGATTTCTAAGTGCGAGAACTTGCAAAATCGCTGGGTGTTCAAATACTTCTGTTCCTCACTGTATGGCGAAAACCTAACAACATATCAACACAAACACCTCACACCAACTGTAAGGGGTGATGATTTTGGCTTGTTTTGCAGCCACAGGACCCGGGCACCATGGAGTCATTGCATCAACAATAAATTCCTCTGTATACCAAAGTATTTTAGAATCAAATGTGAAGCCATTTATCCAACAGCTAAAGCTTGGCTGAAACTGGGTCATGTGACAGGACAGTCATCCTAAGCACACCAGTAAATCCACAACTGAACAACTGAAGAATACAAGAATCAAGTTGTTGCAATTGTCCATTCAAAGCCCAAACCTCAACCCAATTCAAACGCTGTGGCAGAACCTTAATGGGCTTGTTTTGTCTGGGGAGCAATCATTAGGAGAAATAAAATGTCTGTTGTCCTACTAGTACACACAAAACCTGTCCTAATCACACAGCAGGACACAGCCACAGCCACACCTCCTCTCTGTACTTCAAGTCTCCTCATGAACTCTGTTCCTTCAAAGATTCAGCTGAAGATCATATTAAACTGTATTCAGGATCATAATCCCTGACAAGCAGAGCAGAGAGGAGGATGAGGCAGCTCTTTACCTCAGTGCTCTGAAGTAACTTGTTCTTCTGTGTGATTAGAACAGGTTTTGGATGTAGTAATAGGACGGCAGCCATTTTATTTCTTCTATTGCTCCCCAGAGAAAATGAGTCATTATAGCTAATGAAAGGCATTTGGGAATTTATTTATAATGAAGTAATATTTACGTATTTTCATTTTATTGATTCCTGGAGAACCCCTTTAACCTCTTAAGGACACAGGGCGTACAGGTACACCCTGATGTCCTGGTACTTAAGGACACAGGGCGTACCTGTAGGCCCTGTGTATTTCCGATCACTGCCGCGCGGTGGGCGGTGATCAGAACAAGGTGCCTGCTCAAATCAGAAATAAAGTAAAGAAAAAAAAGTAATAAGAAATAAAATTAATAAAGTACTAAAATTAATAAAGTAAAAAAAGAAAAAAAAAACGCCCCTTTCTCCAGTGCAACACCAAGTGATCAAAAAGACGTATGCCCCCAAAATAGTACCAATCTAACCGTCACATCACCCCGCAAAAAATAAGCCACTACCTAAGCCAATCACCCAAAAAATAAAAGATATGGCTCAGAATATGGAGACACTAAAACATAATTTTTTTTGTTTCAACAAAGTTGGTATTGTGTAAAACTTAAGTAAATAAAAAAGTGTACATATTAGGTATCTCTGCGTCCGTAAGAACCTGCTCTATAAAAATATCACATGACCTAACCCCTCAGATGAACACCGTAAAAAAAAAATGGTGTAAAAAAAGCAATTTTTTGTCACATTAAAATCACAAAAAGTGTAATAGCAAGCGATCAAAAAGTCATACGCACCCCAAAGTTCCAATCAAACCGTCATCTCATCCTGCAAAAATCATACCCTGCCCAAGATAATTGCCAAAAAACTGAAAAAACTATGGCTCTCAGACTATGGAGACACTAAAACATGATTTTTTTTGTTTCAAAAATGAAATCATTGTGTAAAACTTACATAAATAAAAAAAAGTAGACATATTAGGTATCGCCACGTCTATAATAACCTGCTGTATAAAAATACCACATGACCTAACCCCTCAGGTGAACACCGTTAAAAAAAAAGTGTAAAAAAAACCATTTTTTGATACCTTGCATCACAAAAAGTGTAATAGCAAGCAATCAAAAAGTTATACGCACCCCAAAATAGTGCCAATCAAACCATCATCTCATTCCGAAAAAAATGAGCCCTTACACAAGACAGTCGCCTAAAAAATAAAAGAGACTATAGCTTTCAGAATGTGGAGACACTAAAGAATCATTTTTTTTATTTTTTATGCTTTGTTATGTAAAACTGAAACAAAACCAAAAAAGTTGTCATATTTGGTATTGTCGCGTCCATGACAACCTGCTCTATAAATATACCACATGACCTTACCTGTCAGATGAATGTTGTAAATAACAGAAAATAAAAACAGTGCCAAAATACCTATTTCTTGTTATCTTGCCTCACAAAAAGTGTAATATAGAGCAATCTAAAATCATATGTACCCTAAAATAGTGCCAACAAAACTGCCACCCTATCCTGTAGTTTCCAAAATGGGAACACTTTTTTGAAGTTTCTACTCTAGGGGTGCATCAGGGGGCTTCAAATGGGACATGGTGTCAAAAACACAGTCCAGCAAAATCTGCCTTCCAAAAACCATATGGCATTCCTTTCCTTCTGTGCCCTGCCGTGTGCCCGTACAGCAGATTACGACCACATATGGGGTGTTTGTTTAAACTACAGAATCAGGGCCATAAATTTTATCTCTATTTTTCATTAAATCTTGTGGAGCACCTAAAGGGTTAGCAAAGTTTGTAAAAATCAGTTTTGAATACCTTGAGGGGTGTAGTTTGCAAAATGGGGTCATTTTTGGGTGGTTTCTATTATGTAAACCTCACAAAGTCACTTCAGACCTGAACTGGTCCTGAAAAAGTGGGTTTTAGCAATTTTCTGAAAAATTTTAAGATTTGCTTCTAAACTTCTAAGCCTTGTAATGTCCCCAAAAAATAAAATGGCATTCCCAAAATGATCCAAACATGAAGTAGACATATGGGGAATGTAAAATAATAACTATTTTTGGAGGTATTACTATCTATTATAAAAGTAGAGAAATTTGCTAATTTTTCAAAATTTTTTGTACATTTGGTATTTTTTTATAAATAAAAATGAATTTCTTTACTCCATTTTACCACTGTCAAGAAGTACAATATGTGACGAAAAAACAATCTCAGAATGGCCTGGATAAAAGTGTTTTAAAGTTATTCACACATAAAGTGACACTGGTCAGATTTGCAAAATATTTCCTGGTCCTTAAGGTGAAATATGGCCGTGTCCTTAAGGGGTTAAAAAAAGCTGTGCATAAACGAATGCCCACAAACCTCTATGAACTAAAGTAACATTGTAAAAACAGTGGACCAAAATTCCTCCACAACAATGTGAGAGACTGATAAAGTCATACAGAAAATGATTACCACATTTTTCGCCCCATAAGACGCATTTTTTTCCCCCAAAAGTGGGGGAAAATGCCCCTGCGTCTTATGGGGTGAATACTAATGAGTAGTGTTGATCACAAATATTCTAATCGCAAATTTTTATCGCGAATATTGGCACTTCGAGAATTAGCAAATATCTAGAATATAGTGCTATATCTTCATAATCGCGAATATTCTAGATTTTTTTTCAGCAGTACTCATGATTCCTCACTGCTTTTTGCTTGTGGGCCAATGAGAAGGCTTCAATATGTTTGACTTTAGGAGTAGTGTTGATCGCAAATTTTCGTATTGCATTTTTTTATTGCGGATTTTCCGATTGCCGATTTTCGCAATCAAGAAAATAATGACTGGAGATCACAAATTCTCGAATTCGTGAATATATGACGAATATTTGCCCAAATATTCTTGAAATATTGCCCCTGCCGCTCATCACTGCTAATGAGCGCTTCCATTATGGAAGCGCTCATTAGTACCAGAAGATCACAAAGCGGTGAAGGCTCTGTACTCACCGCTTCCTGGTCCTCAGCTGTTGGCTGTGCAGTGGCTGCGCACAGCGTGAGGGCGCTCTGTGATCTCACGCTGTCCGCGCCTATTCACAGCACAGCCAGTGACAGGATGAATAGAATAGCGCAGGAGGAGAGGAGCGGTGGCATCCGGAGTGGGAAAGGTAAGTGCTTTTTTATTTTATGCCATATGAGGCTGATGGGGGCTGATATAAGACATCTGGTGGCTGATATAACATGGCTGGGGAGAGGCAATGGGGCTGATATAACGCTGCTGGGGGCTGGTGAGAGGCAATGGGTCTGAAATAACACTGTTGGGGCCTGGTGAGAGGCAATGGGTGCTGATATGAGGCTGCTGGGGGCTGAAGAGAAGCAATGGTGGCTAGTGAGAGTCATATGGGGGCTGATATGAGGCATGTGGCTCTTATCTGAGGTATGATTGGGGGTCATTCACATTGGGGTCTGAGCTGAGGTATGATTAACATTGGGGGTCTTATTGGGGCTGTCAGCTAAGGTCTGATTAACATTGGGGGTCTGATTGGTGGTCTGACCAGAGGTCTATTGAAAAATATTTTTTTTCTTATTGTCCTCCTCTAAAACCTAGGTGTGTCTTATAGGCCGGTGTATCTTATAGGGCGAAAAATACGGTACTTTAAGTTATTGTTGCTAAAGGTGGTTCTAGAAGTTATTCATTCATGAAGTATACGTAGATATTAACATGTATGTAAAACCATAGAATTCAAAGAGGTTGTATATTGTGTATACACAGTGTGTATATATATATGAGAGTGTAGATCAATCAGCCTTTTGGAGAGCTAAACCAATATCTAGAAGAGAGTGCAGCCAATTAATTTAGTAGAAACAACGTGACATTTCATGGACAAGATCGTTGATTTATGTCCATTATGCATGAGTCACACTATGATTGATGGCATGAACCTCGTCACACCACATCCTCTGCTATATGCATCCTATCCCTATAATCCGCAGTTGAAACTGCAGTATCCCACCCAGTCATTACAAAATACTATAAAATGTCAGGGTCACAAAGTAACATGAAGGGTCCTTTCATCGCTATACATTTAAAGGGGTAATGTCATCTCAGACAATGGGGGTATATTACTAGGATTTGCCCCTATTGTCTGATAGGTGCGGGTCCCACCTCTGGGCCCTGCACCTATCTCGTATATGGAGCCTTGAAAGTCACAGAGGGTGCACAGCACTTGCGCGTCCACCGCTCCCATTCATTTCCATGGGGCTGATGGAAATAGACAAGCCACAGCTCTGCTATTTTCAGCCGCCCCATAGAAATGAATGGAGGGCAGCCGCGGATGTGCGGTTCGCCCTCTGTGACTTTCAAAGCTCCAATTACGTTGCTGGATCCTCTACTTCACCACCAAATCCCCATTGACCTGTTGAGGTCTGTTGGTGATCCAGTCGCTTTCCGGCATAAATGTCAGGTTTTAGCTGGACAAAAACAATTGCATGCATAATTTTTTTGTCTCTCTGACATCCGCCATTTGCACCAGATCAAGCAGCCGGATCTCCTTAACAGACATGTGAATGTAGCCTTAGAAAGACAGATACACAGGTATTATGTCAATTCAATCTTAGACAGTTAAGAGCTAGTGTTGATCGCAAATATTCTAATCGCTAATTTTTATCGCGAATATTGGAACTTTGAGAATTCGCGAATATCTGGAATATAGTGCTATATCTTCATTAATGCGAATATTCTCATTTTTTTTTCATCAGTACCCATGATCCCTCACTGCTTTTTGCTTGTGGGCCCATGAGAAGGCTGCAATATCTTTGACTTTAGGAGTAGTGTTGATCGCAAATTTTTATTGCAAATTTTCCGATTGCCGATTTTTCGCACTCAAGAAAATAATGACTGGAGATCACGAATTCTCGAATTCGCGAATATATGACAAATATTCGCCCAAATATTCATGAAATATTGCGAATTCAAATATAGCCCCTGCCGCTCATCACTGTTAAGAGCCAGGATATTTTTAGTCTTAGAAAACATATTTTGAAAAACCCTGTTAGAGAGATCTGAGTTAATAAAGAGGGCTTCCTTCATGTAGGATCTAATTTAGGTAACCAGAGCAGAATTGCATGTCTTCATCTCTCGAGTACTGTGTCTCTCCTCACATCTGCACTAGAGGCTAAATTAGAAACCTCTGTCACAGATTTAATCAAAAATAGTAGAAAAAACAAAAACAAAGCATACAGATCTATATTTTCCAGGAAAATGGCAGAAATAATCATGCAGTACGCAGCCCTGCAGAGTGAGCGAATGTGAGGTCACAGGGGTAGTTACTAACCGAGGGTGTTTTTGGTACTCACAGTTTTTATATACCCTGGGCAGGCGTACAGCAGTGCTGGAGAGGCTGGCACATGGATCCTCTGGGGCACTCTCTGTATATAGGGACCAGGCCGGGTGGTAGGTGAGGTGCCCTGGGTGTTGCAGGTTTAGTGTGCCGTATGGCAAGATCCCTTAACGTTCGTGACGCCAGTGCCTGTAACGGTGGCACACCGATTTGTTGTAGGAATAATTGAGGAACACAAGTTGCAGTGAACCAGAACTTCCTTTTACTGAACAGTTCAACTATTTAGAGTCTTTAGTTAGTTCCACGTGTAAAAGGTTGTAACAGGCAAGCAAAGTCCTTGCAAGATACTCAGAGGGAATAACACTTACAGATCAGGCTGTATTTTCCTCAGTTCCTGTCTGGGTTTCTCCAAGGCCCGTATGCCCTATTGCTGGCTTTATTCTTGGGTAGGGAAACCTTCCTCTGGTATATGTCTCCTTGCTGTAGAATATCCTTCTGCCCTTCAGCTCTCTATTTGGCTGGAACTAAACTTGGCTCGGCACTGTCCTTTTAAGGGAACTTCAGGAGGCAAACTCTTCCCCTGGATGCAAGCTAGAACCCTGGACTATCTAGCTGCATGTTAGAAGCTGCACTTCAGCTAACCTCTAGCTAAAGTGTCCACTGGCTTCCAACTAAAACACTCCTTCACTAACTTCTCCTGAACTGGACCTGACAATATATACTAGGGGATCCCCTAGCTCCCTCTACTGCCTAGGAGGAGGAACTACCCCTAACAGGCCTGATACAGGAGACAACAGGAAAAGTACACATCAAAACACAATATAAAATACAATGGCCCTGTTCCACAAAAGGTGGGGAACAACGTGGCCCAATTGACCCTTGTATAGTGCCCACATTTACCTAGTGGGACACTACAATCATGGCCCCTGTTATAATTAATAGAGTCTACCGTTTGCCATTGGTGTCCATCATGTAACGGAACTGACACTACCCTCAATTTCAGTACCTGAGAAGAATAATCGAACTGACCTAATCATATGTTAAGCATGTCCCCACACTACATGTGAATTTCATTGCTTTCAATGAGAGCTCATTTCTTTTGTGGTGGCACTGCAGAGAAATTGAATACTAACCAGGGTTCCTCACAGATACCAACTGATCATTGAGGGCTTTGTTACTTGTGATTGTCTTATTTCTGTAGGACCCTTTTAACAAGAAGCTATTGAACAATGTGGACATCCCCTGTAAAGTGTTTTTTCCATATGGCAATGCGAACTTTTTGTGTAATTTTTATAGAAGTTTTATTAACAGTCATAGAATCCATTTGCACTGATTTACTGTTGATTTGGTTTAGACATGCAAAATTAAGCAACTTTCTTGATGTGTTTTAATAAATAAAAACTTCCTACTATTTTACTTCTGCAGAGTATGTGTAAGTTCTTCACCTAGTTACTGATGCTGCTGAATCCAACTTAAATCCATCAGAGCTCTCCTCCCGCTTCTGATGGTTTTCTCTGCCTTCTGCCTCGCTACTCTAAAGTATTAAGATAGCAGCAGAAAGTGGAGAACACCGGAGAGAAGGAGAGGATCCAAGGTGGGTGGCTCACACAGACTATACATAGGGAGGAAAGGACACACATGGCAGTTTACAAAAGGAAGACAGCAGCATCTTGGACACACAAATCCATAATATATTACTCAGAGGGACACATCTACATCAGAAAACTCTGAAACTAGGAGCAGGTTGCAAACTAAATATCTAGGGGCCTGAAAACAAGTGAAGGAATGGAGACTGCAAACTGAAAATCAGTGTCTTTTTTATTCAAGGTAACAAATAACGTATCCCCAAAAATCATTGTTTTTCCATGTCAAAGGTGTCCCTAGCCTTGAGGGTGGCTGGGTGTGCATGTGTGTTCAATGGGGAAACTGGGTAATCTGCTGCCAGATCTCATGTGAGAACAAAGGATTAAGGCATGTTGAAAATCAATGTGCCCAATCATTTTTTTTCCTGGCCCTGACATCTTCTTAACAAACTCTGGTTATTCAGTGAGCCCCTGATGAGCCAGTGCAGAAGATGGGAGTGATAGTGGCCCAGCAGTAGTTGTATGCAGCACAATTTTCCTTCCCAGATGATTATGATGTAATGATGACTATCTGAAATCTCTCCCCTGAACTTCTGGCTAACATCTGAAAGCTGTCACTTGTAGCTGTAAGTGTCCACTTGGTGAAAATACAGGCTTTTATGAGTTGGCCTAGCCTGGATGATATCTAGGTGATGGGTGTCTGAGCCATAGTCCCTCACCTGCAGCAGGGTGTGGATAGCTGTGGTACCTGATCACTCTGCTGACTGCAAACACTGTAGTTTTGCAGATATGTGTAGTTTTCTGATTTTCCAGTCTCTCTGGAGCAGTGGTTTCACAGATGAGCTAGTTCTTTGGTCCCTAACACCCTTGGAACAGGAGCAATACAACGTGCTTCTAGTCTCACTAGACCTCCCCTTCCTGGCAAGACCAGACCACTCCTATCAAGAGGGGTTGAATAGGGTGATTAACCTTTTCCCTGCCAACCATACCTTGTGATGCTGGTGTACAGTACATAACAATACATAACATAACTTGCCAAACAATGGCAGATGTAAACATATAAAATGGCGGCCAGTCTTACCAAAATTGTCAGGTTCGGCCATTGTAAATCTAATGCGTATGGCAGCCTTTTGACTCCACTTAGGATCATGGACATGACCCACATTTCTAGGGTACATGTGATCTACATGCAGAAAATATACATGTAGCACTGCTAGTTTTGTCAGTGGAGGACTTGCTGTCGATGTGCAGCAATATGGCTGTGGATGTGGTTTTATGCAGATGAACTATTACAGTGCACAAGTTCAGCCTTGCTACCTCTTTATGAGTTTGTCATGATGGAGAGGAAGAAGTAGATTTTCTGTGTTGAGATAAACAAAGGTTAATGGCTTCAAAAATCAATAAAAACCTATAGATAGATCACCATAAAATGTGTTAAATCCATTCATTGCTATTATGCCTGAATCTCTACCGGCTCTCCGCTACATTTTCATGGGCCATTTTGCATTGAAAGCCATAATGAGATAGATAAAGATGAGGATATACAAAAGGTGCATATGGTGCGTACTATATGCAGCTGGGTAGAGAGCCCTCAGAATTATTCCTGTGCTCCAAGCATTGTGTGCCGGCCTGGAACTATTTCAGGGCTGAATATTTGCCTAGGAAATGAGATTGCAGTAATGGATGACCTTTAGCCAAAGGCACTAGGATTGAAAGAAAAGTCAGGAAAGTGGTGCTGGAAAAATGGGACATTAGTAATCTATATATAAGGATATGAATATATCGAGGATATGCGAGGATATGCTCGCTGCTTAGAATGGTCATAAATTCAGACGGGTCGAGAGAGCTTTCTTTGGTAGTGGAAGTATATGTCAAGCAGATTTCGATCAATGACGTTTGCTCGTGCATTATGTTTGACTATAGAATAGCAAATTAAAGGGCTCGTCCATTTTTAGACAGGGCAAACAGTTATTAATATTGTAACTGTATCAATAGTCTCATAAAATCTTGAAGTTAAATGAAGTTTATCATATTTCTTAGCGTAATAAATTAAGCAAAGCGGCGTGTAGGGCTTGCAGAGCTCTTTAAAGGGCATCTGTCATCAGATTTCTACTTTTGAACCTGGCTGACCTGTGCTAGGCAGCTGAAGACATCTGTGTTGGTCCCATGTTCATATGTGCTGAGAAAAATTATGTTTCAATATATGCAAATGAGCCTCTGGGAGCAATGAGGGCGTTACCGTTACACCTAGAGGCTCTGCTCTCTCTGCAAATGCCACACCCTATCCACTTTGACTGACAGGACCTGGAGTGATCACATTTACACTGTCTTGTCCTGTCAATTAAAGTACAGAGGACATGGCAGTTGCAGAGAGAGCAGAGCCTCTAGGTGTAACGGCAACACCCCTGTTGCTCTTAAAGGCTCATTTGCATATAATAAAACTTTATTTCTCTCAGCACTGCGGGCACATATGAACATGGGACCAACATAGATGTCTTCAGCTGCCAAGCGCACATGCAGCATGCGATGTGTGCCAGGATTTTCTGAACAAGCACTGCAGCATATCTAGGTGATGTCACAACCCGGGGGGGCCACCTGACTAACCCATCAATAGCAATACATGCACTCTTGTCCTCCTGTCTTTATTGCGCATGCTCCAAATCCAAGGACGGTTAATGCCTCATATAAACTTAAGTAGACTACTCTCTCCCTATTTATTGACCATTCCAGATGATATGTCGGCACATGCGCAGTATTAGATTTGTTCTATTTGGCCCACTACACAGGCGCCAACATATTGTCCTGAATGCATAATGGAGACAGTGGAACAGGTGGTCTTTTCAGAGCATGGTCTTCTAAAAAAAAGTCTAGCATGCGTAATATATTTTAGAATCGTGTTGAGCTTTGCGCTCAACACTATTCTAAAATATATTACGCATGCTAGACATCTGGAATGGTCAATAAATAGGGAGAGAGTGGTCTAGTTAAGTTTATACAAGACATTAACCGTCCTTGGATTTGGAGCATTCGAATTACGAATATTTATTGCGAATTTGCAAATATTTCAAATATAGTGCGTTTTTTGAATATACGTAATTTTTTTGCATCTGAAGTTATGATTCCTCCTTGCTTTAGTTGTTTGTCAAGCAACTTAAGCAGGGAGGAATCATGACTTCAAATGGAAAAAAATGACGAATATTCTAAAAAACGAATATATAGCACTATATTCTATAGTGCTATATATAAATTTTTGACCCACGCCTGTATTGATCGCGTAATATTCGCATATTATGCAATCATTATCTTGACAATTTTCAAGTAAAAGAAAAGAATGTAGAAAATAACGAATATTCAAATTTGCGAATATTCAACGAATATTTTACAAAATAATCATGAAATATTGCGAATTCAAATATGACCCCTGCCGCTCATCACTATTTTAGAACTCAAAATTGGTCACAGGAAATCTGGTCTAGATAAGTGGGTGGTCTGTTCAAAACAGGGGTCTCATTAAACATTTTTTTTTAAATCATCAAGAATATTATTGACTTGTCATGGACTAACCTGCCCATAATAGTATGCACACTCCAGTCCCTCTGTCCAAATCCAAGGACATACATAGCAGCAGGCCTTTTTTTCTGGCGGAACGCCCCGGAACGGCGTTCGCCACCTATTTTCGCCGACTCCCTTCGCCCCCCTCATGGGCGTCCGCAGGGGGGGCAAGTGCCCCCCTGGCCCGCCGCCGCAAACTAACCCAGTACTATTTTGCTGCGGTTGGCAGGCGGCCGCCGGCTGACTAACAACAGCGTTGAGTGAAAGCGCACGCCGGCCTGAAAGAGTGAGGAGGGGCGGGGCCCGCGGCCGCTCTGAGCTCCGCTGCCTGGCCTGCCTGTCTCTAGACTCTGCAGACAGTGGCTGCTGGAGCGTGCCGCAGGCTCGCAGCTGCCGCACAGCACAGGCTAAGGCACGTCTTCACGTGATGTTGCCAGTGAGCTCCGCCCCCAGAGTACAGCCTGCCTGTCACTGACCCTGAGCCAAGTTCAGTAACGGTTCCAAGTCCAACATCAAGTTCCAAGTTTCCTATTCCAACAGTCACAGAAGTAAGTTAACGTTATTACAGGAATTTATATTGTACAAAGGATCATGATGACATGGTGGATCCCATGTCTGCCACTGGTCTGGCCCATGAGATGGAGTGGGAGAAATGTGCCTGGGGGGGGGGAGATGTGCTGCTGACACTGGCCCATGGAGGGGCCCGAGGGGGAGACATGTGCCATTCAGGGGGGGTGGAGGGTCACGGGTGGGAAGTGTGCTGCTATGATGGAGGGGGAGAGAAATAATGTGACGCAAAGGGGGTGATGTAAAAAGAAGGGGGTGATGACAGGTCACGTGACATGGAGGGGGAGAAATGTGACATTAAGGCCGGGGCCCGGAGGGGCATCATTGGGGGCAATTTTTACTAGCACATTATTAGGTTGCACTATGGGGTCACTTTTTCATTTATTTCATTTTTAAATTTAAAAAGATTGAATTGGCCAATTAGGGGAACAGGAACAGGGAAGGAAGGGGCCAGGCTGCGCTGCCCATGTGTGGACTAGGGCGGCGGCGGCCGCGGGCACTGGCAGCCTGGCTGTCACGACCGTCACTGGCAATTTTACTTGCATCCCTGTTCTCTAAAGGGGAGGTTTTAGGGGGCGGTCCTAGGGGTGGGTAGGGGCGTGACCAGGGGAGGGGGGGGTGAGTTCCACCATCTTTTCTCTGAGAAAAAAAGCCCTGCATAGCAGTAACTTACCTAGACCATTATCTCACCACTCATTGTGCTTCCAGGATGATAGATCAGCACATGAGATTTGTTCTATGCACCAATACAGGGTGGGCCATTTATATGGATACACCTTAATAAAATGGGAATGGTTGGTGAGATTAACTTCCTGTTTGTGGCACATTAGTATATGTGAGGGGGGAAACTTTTCAAGATGGGTGGTGACCATGGCGGCCATTTTGAATCCAACTTTTGTTTTTTCAATAGGAAGAGGGTCATGTGACACATCAAACTTATTGGGAATTTCACAAGAAAAACAATGGTGTTAACGTAACTTTATTCTTTCATGAGTTATTTACAAGTTTCTGACCACTTATAAAATGTGTTCAATGTGCTGCCCATTGTGTTGGATTGTCAATGCAACCCTCTTCTCCCACTCTTCACACACTGATAGCAACACCGCAGGAGAAATGCTAGCACAGGCTTCCAGTATCCGTAGTTTCAGGTGCTGCACATCTCGTATCTTCACAGCATATGCTTTGATCTATAATATCAATAGTACATGTGGACAAGGTTTGACCTAGAAAGTAACTTGTAAGAATTGCTCCAGGTCATCATACAACATGATCAAAAAAAATAGTCACAAGACAATTTTAACAATATTAATGCAGCCTTAGATAAAGGATCTTATAGCTACGGGGGTTTTTGATGCAAATGAAAAACCTAAGAAGAACAAACCAGCCCAAGATGTGCGTTGTTATTTGGCCCATTCACTTTCGCTGCTTTTTTTTATTAAGGACCACAAAGGATCTCCCGAATCCATTACTACACAAGTTAAATTGTCATTAACCACTGGAAATAATAACACTTATTGGTTAAACTGTGTTAAGATCATCTGCAAACACTGAATTAATTCTTTGCTCCCTAAACCGAGTTTTATGATATTTGATGTTTTATGACATTGAAGTTCCATCAGATTTAATATTAAAAGCTGTCTCTGTAATGCAGACTTCATTAATTTTGTATAATTTACTACATCATATGCTTCATTTCTTCTTTTATGGAGATGGGATTTTGAAATTAAAGTTGTGATAATGAGCTTTGAAACATTATGCCTTCAACATACAACTCTGCATTTATTACAAGCTGTAGGGAGCATTCGATTTCCTTTATTTTATAGGACTGCGATAGAAAAACACCTACAGTTTTTCTTCATCTATCAGGAAACTGTGAAGATTTGCTTTCTGTTAACTGCATTTTGTATCTTAACATATGAAGCATATGGCTCTAATGTGAACGTAGTACCAGTTATATGGGAAAAAAAATATGACCATTGGACCGGGCCATAGTTGTAGGCTATGGCGATACCAAGGTTTTGGAACCTGAGATGGCTCAAAAGGTCCCTCTGTCCTATAGGTGGAGATCAACACTACAAACGATGCATGAATGTGTAAGACTACTGCTACAAGGCGACACATCTTCTGCAAACCAGTAGTATTACTAATTCTACTTTGATGTTTCCCTATGGGAAAAAAAAAATCACAAAAACCCTTGCAACAATCGCAGAAATTCTGACATATCCACAGGCAATATTGTGCCCAAGGTTTCATGCACTTGCCCATATTTCATCTGACTTACAGTAAAGCCCATCGTCTTTGGGCCCTATCGTATCTCTGTATGCCTCAGAGACTTCTTCTTTTGGCTTTTGTAGGAAACATTCCTTCTACGGAAGACTATGTCTACAGTATGCCGTAGAACGAAGCCACTATGACTCCATATGCCTCCACGTAGCATTCTTGCAATAACTCCACTGCCAGTAGGAGGCCAAAGCTTGCGTTACATAGTATTACCATATAGGCATTTATTTAAAAAAAAACTGAAATGGTAAATGACACTTACAGTCAGGTCCATAAATATTGGGACATCGACACAATTGTAAATTTTTTGCCTCTATACACCACCACGAAACAAACAAGATGTGCTTTAACTGCAGACCATCAGGGTATTTAAATCCAAATCAGGTGAACGGTGTAGGAATTACAACAGCTTGCATATGTGCCTCCCACTTGTTAAGGAACCAAAAGTAATGGGACAATTGGCTTCTCAGCTGTTCCATGGCCTGGTGTGTGTCATTCCCTTATTATCCCAATTACAATGAGCAGATAAAAGGTGCAGAGTTCATTTCAAGTGTGCTATTTGCTTTTGGAATCTGTTGCTGTCAACTCTCAAGATGGAATCCAAAGAGCTGTGACTATCAGTGAAGCAAGCCATCGTTAGGCTGAAAAAACAAAACAAACCCATCAGAGAGATAGCAAAAACATTAGGCGTGGCCAAAATAACTGTTTGGAACATTCTTAAAAAGAAGGAACACACCGGTGAGCTCAGCAACACTAAAAGACCCGGAAGACCACGGAAAACAACTGTGGTGGATGACCGAAGAATTCTTTCCCTGGTGAAGAAAACACCCTTCACGGCTGTTGGCCAGATCAAGAACACTCTCCAAGAGGTAGGTGTATGTGTGTCAAGTCAACAATCAAGAGAAGACTTCACCAGAGTGAATACAGATGGTTCACCACAAGATGTAAACCATTGGTGAGCCTCAAAAACAGGAAGGCCAGATTAGAGTTTGCCAAACGAAATCTAAAAAAGCCTTCACAGCTCTAGAACAACATCCTATGGACATATTAGACCAAGATCAACTTGTACCAGAGTGATGGGAAGAGAAGAGTATGGAGAAGGAAAGGAACTGCTCATGATCCTAAGCATACCACCTCCTTCAGGGAAGCATGGTGGTGGTAGTGTCACGGCATGGGCATATATGGCAACTGGTTCTCTTGTATTTATTGATGATGTGACTGATATAACAAAACAATAGCAAAGTGCACTCTGCAGTCTCACTAAACCCTCAAACTGATTTTAAAATTGAGAGATTAGTCAACATGTCCTACGGTGTAGAACATGTCTAAGCCCGGGCACCACACCAAGGTTTCTCAAGTAGCCCGGGACCTAACACTCTCCTACCTGAGCCGTATGGGCAATACCAGGAGCCAGTGGGCAAATTACAGGAGCATGAGGCCGACTCGCAAACAGCTCACCAGTTACCTCCAGCATGTAGCCATGCTTGCAATGGGAGGAGGGAGGAGTGTGCGAGTCCCACTCAAGACTGGCTGATATGGCCCAGGCCTCACAGGTGCACCTAAATGTGGCCTGTAGATGGAAAACAGGCACATTTAAATTGGAGTTTATACACCTCCAGGAATCTGTATATACAAACTAAAAAGACAGGGTGGCATTAGCACAGGATGATGTGACTGATGATAAAAGCAGCAGTATGAATACTGAAGTGTTTCGGGCAATATTATCTGCTCATATTCAGCCAAATGCTTCAGAACTCATTGGATGGCACTTCACAGTGCAGATGGACAATGACCCAAAGCATACTGCAAAAGCAACCAAAGAGTTTTTTAAGGGAAAGAAGTGGAATGTTATGCAATGGGCAAGTCAATCACCTGACCTGAATCCCATTGAGCATGCATTTCACTTGCTGAAGACAAAACTGAAGGGAAAATGCCCCAAGAACAGGCAGGAACTGAAGACAGTTGCAGTAGAGGCCTTGCAGAGCATCACCAGGGATGAAACCCACAGCGTCTGGTAATGTCTATGCATTCCAGACTTCAGGCTGTAATTGACTGCAAAGGAATTGCAACCAAGAAAGTTTGGATTTATGATTAGTATTCTGTCCCATTACTTTTGGTTCCTTAACAAGTGGGAGGCACATATGCAAACTGCTGTAATTCCTACACCGTTCACCTGATTTGGATGTAAATACCCTCAAATTAAAGCTGGCAGTCTGGAGTTAAAGCACATCTTGTTCGTTTCATTTCAAATCTATTGTGGTGGTCTATAGAGGCAAACATGTTAGAATTGTTTTGATGTCCCAATATTTATGGACCTGACTGTATATGAACTCCCATGAGGACCCCATGCAGCTGGAGAAACATGCTGGTGGGCAATGTGTTGAAATGTTCTGTACTGAGCGTATAGAGGTGATAAAGGGGTTGTGTGCCCAAACCCCTTCAGAGCACTAAGGCACAATAAACCAAAGCAGCAGGGATTTTAACACAGAGGAGACATAGCTTTTAGAAAATATGGAAATTGGGTATTTTTGGCCAATGGCTTTTTGAAAAACTGGGGAGACCGAAACTTTTCATTTATCTGGATCAGACATTATTATAATAGGCTGCAATTGACGACAACTTACATCACCAGAGGCTGGAGAGTCTGATCCACGTGTGTGGAGGATCCAGAGGTTCTCATCAGGACTGGGTCTCCACGCTCCCTCGATTATAGCTGCATTGTGCGGCAATACAACAGAGGCTCCTATAGATGGTGGGAGCCGTTATAGGTGAAATATTAATAATGACAGTATTTAGTATTTCATTCATTCCGAATTATTTCGCCACAAATCGCTTTTCATTGTATGGAGCTTGCGCAATGACAGGGAACGGCGATCGCACCACCCCCGTCATTTAATCCCACAGATGTCACAGCACAGCGCGATCAAGTGGTGACGTCTTCACGCTCTCCGCAAGTCATTTGGCGGGTTTTCTTCAATCAAGACGGAGCGGACGGTCTCTCCGCGATCAAGTGGATGAGTTGAGTATCTTTTTTTATTTTCAGCCACCATTTTAGGTAAAAACCATTCGTCACCACGAAGCGTGAGGAAATTTGGATTTGAGGTAAATCGAATTTTTCCTAAACTTCGGCTTCCGCTTGGTATGCTTCTATTTGCACAACACTAACAGTATGTTAAGCATGGGTCGATAGATTAACCAAAGCTGAATCCAGGTCATACAGGAGAACAATCAGAGCAATTCTGTATGATACATCATCGGTAATATACATACATAGTGTAAACATGAGAAGATGTACAGTATAGGTGTATAATGCACAGTGCATGTATATAACAGCACATAGAGATTGATTCAACTACATGGTACTTGGTTAGCAGGCTACAGAATTTAGGGTAATGATATGAGGATCTTCATCCGGAGACATACTGAAAATATAATTTTCTTCCTTTTTTTATTTTTTGCAAAATAAAATCTTCACCTCAGATTTGTGTAAATGGAGCACGCTTTTGATTTTACATCATGAATTCATAATGTAACACATGTGATAATAATAACCTCTGTTCTGTCCCAGTATCTGATCACTGTGCATTATTGCAAGGGATGTCCAGTCATTGACATTTTTCATTCTCTTCATTACTTAGGTTTCTCCATTCATCTGCAATAAGGGTCTATCTCTGGATATGAGGAACGTTTCCCTTTACAACCTCACAAAGACTCCAGTTTGGCAGTAGACAAGTGGTCTTTAAATCCAGCTGATGATGACCACAAGTTTGTGGGAACATCTAATACAGAGCTGGTTGATAAGGATGGTGAGGTGCAAGAAAGTGATTCCTATGGAAAAGCTCAGAATAAACCTGGTTCCAATAGCTGTTCCTCATAGCTGTAAGTAGAAGGAGCCATTACTGAAAATATTTCATGCCAGGAATAAATAATATGTTACCTATAACAGAAGAAAACTGAAGTCTGGGAAGTCTGAAGATCTGATCAAGAAGAGAATTTACATCTTCAGGAGCTTTTTCTTTTTCTACCACACTGCAGATATATTGCATCAAGTGTCTCTAGTAGAAACCTCCCTTTACCTCAAAGTTCTTCACTAGCTGTAATATGTGGGTGGCAGCTTTCATATAGGAAGGTAAAATATTTCTGATGGAAATGGTTCCTATATGTAGATCGGGTGAGCAGTCTTAGAACCAAGACTTAAAATATCAATCTATCTATCTATCTATCTATCTATCTATCTATCTTTTATCTATCTATCCATTTATCTATCTCATCTCTATAGTGCATATCTATTCATCTTTTTATAATTCTCCTATCTATCTATCTATCTATCTATCTATCTATCTATCTATCTATCTAATATCTAGCTATCTAATATCTATCTATCTATCTATCTAATATCTAGCTATCTAATATCTATTTATCTATCTATCTAATATCTAGCTATCTAATATCTATCTATCTATCTATCTAATATCTAGCTATCTAATATCTATCTATCTATCTATCTATCTAATATCTATCTATCTTATATCTATCAATACCATTGACTACATGATTTATTGTTCTGACAAAGCAGCCCCATCTGTATCTGTCTTGCAGTATTCACTCCGACCCTTGAGGATTGTGCAATAAATGATGGAAGACTGGGTCTCTATTTTTTAATTAAGTTTTATCATACTTACCCAGGTGTCCACTTCTGCTCTGTCTTCTGGATATTTACTGAAAAAGGATGTTTTTTTTATATTTTATGTTATTTTATTCGAATTTTTGTACATGATTATGGTGGCAGTCACCATGTCTGAGCTTCTGTTCTTCTCTGTTAAAGTAGTCACATGGACAATTATAACCTTGCAGACTGGAGATGATTCATTGACTTCATTCGGAGAATGTCGTGGGCACGCTCTTTGACCTATACACAGATCATTGTGCAGGAAGGGGGAGTAGATAAACTGTGAACATCACTTATAGTCAATGGTGTGATTCTGTATCTTCTGCAAATATATTACCTTCATTTTAATCTTGCCTGTAATAATAAGCTGATGACTGCTGAGATTTGAACTCTACAGAATAGGAATAAGCAGCCTATCAAATAAAAAAAAAAAAAACAGGATTAACTTTAAAACTTTATTTAAACAATGGGTCCTTTTCTGACAATACTCTCCATTTAAAGGTCCAGCGCTGCTATCCTCTAAACTACCAGTGCATCAAGGCAGTGTCCAGTGGTCTGTCAAATTAGATTAAAATAATTCTATTCCTTGGACATAACATAATAAAAGCCAACTATATGGAATTTCACACATGGATTATAAAATAAATACATCAATATATGTTCTGGGTCATAGAATTTAATTAGAAAATTCTGAATTTACAATCAGATATGTTAAGGGCTATTGATTGGAAACAAGTACTACTGGTTAATTAACTTCAATGGTGTTTTAATATAGAATGACTTGAATCAATACAGTTGTGCCTGGCGAATAATCCCAATCAAATGGCTTTATTTCACAGCTTATCTTTCCAAATGCTGGCAAACTATAGAAGCATACCAACTATTTTTCCTGTGCGACACAATTGGGTTTATTTCACACGTTTAATAAAATATTCCAAAGCAATTCAAGAATAGATTTCGTTAACACAATGTAACACAATGTAACCTATGAGCTAATGTTTAGTGTATTTGTCAACATATTTGGCTAGATGGAAAGATAAACAGAAAGATAGGTAGTGTTACGTTGGTGGCCAGCATCCACCTGAACAAAAACTACTCCACTTTTGCCTTCACTACCACTCCCCTCCTCTCCTTGGTATGTGTGTTTCTACACAGCTGTTTCTAATTCTTTATCAGCTTCTGCTATAACTCTGTGCTCCTGACTTAATTTCCATGCCTGAGCAATTAGGTTTCTAGCTTTCTAAGTTCCTTGCATATATGTGCTGCTTCATGTTGTCTGCCTTTATACCGACCTATGCCTGTTTACCATTGTGACCCTCTGCTGCCAGCCCTGAACTTGGACCTGTTTCACGGACTCGCACACACTCTGCCTGTCCTGACCTCACCCTATTACTGATGATATGTTTTGCCACCAATGTCTCTGACCCCGCCCTGGGAAAGCTGTCAACCATGCCGGACTACTCCAGGAGGTAGCAGTTTCGTAGTTCCCTACTTTGCAGTTAAGATTCCATGTCTAGGGGTTATAGACAGAATATCAGGGAGCCTCTAGGAAAATGCCCTTAGGTTTATTCCAAAGTCAAACCAGTTGTTGTTGTGGTTCCACACCCACTGCCATTACAGATTGGTAAATAGAGGAGAAGAGATGAGATAATTAGTGAACTAATTTGTATGAATTGATTTGTTCATCTAAACGGATTCTCCACCTGTGAGGGAATGTCCCTCTACAGACAATTTCTTCACTGTGCTGGAAGATCAACATGGCTGTTCATCTTGTGATATCATGATAATTTCACATATGTGCAGATTCAGTGAGTATCCCATGCACAGATGACGTGCCTACAAAAATGAGTAAGCTGTGGATGTAAATTCATTGATGCCGATTCATAGGTGTATAATATGCGCATGCACCAACATTAACAGTAATGCTGCATGTAGGAGATGTGTTACTGCAGGACCAGACTACACAGGATTTTTTGTAGTCTGTTACCATGGAGATACATAGGGCTGCATGATGCACAATATGAGGTTTTTTTATTTAATTTAGTTTATTTCTAGACTTGATCCATTTTTTTCTCTCAATACATTAGAATAATAAAGAAAAATTTTGAAAATATTGAAATAGACTTTAATGCTAATAGTAGTATGTTCATGTCTACCCTCTACTATGATGCATTAATAAACATAATATTTTCAAGGGCCCCTATTCAATTTAAAAGACTGTAATGTGTGGATAAATCAAAGCAGGGGGAAAAGAAACAAGAGGACCAGCCACAAGATCAATGTATACAACAGAAACCATAAGCACACTATTGAGATGCCTACAGACCCAAACCAAGATAGGACCTTCTGGTCACCTGTCGATACCTGCCTCTTTAAAAAATACAAATTACAGTGAACATTGTTTTCTGATTGTAGCAGCTTCACATACTTTACATATGAATAATACATATCCTGTGTTGATGTAATAATTTTCTCTCACATTACACATTACGACTCCAGAAAATGTGTTTATCTGTAGGATTTTGACAGGAGTCCAACTCAGCTCATTGTTGATTAAAATATTTGCTATATAATGTCTGTGCTTACTGGACCATGAGAATACAACGATCTGGTTTCTTTCCAATAGTCCACATCATTATCATCATCTTACTATTACTCCTGGCAGGCACCGTCTGTTGCCTTCACAGAAAATATAATTAAGGTCCAAGTTGTCTCCTGTATAATATCAATGGGATGGCTTTGATTGTGTTTCATAAATAACGTGTCATTTATTTCCTTGCTTACGCTGCAGTCTATAGTTGAAACTAAACAGGGAAATATTACATTGTTGCAAGGACACAGATTTTCTCCCAAAACCAAAAAACTGATACATAATTTGTTTCTGTAAGAAACTGACATTATCCCATACACTGTATTACTAAACAGTATTACTATTACTATAGCTTAAAGATGAGCAAATTTCTTGAAATTTGTTTCATGTCCGATTCTTCAAATTCAACATGATTCGCATATGCTCCAATTGCCTGAAAATTGGCATATGACACTCACAGGATTTTTATACCCTTTACTTACCTTGCTATGGTTTCACACACGGTTGATAATTTGAAACAAACATCATGTCTAACAACAAACTGTGCTGTTTCAAGTGTTATGCTTTTTCATATTAGAAAGCTTGCAAAGTTTGTCCCATATTGGGGGCAGATGGTGTTTAAACACACACAAAATCTGTGGCTTGTTGGGACCAAGCTGTCAAATATTATGAAAACTGCAAAGGTATGTGGATAGCTCACCACCCTCCTCAGTGTGGTAGGGGTGCTCTAGCCGAGAAGACTGCTCACTCTAACAGTCCAAGAAAGTAAAATAAATGGAAAAAGGCGGCTGGCACTCACTATGTGGTTTCACATCAAACAACAATTTATTAGAATCACTATACCGCTAATATGGCAATATAATACACACAATATAAAAGTGGTAATTAAAAAATCCCCTAAAAAATAAATAATAAAATGCAAAGTATCTTATTATATTGAGTCATAAACCGCACCACAAATGACTAAAGTCTCTGTTGGAGAATAAATCGCTCTTTGTCTATTTGGGCAGTAATGTCCACTTTGATACCAATGCTGTCACTTTAAATGCAAAATGTAGCCCAGTCCACAAGCTGTGTGAAATGATGTTGAGGAGTAGTATCACTCACTTTATGTTTCTCTTTCACAGTCCGTATAACAATCTTTTCACTTCCAATTTGGGATATATGATCGATTTCTAGGGTAAATGTTTGTAGCTTACCCTCCCAGACGAATCTCCAGCCGTCTGTTTATACTGCTTCTGCTCGCTCTCGGCGTCTCCGCTCTCCGGCGTTTGTCACGTGGTGTACCGGAGTTATCGCGGGATTTGAGTGTTTCAGTCCGAGGATCTGATGAGAGCTGCAGAGTAGGTAAAGAATGGAGCGCTCCACTTGTAGAAAATAATTCAGATATCGTCGATCATGTAGAGAGCTTGTATAAAGCTTGTTGTTGGCAGGGATATAACGCTAAACGCGTTTCGAGGACTTCAGTCCTCTTCCTCAGTAGCTACTGAGGAAGAGGACTGAAGTCCTCGAAACGCGTTTAGCGTTATATCCCTGCCAACAACAAGCTTTATACAAGCTCTCTACATGATCGACGATATCTGAATTATTTTCTACAAGTGGAGCGCTCCATTCTTTACCTACTCTGCAGCTCTCATCAGATCCTCGGACTGAAACACTCAAATCCCGCGATAACTCCGGTACACCACGTGACAAACGCCGGAGAGCGGAGACGCCGAGAGCGAGCAGAAGCAGTATAAACAGACGGCTGGAGATTCGTCTGGGAGGGTAAGCTACAAACATTTACCCTAGAAATCGATCATATATCCCAAATTGGAAGTGAAAAGATTGTTATACGGACTGTGAAAGAGAAACATAAAGTGAGTGATACTACTCCTCAACATCATTTCACACAGCTTGTGGACTGGGCTACATTTTGCATTTAAAGTGACAGCATTGGTATCAAAGTGGACATTACTGCCCAAATAGACAAAGAGCGATTTATTCTCCAACAGAGACTTTAGTCATTTGTGGTGCGGTTTATGACTCAATATAATAAGATACTTTGCATTTTATTATTTATTTTTTAGGGGATTTTTTAATTACCACTTTTATATTGTGTGTATTATATTGCCATATTAGCGGTATAGTGATTCTAATAAATTGTTGTTTGATGTGAAACCACATAGTGAGTGCCAGCCGCCTTTTTCCATTTATTTTACTGTCAAATATTATGCCTTAACAAGGGAAGATCTCTGCCCCTGTTTATACACACATGTTAATGTTCTAAGAAACAGTAGGATGTTCTGCACAAGTCAAAATTATGTATTGATGGGGGCAAAATGCCTGCCTGTATTTATACACTCACAAGTGTTAATCGTCAGAAGGAAGAGTGGCTTGTTCTGAACAAGCCTTGAAAAAGTCTCAGTTTTAATTGGGAGCAGCAGCAGTACAGTGTGGATGGGGAAAGGCTAGGGTAATAGTAGCATGCTGCTGTAAGAGTTGCAGTTGCAGTAGCAGCACAGCATGGAACAGAAAAGAGAGTAGATGCGAGTGCAGTTGTTTAGGGTATTAGTAGTAGTAGTGGTGGTTGTGTAGCAGTTATGGTATTAGCAGTAGGAATAATGGAAGGCACAGTAGGGGGATTAGCAGCAGGGAATAGCAGCTGTGGTGGCAGCAGCAGACATACAGTGTCAGCATAGTGTTCCTTCCCTGTGCTGGCATCAGCTTCAGGGAACGAACTGCACATGCGCTAGCTCGCGCATGGCAAGATTACGGCACTCTAGCTTTGTGACGTCAGGGAGCAAGGAGGAGATTCAGAGGATGCGGGGCAGTGCTGGGCTCCTTCACGCTGGACTCATCTCAGGGACAGGACTCATCTAAGGTTAATTTGCATATGTATCAAATCGCTTTTTTACACAATAAAAGCAGATAGAGCTATGGGGACTGGATATTTCGGACATGCTAGCGGTGATCTAGCAGCCCATGTCCTCAGCTCTATTCACAAAATCCAGGTGACAGGTTCCCTTTAAGGAAAGCCCTTCACAAGTGAAAAACTGTAGCTGACAAGTCGATGCGTTAGCCTTGCTATCTATCTTATATCTTAGGCCAGGTTCACATCACCGTTTTGTTTTCCGTTCTTCTGATCCATCAGAAGAACAGAAAACACACAAAAAAGGCTCCTGTTTTTCAAGCATCCGTTATACTCAGTTATGCTCGTTTTAGCCATTTAGCCATTAATATTGTTGCTGTCCGTACTTCATGGGATTATATATAATGACATTGCACACATTTATTCTGATTCCTTGATGACTGCTGCATCTCTATATATTTCTGTCAGCCATTTATTAAAAACATTTACTTAACTAAATTAAAATTGATCTCTGCCCTTCCTTTATCACTAGGAGACACCTTGGCTGTCATTCTGTCACAGCATTCATCGACAGGTCACAAAGTCTATACAAGGCCAGCAAAGGCTGTGACCTTTCATCCTCTGGTATTACATTCTGCAGACTGAATGCACATTCGTCTTGTTACCAAGTTACCTCCCAGTGCTAACGGCGGTGTCACTACCATGTAGCTCCATTGTTTCTCTGAAGGGCAGACCCAGTACCGGAGATGCAAAGTCCCAGGACCCTCATAGGTAGAGTTTTGAAAGGGGTACACAGAGATATTAGGAACCTTACATTATTCATTCATTATTTTTATTGGCTTAGATTATAAAAATCTCTTCCTGTGTAACCTTTTCTATGCCTTGGTCAATGTTGAGCACAGCATACAGGGGAGAGGGGGGGGGGGGTGATAAAAAAAATAAGGACTCACAGCAATTTCATACACTGCGTTCAGTGTAGCCAGCCGCTGGTGTAATACTTGCAGGTGCCCTAGCAATTGAAGAATAACTTAAATAAAGTGGCCTACATGGGAGGAAATGCTCAAAAAGCCCAAACACTGTGGCGTGTTTATAACCGGGGGAGCAATTCCTCCGCAAGAGATCCGTTGCTAGCGGCAATCCCCAGCAAAAATGCATACAATGGAGGATGTCGGCAGCGGACCACATGCACCACAATGGCATCCTACACAAGATGGGATAACGTGTGGATGCAAATATAAAAATACATAAATCACTGCGAAAGGTGCACCACAATGATATGCAACTGATAACACTGGTTAATCCCTCAATCTGATGTTAAGAACTGAGTACCAGCACAACATGGGACATTTGTTAATCCCGTGTTCACACTTTGTAGGTAGCTTAGTGGAAGGAACCCATGCCAAGCTGAGATACCTTGACGGTGGTGCAAAAGGGCTCCGATGTGTTCCTGAATACATTTGCTAAAGTCTCAGTTCCTAACATCAGCCTGAGGGATTAGCCAGTGTTGTCAGTTGCATATCATTGTGGTGCACCTTTCGCAGTGATTTATGCCCTAGCAATTGCCAGTTTAACATACACAGAATAATATACCATAGATATGTATATAATAGCTTACTAAAAAGTAATAAAAATCCCTTAAAATAATTTTATAGGATGCAAAAATGTGAAAAAACTGAAATGAACGTAATTTTCTAACTATTAAAAGGAAATATAGACAATTTGGTATTCCTATAACTATAACCGTCTGTACAATATCTTTATCATAAAGGGGTATGATAAAGGGGTATAATAAAAAATAAAATTAAAATAAATTAAAAACCACATACAAATAGAGGGATATAATAATAAATAAATCAAACACATACAAATAATAGTGCATAAAAATAAAAATATAAATATAAAGGGATGTAATGATAAAAAATCTAAAATAAAAGTAATATAAAAAATTAAATAAAAAAATAAATAAAATTAAGAAATATAATAATAAACAAGAAAAGTAAATAAAAAATAAAAATAATGGGATATAATAAAAGGGACTTAAAAGGGGTGATTCTTTTTTTGAACAAAGAAAAATTTAAATGAGACATGAACTTAAAAAAAATGCTCCCCTCTTCTATCCCCCACCAATCCATCACAGATGCTCCAGTGTTCCTTACAAGCAGCCAGCATGTGACTGCAGCAAATCAATTTGCTCAGGAGTCAGGTGCTGTACTTCTGAGATCTGGAATCCATAATGCTAGTACTATGGCACATGACCACTGAGACCACTGATTGGCTACAGGGCAGCCAGGGCATCTGCACTGGATCAGTGGGGAAAATTCTTTATGTCCTGAAAGCCAAAACTACCCAGGTCTTGAACCATGGATATACTGTATAATTATTATGGATGGTAGACTTATTTCTTCAAGATTCCCAGCAAGTCACATGTTGCAGGAACAGTACAGAACAATTTTTTTCGGTTTCTCCATCTGTAGACAATTAGTTATAAAAATGTCTGCAAAGTTACAAAAAGCTGCTGCCAATATTACAACCAAAAACGGAAATGGATGACATATTTATAACATACAATCAAAACTATCCCTGTGACATTATACAGGAGACAACTTTGTCCTTAATTATATTTAATATGAAGGCAACAGATGGTGCCTGCAAGGAGTGATAGTCATATGATGTAAAATATGTGGGCTATTGGAAAGAAAGCAGTATCCTCAGTAAGTAAGGACATTATATAATCTCAAATATTCATATACTCACTACATTTCCATTGAACAGAAGTCGAGGAATGCTGCTGACTTTAAAATGGTAGGTTATCCAATAAAAAAATAAAAAACACAATGCCCGGGCCCCTCCTATAGATCATACTTACCCTGCCACCCGGCACCTGCGTCACTCTGGATCCCAGTACTAGATGGTCAGAGGGTTGTGAAGTTAAAACTACTGAGGACTGGCATGACTTAATGCTTTTAGAGCAACTGCTGAAAAACTGGATCATGGACTGACCAAAGCCAGAGAAGCAGTTTGGGCCATAGATGCCTATCTAGCCCATAGACCAGGGGTAGGCAACCTCCGGCACTCCAGCTGTTGTGAAACTACAACTCCCAGCATGCATATTTACTCTGCTCTTCTCCAAACTTCTATAGAAATGAATGGAGCATGCTGGGAATTGTAGTTTCACAGCAGCTGGAGTGCCGAAGGTTGCTGATCCCTGCCATAGACTCTACCTTTCACTGTCTGGTTGACATGGACAGCCCAACTTTAAGTCTGCTCATTGAGTGAAAGATACTAGCCATACCTCAAGTCAAGTCAGTAAGTCTGTCAGTTCAGCAAATAAATATATGGACACTAGATATAAAAAATGGTTGCCAATGTGGAAGACATGACAACTTCAAAGTTAACTATCCCAATCCATCACCCAAAGACAAGGCCACTGGGGGTACTCCATGGCCTGAATGGAGCAAACATGTCTCAGAAGGGGACCAGAAGGAGCAACAATCTGAGCAACCATCAGACAACCCAGAGGTCAGTAAGTTCCTGGTCTCCTCTATATCCAAAGAGAGGAAGTTTCATGATAGTAAAAAAATTGTCTTGGGCAGGGCTGCACAGGATAACTGGCTAGATTGTTTGCTCCTCGTATTGGTGGGATACAAAACCACAGAGGGTTTTCTGGATCCTGGGCTTACCACTAAACTCTTATCACATATATTCCAATCTAGTCCCACCTGAGCAAAGGATTTCAAATAAGAAGATTAATATTACTGCTACAGGTGGTGCCAGAGTAACCTTTCCTATGGCTTGCATCCAACTTGATTACCAAGTGATTGGCGTTATGGATGGACTCCTTACTGATGTTCTGCTCAGAAATAACCTTGGAAAGATGGTCAGTTATATCACCCAAGTCACAAGAAGTTAAGCAAGGCAAGGTATTCATGGCCACATGGACGGAGCTTTCAAGGGCGACACTCAGGGACAGTGCTCTCAGAGACAACATTCTTAAGGAGAGTGCTCTCAAGGACGACACTCTGAAAGATGATGCTCACAAGGACAGCGCACTCAAGGATGATGCAAGCCTACAAAATCTACTTAAGGGCTCATGCACATGACCGTTGTCAGCCGGGGGCCCATATTGCAGCCCGCAAACAGCAATATACGGGCACCGGACGTTTGTGCACCGCATCATGGATGCGGACCTATTCACTTGCTTACGTGGGTTTTCTGGCCGTGCCTCCGCATCGCCAAAAAGTAGTGCATGCACTACTATTCTGTGGTGCAGACCATCGGATGTGGATCACGGACCCCATTCAAGTGAATGGGTCAAGCATCCACATACTGCAGCCCTACGGTCAGTGCCAGTGCATTGTGGACCACAATTTGCGGTCCGCAACACGGGCCCACCCAACACACGTTCATGTGCATTAGCCCTAGGAGTTGCTCTCAGAGTGATCCTCACTCATACAAACCAGTACTTGAGGGGCTTAAGTGACTCCAACAGCTCAATGTTCTAAGCTTCATGAAACCCAAGCAGAGGTAAGTGGGGTTGAGTCTACCCCAAACCTCATTTGAATGTCAGACACTGGTAAAAAATACTAACAAAAAGACCCTACATAAATAAGCCGCTTGTCTTTTGGGAGGCAGAGTGTAATGACCCTAGTTTAGCTTAAGCCCCTCTAGAAGCATATCATCCAAGTTCCAAAGAGGGGTTCAGTCCGCTACATCTGGGAGACTAATTTTCTGTACAGGGTGACTGATGCCAAGAGCCCAGACATACCCTGGACTGTAGCCAAACAGTTGACTCTGCAAATTATGGCAAACAACTTTTGCAATTAGCACATTATATAATTTTTGCTGTTCATCAAGGGAAAAAGCGACACTTAATTGTTTTTCTGTCCAAAGATGTCACAAGAAGTAACCCGCTATTGCTGCTTTTGTGACTCTTACCAAAAAGAAATGGTTCGGGAACAGCATGGGGAGGATGTCTGGATGCAACTTGAACTCCCAAGTTACTGCTGGGAACGATGTTGTCCGAGTAGTATGCCACTTTTACAGACTGACAATAATACGCACCAAACCGAAGATAAAATCGATTTTAGAGGAAAAATTGGTAGGAAACATTCTTTCCTGTATATTTACTTGTATATAAAGTGCAATTGCTGCCAAAAATTACAAGGGACCGGCACTCCAATACACCCTTTATTACACATAAAGGAGGGCATCATACACACCCTTGAAAAATTATCATTGATGGCCTGCTGGTGACCCTCTAAGACATTAGGGGCGAGGGCCTGCTGCTGATCTCACCATCTAAAACATTGGGGGCTAGGGTCTGCTGCTGAGCTGACCATCTAAAACATTAGGGGTGAGGGCCTGCCTGCTGCCGAGCTGACTATCAAAAAAAATTTGTGGGCGAAGGCCTGCTGCCGAGCTGATCATCTAAAAAAGTTTGTGGGCGAGGGCCTGCTGCCGAGCTGACCATCTAAAAATTTTGGGGTGAGGGTCTGCTGCTGAGCTGACCCTCTAAAACATTATGTTTGAGGGCCTGCTGGTGACCCTCAAAAACATTATGGGTGAGGGCCTGCTGGTGACCCTCAAAAACATTATGGGTGAGGGCCTGCTGGTGACCATCTAAAACATTATAAGTGAGGGCCCGCTGCTGAGCTGACCCCCCTAAAACATTAGGAGCGTGGGCAGAGTAATAAGCATGTTGATATGATGGAGGAGGAGGACGAGAAAAGGGAGATTGAACCATATACCCTTTTTAGTGGTGGAAGGGGTGCATGGGAATACAGTGTATTCAATACACCATAAAAGCCACATTTAGAGTGCCTTTATGTTTAGCCATTTTCCTTTGGCAATCCAGGCCTTGTTAATTTTTATAAGAGTCCACCGATCAGCATTTTCAGTTGACAGGCGGATACTCTTATCAGTTATTATGCCCCCAGCAGCACTAAATACATGCGCTGACAAAACGCTGGCAGCGGGGCAGGCCAGCACCTCCAAGGCGTAGAGCTCCAGTTCATGCCACGTGTCCAGCTTAGACACCCAATAGTTGTAAGGCACACAGGGATCACTGAGGACACTGACAACTGACTGTGGATGCTTAGTTTGGGAATCAGGGCACAAGATCTCCTCATGTCCCTCTTCATATCCGAGTGTGGGATCACTTGTTTGCCAAGACTCTCTATTGTGGGAGGAAGGAGGATCAGGGTGAGGATTCTGTTGACCAGACTCTTGGCTACTGAGACTGGACTTTGTGGAAGGCAGGGTGGTGCTTAAACGACTTGGTTGCACTGGTGTGACTTCGAGAGTGGTGTCCTGCGCCACCCTGCAAACTGGGACATGAAGCTTGGTATCGTGGATGAGTGTGTTTCTTGTGCCCTGGCAGCAGGCACAGTTTCACCGCGCCCAGGGCCACAGCCTCTGCGTGCACCATCAGCAGAACGGCCACTTCCCTGTCCCTTACTGCTCGCCTTGCGCATATTAAATGGTATATATGCTTGCAAGTATGTCACACGTACAGTAGCGCAGGTTTTATAAGTGTATGCACAAAAAAAGTACATAGAATGTCACAGATATTTTTAGGATGCGCACACGTTAAACAGGTGGTATAGCGCAACTAATGTCGCTGTCACCCCCGCCTAATAAAAAATTACACTGAATTAATGTCACTGATATTTAGGATGCACAAACGTTATACAGGAGGTATGGCGCAAGTAATGTCGCTGTCACCAGCGGCTAATAAAAAATTACACTGAATTAATGTCACTGATATTTAGGATGCACAAACGTTATACAGGAGATGTAGCGCAGGTATTATCGCTGCCACCAGCAGCAAAAAATTTTAACTAAATGTCACTGATATTTCGGATATGCAAGCATTATACAGGAGATGTAGCGCAGGTAATGTAACTGTACGCAGCGGACACCATCTACAGAAAAAGTACACTGGATGTCACAGATATTTTTAGGCTGCGCACACGTTACATAGGAGATGTAGCGCAGATAATGTTGCTGTCTGCAGCAGCCAAACAATTGTAAGCTATTTAGTGCAGGTTGCGCTAAAAATCTATATTGCTGCCAGACACAACAATAATCCTCAAAAATGTATGATTCGAATATTCGCGATCAACACTAGCAGCCACCATGGACCTTAGACACATAGTCTGGTGGGGACTACTATGGGAGAGTTTTCTAGGCATGCTCTGTGAGCTGTGCAGAGGTCATCTATTGTGACTGGTGGCTCCCGTGTTATCTATATATAGAGGTGATATTAGTTATTGTAATACTGCCTATGATGATAATGAGATGACTGCAGTCCTTTTGGGTCTCTAACAAGTTTTAGCAATTTAGTATAGGTTGCACTAAAAAGATATATTGCTGCCACACACAATAGTCCTTAAAATGACTTTTGGGTCTCTAACAAGTTTTAGAAATTAATCGCAGGTTGCGCAAAAAATATATATTGCTGCCAGATACAACTATAGTCCTTAAAAGGACTTTTGGATCTATAACAAGTATAAAAACTAAAATATTGCTATTTCAATCCCTACACTATCTATCCCTTCTGCTTTCCAGCTCTTCCTGACTAATAATGAGCCAACACGTGTCATCGGGTGCTATATAGCACCCGATGCCACGTTCCGGCCAGCCAATCACTGTAATGCCAGCAGCCAACATGGCTACTGGCATTACAGTGAATGGAAGTAATTACCTGCACGTTTACTGGCTGCATAGCAGCCAACAAGTGTGCGGGGAGGAAACTTGAGTATCTTGCTCAAGCACACGCGGTATTCAGCCGAACACCGCAATGTGCCGAGCATCTCAATGCTCGAGCCGAACTAGTGTTCGGCCGAGCATGCTCGCCCAACACTACTCTTCACCCAATACCAATAATAAATTAGTATTTTCAAAGAGTTGCAGTGGATAAAATATTACCACTAGCTGTACCCAGTAACACTGAACAATGATACAGTGTTGATTATGCCACACTATACCCAGAGGTAGTGGCATTATCATCTATAAAAGCAGAAAAGATAGCATGTGCACTGCTCAGTATTTTCTCCTAGTGAGATTCTCATATACCTGACCACAGACTAGCGCAAAGCCTCTTAGATCTTTAGGCCCTATGGTTTACCACTCTCAGACAAACGGGCTCCATGAGAGATTGAGTGGTACCCAGAAACACATGTTGAGAACCTTTGTGGAGTCTGGGGATACAGACTGGGAGTGTTATTTGCCACATTTTCTGCTTGGTTATAGAGAGGTGCCCTAGGAGTCCACTGGGTTGTCGCTTTCTAACTTCTGTATGGTCATAGGGTCCATGGGCCAATAAATTTAGTCTGTGCAGACTGGGTGGGGAAATTTGCCACCTATGCAGTGCCTTTTTCAAGAGAAACATAAAGAACTAATGGGGTTTGTGGAGGCTAACCTCCAAGACTGTTATGACCGCAGAACAAAAGACTGATAATTTGTTGAAGGGCAGAAAGTACTTGTCCTGATGCCTGCTTATCAAAATAAGCTCTGAGCTATGGGAACTGGGCCATATAAGGTTGTCATGTGCTTAAATAAATAAAATTATGTGGTGTTTTTGGACAGTGAGGGCCAAAAGCAAAAGGTGTTCCACATAAATATGCTTAAAGGCCTAACCTGAACTGGCAGAAGAGGTGATGGCAGTATGTAGTCCACCTTTTGAGAATCAGGGGGGATTAATTCTTGCCTGAGCAGGACTGGAAAGTTACATAGAACATGCAATAAGAGGCAATCATCTGGCAGGTACCCTACAGGAGGAATTGAGAAGGTCACTACAAAACTTTGGGGCTGTGTTTACAAGCAGGCCACGCAACACCCATTTTGCAAAGTACCAGGTAGACACTGGTAACCAAGACCAATCTTTCTATTGGATGTCACTTGAGATGCAGAAAGCCATGGTGAAGTGAAATTAAAGATATGTTTAGGAGTAATCTAAAAATCACAAATCCTGTGGGCCTCCTCAGTAGTACTAGTGCCAAAGAAAGATGGCTCTACACGTTTTTATGTAGGCTACAGATCACTAAATGACCACACCATAGCAAATGTCTATACTATGTCCCATATGTATGAATTGATGGATCTGAGCAAAGGGTACTGGCAGAGACCCCTTACACCTGAAGCCCAGGAAAGGTCTGCATTTAACACAGTAACACAGTACATAAGGGCGAAAAAAGACATTTGTCCATCCAGTTCGTACTGTCATCCTGCAAGTTGATCCAGAGGAAGGCAAAAAAAAAAACCTGTAACGTAGAAGCCAATTTTCCCCACTTTAGGGAAATAAAAAATTCCTTCCCGACTCCAATTGGGCAATCAGAATAACTCCCTGGATCAACGACCCATCTCTAGTAGCTAAAGCCTGTAATATTATTACACCCCAGAAATACATCCAGACCCCTCTTGAATTCCTTTATTGTACTCACCATCACCACCTCCTCAGGCAGAGAGTTCCATAGTCTCACTGCTCTTACCGTAAAGAATCCTCTTCTATGTTTGTGTACAAACCTTCTTTCCTCCAGACGCAGAGGATGTCCCCTCGTCACAGTCACAGTCCTGGGGATAAATAGATGATGGGATAGATCTCTGTACTGCCCCCTGATATATTTATACATAGTAATTAGATCTCCCCTCAGTCGTCTTTTTTCTAAAGGGAATAACCCTAATTTTGATAATCTTTCAGGGTACTGTAGTTGCCTCATTCCAGTTATTACTTTAGTTGCCCTTCTCTGGACCCTCTCCAGCTCTGCTATGTCTTCCTTGTTCACAAGAGCCCAGAACTGTGGTCTGACTAGCGATTTGTAAAGTGGTAGGACTATGTTCTTATCACGGGCATCTATGCCCCTTCTGATGCAACCCATTATCTTATTGGCCTTGGCAGCAGCTGCCTGACACTGTTTTTTGCAGCTTAGTTTTCTGTTTATTAAAATTTCTAGATCCTTTTCCATGTCAGTGCTACCAAGTGTTTTACCATTTAGTATGTATGGGTGACTTGCATTATTCCTTCCCATGTGTATAACTTTACATTTGTCAGCGTTAAACCTCATCTGCCACTTATCTGCCCAAGCCTCCAATCTATCCAGATCCCTCTGTAGTAGTATACTGTCCTCTTCAGTGTTAATTACTTTACACAGTTTAGTGTCATCTGCGAAAATTAATACTGTACTATGCAAGCCTTCTACAAGAGCATTAATAAATATATTGAAGAGAATAGGGCCCAAAACTGACCCCTGAGGTACCCCACTAGTGACAGTGACCCAATCTGAGTGTGTACCATTAATAGCCACACTCTGTTTTCTATCACTCAGCCAGTTACTTACCCACATACAGACATTTTCTCCCAGTCCGAGCATTCTCATTTTATATACTAACCTTTTATGTCGTACAGTGTCAAATGCTTTGGAGAAGTCCAGATATACGACATCCATTGATTTGCCGCTGTCAAGTCTAGAACTTACCTCCTCATAGAAACTGATTAAATTAGTATGGCATGACCGATCCCTCATAAAGCCATGCAGATGTGGCGTTATTTGCTTATTTACGTTGAGATGCTCTAAGATAGCATCTCTTAGAAAACCTTCAAACAGTTCATCCACAACAGATGTTAAACTTACCGGCCTATAGTTTCCAGGCTCTGTTTTTGGACCCTTTTTGAATATTGGCACCACATTTGCTATGCGCCAATTCTGTGGGACATTCCCTGTCAGTATAGAGTCCGCAAATATATGAAATAAGGGTCTGGCTATGACATTACTTAGTTCCCTTAGGATACGGGGTTGTATGCCATCTGGTCCTGGTGATTTGTCTATTTTAATCTTTTTAAGTCGCTGATGTACTTCTTCCTGGGTCAGACAGGGCAATTTTAATGGGGAATTTATTTTTACATTCAGAATTCCATCTGACAGTTTATTTTCCTCAGTGAATACAGTGGAGAAAAAAATATTTAACAGCTTTGCTTTCTCCTCGTCGCTCTCTGCGACTCCCTCCTCATTACTCTTTAAAGGGCCGACACCTTCAGATTTATACTTTTTAACATTTATATATGGTAATTGAAGAACATTTTAGGGTTAGTTTTACTCTCTTTGGCAATTAATCTCTCGGTCTCTAGTTTTGCTGCTTTTATTTGTTTTTTACATGTTCTATTTATTTCCCTTATAGTTTTTCAGTGCTTCCTCGTTACCTTCTTGTTTTAGTGATTTATATGCTTTCTTTTTGTCATTTATTGCTTTCTTCACAGTTTAATTTATCCATATTGGTTTCTTTTTGTTCCTTAACCTTTTATTCCCATACGGTATGTACTTCTCACAATTAGGTTTTAGAATGCTTTTAAAGATATCCCATTTTGTGGCTGTATTTTTATTTTTGAGGACTTTGTCCCAGTTAGTTAGGCCTATGGCCTCTCTTAGTTGGCTAAATTTAGCTTTTTTAAAGTTTGGTATTTTTGTTCCTCCCCGTAGAAACGCTCTTTTGAATGATAATTGGAAGTTTATTACTTTATGGTCACTATTTCCCAGGTGTCCCCCAACCTGCACATCTGTTGTTCTGTCACGCCTATTGGTTAATACTAAGCCCAATATGGACGTTCCTCTAGTCCTAAAGCCCTATTCACTTTATTTCAGTGTTATTTATTTGTTTGGGATGAAGAATGCACCTGCTATTTTCCAGAGACTGGTCAATCAGCTCTTAGATGGGCTAGAAGATTTTGCTAGGTCATATCTTGACAATTTTGTGATCTTCCTGGAGACTTGGGAAGAACACCTCATACGTTTGACTAAGGTGGTAGACAGAATCAAAGAAACTGGTCTTACCGTCAAGCCTAGTAAATGTTAAATAGGAATCGCGGAGGTTTAGGACTTAGGATATGCATAGGTGGGGGCAAACTAAAGCCAAAACCTGTCAAGGTGGAAGCCATTCGTAATTGAACGACCCCCAAAACAAAGAAGCAAATCTTGGAATTTCTAGGGACAGTAGATTATTAATGCAAATTTGTATTACAGTTCCATAGCTAAACCTTTGACATATGTGACAAAAGGTAGATTTCTCCTTAATGTCTCCTGGTCATCTGCCTGTGAGGAAATATTTTAGGCTTTATGTTAGATCATGATGCTCTAGATTAAAAAATACACTTTATAGTACAGACTGATACATCTTTACATGGAATTGGAGCTGTACTCAGTCAAAATTAAAATGAGGAAAAACATCCCATCATGTACCTATCGTGTAATTTAAACATTACCAATAATTTCTATGAGTATATTAATAAATGAATTATAATAAAGGTTTTATGTTTTATATTTAATAGAAGGTGAAAAGTAGGGCAATCTTTAGTCTGTTATGACTATATGAAAATAAAGCTATTAAATAATATGCCCGTGACCTACTAAGTGGGTCACTAAGCAAGTACCCATCGTTGTAAGAAACTCCTCAACAGGGAAGTAGCATATTTCACTGTAGAAAATACATTTCTGGCTCTGGTTTGGTCCCTGAAGAAGTTGAAGCCTTATTTTTATGGAAGAGAATTTAGAGTAGTGACTGACCATAACCCATTGGTGTGGCTACAAAGAGTTTCTGGAGAAAACCTCAAGTTGCTGAGGTGGAGCCTATCCTTGCAAATGTACAACTTCAGCATTTAGTTGAAAAAAAAACAGTCAACATGGTAATGCCGATAGCCTATCTAGTCTTGTACCCTTTAGGCCTGTGGACATGGCTGTCCGTTATCAAGGACTGACACCCAGAGTCCTCATCTTGAAGGGGAAGGTATGATGAAGATAAGACATTTTGAGTTAATGGCTGAATTCTACTGTGCCATGACAGCATCTCTAAACTAAGGACATAGAAAATGACCTATTATTTAGATTAAGGGGGAGATTTATCAAACTGGTGTAAAATAGAACTGGCTTCGTTGCCCATAGCAGCCAATTACAGTAGATTCCACCTTTCATTTTCCAAAGGAGCTGTGAAAAATAAAAGGTGGAATCTGATTGGTTGCTAAGAGCAACTAAGCCAGTTCTACTTTACACCAGTTTGACAAATTTCCTGCTAAGTTTTTATATTAAATCTAATTGTAAATAATTTAAGTGGTTATATTACATTTTTTAATGTCACTATGTTTTTGAAATCCTAAAATCCTGCAATTTCTGCATTGGCCACTAAATCTAATAACTGATGCCAATTCTTGATCTGTAGAGGTCACTTTTCTGCAGTCATCTCATTATCATCACAGTCAGGATTACAATAACTAATATCACCTCTATATATAGATAACGCGGGAGCCACCAGTGACAATAGATGACCTCTGCACAGGTCACAGAGCATGCCTAGAAAACTCTCCCATAGTAGTCTCCACCAGACTATGTGTCTAAGGTCCATGGTGGCTGCTAGTGTTGATCGCGAATATTCTAATGGCAAATTTTTATCGCGAATATCGGCACTGTGAGAATTCGAGAATATTTAGAATATAGAGCTATATCTTCGTAATCGCGAATATTCTAGTTTTTTGTTTCATCAGTAACCTCCTGCTTTTTGTTTGTGGGCCAATGAGAAGGCTGCAATGTCTTTGTCAGAGCTTAGCAACATCCCAAGCAACCAATAGGAAAATTGCCTACCCCTTACTATATAAGAACCTCCCCAGCAGCCATTTTCTGCAGTTTTTTCTAAAAGAGAGAGCAGTGGCATTGCTGTGCTCTGTGCTTTCATCTGGATCCTTTTCCTTCTTCTTTTTATTATTATTATTAATTATTAAAGCAAAACTATTTTTGGCCGAATATTTGCCATAAATTAGCAAATTTGAGAATTCGTGATCCCCAGTCATTGTTTACTTGATTGCAAAAATTGGCAATGTAATATATTCAAGATAATTTTGCGATTAGAATATTCAACACTATTCGCGAATACAAATATTTAGCACTATATTCAAAATATTTGCGAATTCTCGAAGTGGCGATATTAGTGATAAAAATTCGCGATTTGAATATTTGCGCTCAACACTACTGATTATCCCCCTGCGTAAGGGTCTCTTTATACCTTAAAGGGGTTGTGCCAACATAAAATATTATTTTAATATAATTCAGCATGAAAAGCTAATCACATTGGTAATATGATTTCTGTTACAAAAATACTCCAGTTGTGTGTGTTTTTGCTTTATTACAAAGATGCCCACTGTTGTTAAATTTTTATAGAAATGTGCACATCCACCTACTGAGCTGAATGAGCATGATCGTGCAAGAGTTAATCAACGGAATATATTTGTCCAGCGCCACTGCTGTTTGTTCTTTTCCTCATTTCTCTGTCCACCTCAGTCACATTGCTGTGGTGGTTTTACATGCTCAGTTATTATTAGTGTTGAGCGAATTGAAGTAGTTCGACCCGAATTTCAGGTAAAATTTGATTCGCCGCAAAGCCAAATTTCCTCGTGCTTCGTGGCAGCAAAACGATTTTCCCTGAAATGATGTAAAAGACAAATAAAATCATACTTACCTCATTATTTTAGGTAATTGATTAGGTAATCTTGATTGAAGATCTTGAACTAAATCCTGCATGCTGTGACGTATGACGTCACCACACAAGCCAACTTGATGTCATCGTCATCACGGACCGCACAAGATTTCACACAAGATTTTCAATTAATACGGCATCGGCCAGCCCATTGCAAGAAAATGGATGGGGTAATTATGTGGTAATTTTTATTTTTATTTTTACACTGTGTTATTACACTGTGTCAGGTGCCGTGATCAGCTATGAATGTGGCATCTGAGGGGTACAATGACGGGCAGGCGCCGCAATCGCCGCTCGCTGTAATTGCACTCACTACTTGCAAAGAAATGCGCTTCATGACAAAGTAATCAAGAAAAGAAAACAGCACTACTCACTGAATGTTTTCAGAATAAGTCCCAATGGTGGCGATGCCAGCGGTGTTGGGTCCAAGCCCGACGAACCCCCAGTAATCAGTAGAAAAAAATTGATAACCGCAGCACTGTGCGACGTTTCGACTTCAGAGTCTTTCTCAAGCATGACAAAGTAATTCGTCACAAAGCAATTTTTTTTGTACAATTCAGCAAAGCATATTTAATTATTTATTTGAAAGCACCTTTGGCCTTTGATAGGGAGAAGGCTGCAGCAGGAAGGACACACACCCGAGCTGTGATAGGAAGAAAGCTGCTGCACAAAGGACACACCCCCAGACCTGTCAAAATTTACCAGAGCAATTGGAGCAATTAATGTGGAGATCCATGTGAAGTACAGGGCTGGTTTTAGCTTTCTTAGAAAGAGATTGTTATGTACTATATATAGGATGTCTGATTACATATTTTTTTTTTTTTTTAGATCAATCATGGCATAACCCTTTTAACCACTTAAGGACCACAGGTTTATACCCCCCTAGTGACCAGGCCCTTTTTTACAAATCGGCACTTCACAACTTTAACGGTTTATTGCTCGGTCATGCAACTTGGCACCCAAATGAATTTTACCTCCTTTTCTTCTCACAAATACAGCTTTCTTTTGGTGGTATTTGATTGCTGCTGAGATTTTTCGTTTTTCTGATATTAATCAAAATAGACCGCAATTTTCTCAAAAAAAGTGTTTTTTTAACTTTCTCTGGTTAAATTGTTCAAATATAATTACATTTCTATACAAGTTTGCGTCAGAATTTATTGTGCGACATGTCTTTGAAAAAGAAATCCAAAAGTGTATATTTATTAGTTTGCGCAAAAGTTATAGCGTTTACAAACTATGGTACAAAAATGTGAATTTCCGCATTTTGAAGCAGCTCTGACTTTCTGAGCACCTGTCATGTTTCTTGAGGTGCTGGAATGCCAGGATAGTATAAATACCCCCCAAATGACCCCTTTTTAGAAAGAAGACACCCCAAAGTATTCGCGGAGGGGCATGGTGAGTTTATGTATGATTTAATTTTTTTCACAAGTTATTGGAAAATGACACTTTCTGAGAAATAAAAAAGTTTCAATTTCTGCTAGCTTCTGGCAAAAAAAAAAAATCTCCCACAGACTCACTATGCCCCTCAGTGAATACCTTGGGGTGTCTACTTTCCAAAATGGGGTCATTAGTGGGGTGTGTTTACTATTCTGGCATTTTGGGCGGGGCTAAATTGTGAGCAACCCTGTAAAGCCTAAAGGTACTCGTTGGACTTTCGGCCCCTTTACGCACCTAGGCTGCAAAAAAGTGTCACACATGTGATATCGCCGTACTCAGGAGAAGTAGGGCAATGTGTTTTGGGGTGTATTTTTACATATACCCATGCTGGGTGAGAGAAATATCTCTGTAAATTGACAACTTTGTATAAAACAATTTAAAAAGTTGTCATTTACAGAGATATTTCTCACACACAGCATGGGTATATGTAAAAATAGACCCCAAAACACATTTCCCTACTTCTCCTGAGTACGGCGATACCACATGTGTGACACTTTTTTGCAGCCTAGGTGCGCAAAGGGGCCCAAATTCCAATGAGTAACTTTAGCATTTCACAGGGCATTTTTACGCATTTGGATTCCAAACTACTTCTCACGCTTTAGGGCCCCTAAAATTCCAGAGCAGTATAAAAAACCCACAGGTGACCCCATTTTGGGGTTAATAAGTGACAGGGGGGGTGTAGTGTAGTGTGGTGCTTGGTGCTACTTACAGAGCTGCCTGTGTCCTCTGGTGGTCGATCCAAGCAAAAGGGACCACCAGAGGACCAGGTAGCAGGTATATCAGACGCTGTTAACAAAACAGTGTCTAATATTCCTTTCTGATGCGATTTTTTTAACATCTACAGCCTGCCAGCGAATGATCAGCGCTGGCAGGCTGTAGTTTAACTTCAGAGCTGCGGGCCGCTGTGAACGCGCGCGCGTTCACGTGAAATCTCGGGTCTCACAAGATGACGCCAATAGGCGCCGATGAGACCTGAGACTGCCGCCGCACTGATGCCTATCGGCGTTAGTGTGACGGCAAGAGGTTAAGCTGCTCCCAAAGTCGAATTTGAGCTTTGGCGTCTGCATCTCTACTTGGAGCAGCAGCGCAGAGCCTGTCTATGTTCTCCATTCAGTGTGCAGTGACCGGGTCCCCGGGGGCAACGCATGAGGCATGGTGGGCCGATGGGGGTAGTAGTATTTTTACTCACGGTTGATTTGATGGAAAGGACAGCACAAGTTCTATCGGGGCACACTCTGTTGTCCAGGGATTCCCACCAGATGGTTGTTGAGGTGCCGTTGGTGGAATGGGTTTTTAGGTGCCTTGGAAGCAGGGTTCCTGGTGTTCGTGACGCCAGCACCGTTAGGTGCAAAAGTTGGTAGTGGAAAAGATGAGGAGTTGGTTGTAGTAAAACAGTTGAACTTTTACTTAAATCACTTATCTTCAGGGAGTCAGTACTGTTCATTTATATGGCATAAAGATATGACTCAGATATTGGTTTAGCTGTAATCCTTATAACAGGCTTGGCAATTGTTAGTTGAGGAGTTTGCCTTCTTTCTATATCTGTCTATACTTTGTCCACACTCTGGCACTCAGGTACTGGATATAATAAACTCTTACTAGTCAGTAGAAATCCACAGGGCGGCTCCCTAACGGCAGGCATCAGTCTTCTGCTCCATTCTTTGGAAAGGATGCTCACTGAAGAATTACGGGCCACTATGTCCATAGAGGCATGTGGTAAAGGACAATTTTGCGCATTAATCACCCGGCTGTGTCCAGGTACTTTTAGGTTCCTCCTGGTCACTGGTGCTTGTGAAGTCCATTGGCTAGTTAGCTCTAATCTCCACTAGACTTTCTCCATATCCAGACATAGACTCACTGGTCTGTGCTGTGCTGCTTTAATACTGTTCTAAATACTCCCTTAGCTTGATCAGGGCCAAGGGGCTAAAAAGGCAGCTACATTGTGGACTAGGCCTGTTCTGTTCCTTCATTAACTTCCTCAACTGACCTCTTTTATTAGCATACCCCAGGATATATATATACCGTATATATGCCAGCACCCCCTAGGGGCGACTAGATGTAGTGAGCTCTAACAGCCTGTTAATAGGAACTACAAGTACATACAGAAATACATTTGATAAGCATACACAAAAGTTTGAAGTGCCCACGGCCCTCACTGAGTGCGACACAGCAAAAAAAAAAAATTAGCTTTGTGACAAATTATTTAGTCACAAAGTGTATATCTATGTAAGTAATGGGTGCAATGCCAGGGAGTGGCACCGCTCCTCGTCTTTGTACCCCTCAGATGCCGCGTTCATAGCTGATTAAAAAAATAATACTAAAATCATATTTACCTCATCCATTTGATTGTGAAGAGCCGGTCTCCGCTATCTATCTAGAGCTAAATCTTGCACGGCCCATAATAATATCATTACGTCGGCCGGTGTGGTGATGTCATACGTCACCGCCCTACGGGATTTTGTAGCGGCCGTCTCTTTGCGCCCAAATGGATCTGGTATGATTTTTTATTTTATTTTTTACCTCCATTCAAGGAAAATCTATTCACTACCATGAAGCACGAGGACATTCTGCTTTGCGGCGAGTTCGATTTGCTCAAAACTAGTTATTATGTTTGAGATTTCAGTTCTAAGGGTGAAAGGTTTGGGATATCATTTACATAACTAAACCTGTACAGCTAAATATTAGAACAAGATCTCCTTCCTTGGTTAGTTAACCTTTAAGGTGGAATTTACTTCTGAGGTTAAATAATAAATCCCTGTACAAGTCCGGATTGACTCTATCAGCATGCGTGGTATGAAATGTCAGTGCCGATTCCCAGTGCACACAGACGTGCGGTGTGAGCCTGAGGAGAGATTATTATTAAGCCGACGTAATTACTATTTCTTCCAGTATAATATCGTCTATTATAGGATATTTTACATTTATTTCAGAGATGAGCGGTTTTCTTATCATTCGTTTTGCTCCGATTCGTTCAAATTTACCAAGTAATTTGATTCGGGTATAAGTTAATTCTACGCAAATCAAAAGTGTTTTAACCCCTTCAGGAACCTGCGATTTTACATTTTTGCATTTGCTTTTTTTCACTCCCTGCCTTCCCGAAGCCGTAACTTTTTTATTTTTCCATTCACATGAGGGCTTGTTTTTTGCAGGACAAGTTGTCATTTTTTATGGCACCATTTACTATTGCATACAATGTGTAAGAGGCTGGAAAGAAATTCCAAATGGGGTAGAATTGAAAGTAAAAAAAAAAATGTAATTCCGCCATAGTTTTATAGGTTTTCTTTTTATGGCTTGAACAGTTACTTTCATTCTCTAGGTCAGTACGAATATGGCAATACTTAAAAATAATTTAAACTTTGTAAAAAAAATGTGTTTTCTTTTGATCACCATATTCTGACCCCCATAATATTTTTTATAGTTATGTGTATGGATACCATTTTGGAGCGTGTATGACTTTTTGCTTACTTTTTATTTAATTTTTTGGGGGATGTTAAGTGACGGGAAAATGGCAAAACGGTAATTTTGATTTTTTTTTTTCCTTTATGGAATTTGCACTATGGGATAAATATTTTTATATTTTAATAGTACAGGCGTTTTCAGATGTGGCAATGCCCATGATGTTAATATTTTTTATTTATTTTTTGTTTTATTCTAGGAAAACAGGGGTGATTTGAATTGTTATATTTTTTTATTTTTTTTTACTTAGTTTATTTTTTTTTTTGTCACCCTAGGTGACTACAACATGCAATCATTAGACTGCATCTTGTATTCTGTAATGAATATCTATCTGCTACAGAATACTAAATTCCTTATATTCCAATGCAGTGCTGCCATCTGCAGGCCTGCATTGGAATATACTAGTAATAGGCCTAGAAGCTTTTTTCAGGCTTAGGCCTATTATTAGTACAGGCTGCCTTCTCCAATCTCAGCCAAGGGAAGGCAGTCCGGGCGGGGAAGCGCACAGCTCCTGGTTTTATCACTCCTAGGTGCCATGGTCACATTTGACCACAGCATCTGAGGGGTTAACTGTCCACAATCAGCTTTACCACTAATTGCAGGGAACTATCAGTGTATAATGTGATGTAAAAATGAATCCAGCCTGCAAAGAAAGCAATATGGATAATCACAATACATTAGGAGGAGGGGGAGCAGTTGCAGAGCTGACAGGCTGCAGGAGGAAAGGAAAAATAGTAAAATATATAGAAATGTGATATTATCATTAGTGCACTGACCCACTTTATAACATGATGTCATTTATACCACACAGTGAATGTCGTAAATAAATTTCCCCAAATAATGTAAAAAATTGCTGTTTTTTTAATCTTTCCCCCTAAAAATAAAATAATAAAAGTTATTTAATACACTATATATACCACAAAATGGTTCCTAAAAAAAAATACAATTTATTCCCGCAAAATAAAAAAAGAATTTAGAAGAAAAAATTAAAAAGTTATGACTGCTAGAACACAGTGGGGGGGATATTATTTGTCCTTAAGGCTAAAATTAATTATGTCACTAACGGATTAAAAATGCAATTGTGTCCTCTTGGTTGAGCGCCGACAAGATTTATTGCAGACACATATTAAAAATCTACAAAAAAAAAGTGACGTTTTTGGGAGGGTTTTTCTAATTTTAACATGACTGTTAGGAGGTTATGGTGTTAGCAGGCCTAACTCCCTACTGAGCCTTCAGTAAATATATTGCAAATATTAAATTATTATTATATATTATTATTATTGACTGTTATGTTATCATTTTATCACAGTACATATTATAGCATTTTGGCTCTGGCTTTGCAGCTAGGGTTAATCTGTGGCTTTACACGATACGTAATGTATTCGTTACAATTAGAGCGTCACACTTTAGTAAACTCTCCCTGCTCTGCGGCATTTCTTTTGCATATACTGTAATAAATAGCTCTTTTGTTTCTGACAGCCTACAGCACGGCTTTCATTGTGAGCTAAAACATTGCAATCATCCTCCATAAGGATAGCAATTATTGTTGAACAACTTTTGCAAGCAATAATCGCAGGCAGTCTCTATGGTGAAATGTTTTGTGAAGCACCTAAAGCACTTAGCTCTTCCATTAAGATAATAGTCATTTTCCTGTAATCTGTGGAGGGAACATACTGTATCGGAGATATATTTCTATCCCTATAATTGTCATAGCACTAAAACTTCCTTGATTAAAAAAAATGTTCCTTTGTTGCTCGGTGACACTTTGTTAACCTGTTTGTGCAACCTGTTTAAGAAAAATGTATATATTGTGTATGTATAGATTGTATTCTTCAAATGTTGGCATTGGATATTCATGCATCATAAAGTTTACTAAGAAAAAAAAATCATATCAGACATATTATAAAAGCCAGAACAGGACACTGCAGCCAATGACTGGCCTCAGTGGTGACATGTCCCCATGTGGCATGTGAGCCAGCTAAAGCTTGTTTTTAATGTGTTGAATGGCCACTTTACATGGGACAACTATCAGGAACAAGTGTCCGTATGAACGCTAAACCCCCGATTATTCTCCTGATCCTCGGCCTGTCTAAACGGGCCCTTATGTATCCTCCTAATAGTAATGAGGTGAGTCATAAGATAATTCTGTCCATGGTAACCCTAATCAAGAACATTTATTTTCATTCGATATTTACTTAAACTTATGAAACTGTGATACAATCAGAAGTAATAACCGTATTGATCTTTACCTAGAAGTCTGTATTTATTCTCCGCTGACCAACATAATGCAATGTAATGAAACATCACAGTAAGGCTAAGCAAACACATAAGAGAGGGGTTGATAACAATTTTCCCTCTGTCAAGGACAAAATAGGATTATAACTGTGTTTGCATTAACGTCACCACAGGAAAAGTCATATGCCAAAGGAGATCTCCCAGATATCGCTCCATGGGTGGAAAATTATGAATACATTCTTCTATGTATATTATATTAAGTACAGATGTTGGTGTTACTCATTATCCACATCTAGGCTAACCTACATTATGGATTAGTCATCATAAGTGTTGTTCGCTTTGGACAATTGCTTTCTTTTAGAAAGGTCTCCTAAAAATTATTTGATCAAAATGGTGTCCCACCGCTATAGGATCAGCTGTAACCAGTGGGAGAACCTAGCATCAAGTATTTGATTTAACCTGGGCAGAGTCTCAGTGCATCACGCAGCTTCAGCTTATCTCTCCTGTCTCCTGCTTGTGATAGGTTTCTCCTTGTCAGCTCCTACAAGCTGGAGGCAGGGAAGGGCAGTGTAAAGCTATATTTCATGGAAATACACTGGAGATCCTGCACGCAGCATACACAGATAGTATAGACAGTGTGAATCAGGTGGGTTATAACTCTAAAGCTAATCATTTTATCAACTCACCTACTGTATCACTGCCCTCCTGATCTCATAGATAAGGCAGAAATTATATGTTCAGCAGCACTCTATTCATGGAGGGACATACAGAGAAACAAGGAGGGCAGGGCTGAGTTGGAGAGTGAAGTTGAGAGCTGCAAGAGGGATGTGAGAGATGATGATGTAATATTGTAAGTCCCAGGAAGTCAACCACACAGGAGAGACTGACCACCTGCCAACACAGGAGAGCAAGCTCTGAAGTGGTAGTCAGACTTGTGGTCACATGAAACAGTTCAAAAATTATGGATGCAACGGAGCTGACTAATACTAGAATATTACCTATGAGTTAGCAGTGTATGTCAAAACAAATTCCCGTAGTGCTTCTTTAAAGAGAACCTGTCAGCTCCAAAATACACCATTAACCACAAGCATTACCTTACATATGTTGACATCAGGTTTCCCATGGTGTTTTTGTCTAAGATGTCCAATCTGCATGAACGCTGAAAAATAACTTTTATTTCCCCGCAGGCATTATGTAAATGGGGTTTTGGAAGTCAAGGGGGCAGCGGCTTTCTCGCTTTAAATCAAGCTCACCATGACCCCTTCTCTCCACTTGACACTTCATATTCTTTGAGGAGTGATTCCATCCTCAGATCTCACCCATGTGCCATATGATCTCGTTTCCAGCAACTGCACATTTATCCCCGCTGTCCTGTGACTGAAGCTGAGGTGCTGCAATGTTCTCTGGTGCGCTTGCCCACGTGTGCCTGTGTAATATCCCAGAGTGGTATTACCATTTCTTCACCCTGCTACTGTCTTTGATTGCTACCAATAATGTCATCTATGTAATTGTTCCAGGTCCCCCTACTTTGTGCATTCCTAATGTTGCTATGAAACTGTTTTGCACAAGTTATGTGCATGGTTCACCTCACCAGCAGGTGGCAGCAGATATATGGCAGAGAGATCTTTAGATAGAATGGAACTTACCATTCCATTCTCCCCCCTTTTGGGCAGAAAGGGAGGGGCGGCAGGAAGTGTCTACTTAGTCTTAGCCAGGGCAGCATCAGATGCAGACATGCCAAGATGTAGCAATGAGGGTAGGCTCCCCTCCTGCAGCAGGAGTCTCTCCAGAGGAAAGCAGCTCATAGAGCACCATGACTCCTTGCAGATTTAAAGACAGAGTGTCACGAGGGGGTCAACAGCCAAAGGCACCCCACTTCAGAGATGCCAGAACAGTCCTAGAGTCCGGCTGCCAGAATAGAGCCGAGATTAGCCCAGCAGAGAGAGAAAGCAGAGTACTCAAGTTTGCCTGCCAGTTCATGCCAAAGCCTGCTGGAACCAATAGAAATCCAGAATATTGTCTTAATGCAAGTAAAGCTGATGATCTTTATAAAAGTGTGGACTCAACTATTTCTCCATCTTCACATTACTTTCCCCCTTATCGCTACGGAGCCTAACCCTGGGGAGTGACGGTATTCAGGTAGGAGCACCATGACACACACACTATTAAGGTTGCACTACACCACTTGGCATTACTATAGACCTGGGACATGATCAGCCCTGGGGAACGGCACACAGGGGCGGACTGGGAACAAAGTGGCCCTGGAAAAAATACTAAAAGTGTCCCCATTTTTTAGTCGGGTCCAAATTGATAGAAGGCAGGGCCAGCAATACCATATTGTGGCACATTATACCACCTAACAGAGCCAAATACCAAAGTCCATCACAAAATACTGTCAGCAGCACAAAATATATCCCCAAAAACTTCCACTGGCAGGACATGAGGAGGTGAGGAGGGCCCAGGTGGCCCCCTGAGCATCGGCCCACCGGGAAATTTCCCTGTAATGTCTATGTTCAATCCGCTCCTGGCGGCACATTGTACCTGTGCCTAAGCATTGACTTTCAGGAGGCAAGTACACTACAGTGGGAATCAATGCGTATGTGCCAGAAACGAGATCTTATGGCGCATGTGCGAGAGCTGAGGATGGTATGGTGCCTGAAAGAAATCAAAAGGCCATCAATCAAATGCCAAGGGGAGGGAAGGGCGTCTGGCACACTTGATTTCAAGTGAGAAAGCACAAAGAACATCATTTACATACGGCCTCGGCTCCAAGAGAATAAAAATTTTTTTTTTTTAAATCTTGCGGATTGGACATCTAAGATAAAAACATGATTACAAACCTGATGTCAACTTCTGAAAGATACTATAATGCTTGCAGTTTATGGTGCACTTTGGAGCTGACAGGTTAGAACAGCAAACACTGGATATAAATATAGCCTAACACTAAATTGATATTTAAAAAAGAGAGACTGTTATTTTCTAATGTTGGACGGGCCAAATGGTTCTTATCTGCCGACACATTCTATGTTTCTCAATTCAAGCTCAATAGGAAGATTAGTTTGGCCAACATTAATATCATTATATTCTTTACATTTTTGGATGAACAGCATTTTCCTATTAAGTGAAATATTTTAGCCGCAAGCTATAGACAAGTGATGCCTACAGATCTTTGCCAAGTTTGTATTTTCTTCATCTCTGCTCTGTTAGAGTATAAAATAATTGAATTCTGGGATAACACTGATGAAAAATGACATTAAAATGGAGGTAGGACTCCTGTCACTGTCGCTGTTCATTTTCTTTTACTTTTGCTTCTGGCAGGCATTTACATTTTACCTTATTCAAGTAGTTAAAAAGGAGTTGTCTGAGCTTACGAAAAACATCAAAAAAAATAGCCGACTCTCTTTTTTTTTCTAATGTTGGATAATCTCAATGTAAGCTCAATAGGAAGATTATTTTGGCCAACATTAATAATGTATTTCCCTATTGATGCGATGCAGAACAATCCCCTGTAATTGTATCCTGTTCCTAATTTCAATTAATCACAGTGGTGAGATGTTTCGCTAGGTATAACACTAATTTAGTGTCTCCGGTTGGCATGGTCTGAGGCTGTTTCTCCATTCTAATGAGTTCTGTAGGTGGTTTAATTTGAGTGTATAAAGTAACATGGTGTATTTGCTGTGTGGGTGCCATTATATCAATTAGAACATTGTAAAAGATTAAATCCCTGCTTAACACCTATCATATGGAGCTATATAATATGCTGGAGGTGAAGGGGTACCATTAACCTCTCAACAAGTTCAACCAAGACTGTTCCCAATTATGTAAATGAGTCTGCCACATAGTAAATGCCCTCTGCCTTCAGCCTGCGCTGATCTAATTGCTGTTCTTAATTACAGATTGCTTTATGTTAAAATAAATGACTGCAAACATGGAAGTCCATCTCCAACTCAATTATGCCTGGAGAACATACTCGCCACGAGCAGGGGTTACCGGTCCCCTTGTAATGGATGAAACAGGAGTGATAAATGATAGGCAGGAACCATTTGCTTTAAACACACACATCGTAAAATTTCATTTTTGCAGATTGTTTCAATAAAAATTGCACTTTTAAATTGTTAATTACATCTTTTACATGTATGACATTTAATCTTAGGCTAGTTTCACACTAGCGGCAGGGGACTCCGGCAGGCTGTTCCGGCGTGTGAAAAGCCTGTCGGATCCATCCTGCCGCTGGTTCACTGTGTGCCCCTGGACTGCCTCTCCGTCCCTATTGACTATAATGGGGATGGGGGCGGAGTTCCGGCGGCAGCACGGCAGTGCACGGCGAGAGGTTGCCGAAATAAAACTACGACATGCAGTACTTTTAGTCCGGCTGCCTCTCGGCGTGCACTGCCGTGCTGCCCCTATTATAGTCAATGGGGACAGAGCGGCAGTCTGGGGGCACACGTTAGCTAGCGGCAGGACGGATCTGACGGGCTGTTCACCCGCCGGAACAGCCTTCCGGAGTCCCCTGCCGCTAGTGTGAAAGTACCCTTAGAGCAATATTGTTTTGTTTTGTTTTTTTCACTTTACTTTAAGCTTTTACTTTCACTTTACTTTTTATTTTACTTTCAATCGGGATTGCCTGGCTATAATATATTTAATTTTATTTCTCTTGTTGTTTTATTTTTGATAAAAGGAGTCTTTACTCATTGTATATCACAAAAAGTGAATGTAAGTCCAAAAATCTCTGATTTTGAAATACTGCTTTATCATTTTTTAATACAGGGTCTCAATTTCTCCGTATAGCTATAGAGTCTAATTATACAACAATGACTGCCCACAGTCACCAGTAGGGGGAGCTTAGGAGCTGCATACTTATACTTTAAAGAGGTTTTCTGGGAGTAAAATATTGATGACCTATCCCCAGAATGAGTCACCAATATTAGACTGGTGGGGGTCCGACTCCCAACACTTCCACCTATTAGTTGTTTGAAGAGGTTGTGGCCATTTTCTAGGGCAGTGACATCACATTCTTTTGGCACATGATCTAGTTGCAGCGCAGTCCCATTCAAGTGAATAGACCTGAACTGCAATACCAAGCACAGCCACTATACAATGTATAGCGCTGTACTTGGTTATCTGTTAGGAGGCCAGAACACTCACTAGAGCTCTGTGGCCCTTTCAAACAGCTGATCAGAGCCGATGCCTGTTGTCAGATACCATCGATTAGATATTGATGATACTAAGGTCATCAACATAGGAGTCCCAGAAAACCCCTATAAAGTGAATATATCACTTATATTGTTTTAACAATTAATGACACATATTGTTTTTTATGATTTGCTTTTATTTTCTAATTATATACTTTTTATTCTATTTTCAGGACATGAATATGGGAAGGTCATCTTCCCTGAGTTGCTGCTAGCATCATATAGAAATATGCTTTAGAACAACCACATTGTAATAAACTTATCTGTCGGCTCCAGCAGCGCGATCTTCAGCACGGCTGCGTCTGGAGAGATGCGCTGCCGAGCCACGCCCCCTGGTAACGGGACCACATCCTTAGTACAGGATGCAATGCTCTGTTTCTCCCCACAGGGGGTGTGTGCTGTGGGAGATTAGCAGTGGCCTGATTGCTCAGCTGCTCTATTACTGTGTACTAGTGTTTCGGACTAATGGCGTGCCGAGTCACGGACCTATCAGGTTTTGATCAAGGGATTCCTGGCCATACCCCATTGCTGGTGATAGTCTTGTTTGGCTCACTAGCTAGATTTCTTGTTCCTCGTTCCTGTGTCGCTTATTGATATCCTGTGTTTCTGACCTCAGCTTGTCTTCTGACCACTCTCCCCGTTTTGGTACTGCGTAGCCCAACTGGTTCTGACGCATTTCTGATGACTCTGGTATTGTGTTTGTCTCTGTGATTTTGGTCTGTCTCTGCACTTAAGTGGCATAGGGATCGCTGACCAGTTGTGGTCTAGCCATCTAGGGCTTGTACTGCAAGTAGGTAGGGAGAGTAGGGGGTTATAGTCTAGGGCCTCACTGTTTTTGTCCGTATCTTCTCTACTGACGTGACACACATGGTCCATAGGCACAATCTGCAGATGTTCATTGATGTTTATTGAAGACTTTTCTAGACATGCTATATGACCTGTGCAGGAAGGGGAGTAGATAAGCTGTGACACCTTTGGGGAAGGGTGGATACTATGTTATCTATAGAGAGGTGTCATGTCATTGTAATCCTGCCTGTGATGATAATGAGATGACTGCTGGATTTATGCAGAACCAAAGTGGTAGTCTATTATAGTGCTTAGTGGGCAGTGTGAAAAGTGCAATACTTTAGTATTTAATCGAATATAGTCAGATGGAAAATTAAAAAATCATTACCAAAAATTCTAAAAAATATATGTTTAACATAAGAGCTAGATTTAAACAATAGGCCATTTTCTGACATTCCCTTAAACCTCATAATTAATCAGTATGGAATAATCTAACATGAAAGAGCATATATGACAGTTAAACTTACTTCATGACTTTATGCGTTCTCTAGAGTAGACCATTCAAGAAAGCCAGAAAGTTCTATGGTGGCTGAAATGTTATAATATGAATTTGCATTTGCATTTGCCTTATATGTTTCAAATATGGCTCCAAGTTAGAATATTGAAATCCTGAATGATTCAGCCATCTGTCTATGGAATCAATATTGTCTTTTACTCATCAGAAGGGTTGAATCAAGGTCTATGGAAGCTCCAGGGCAAAACTGTCTTTGCTATTTCCCAATAATACCACCACACAATGCACAACATTATACCACCACAATGCCTATACGGGTTTTATAAAATGATAGCGTTTTAATACTGAAATACACTCTTTATATAACAATTTTCATGTCCCAGGTTTACAAGCATCAGAGAGTTAGGCTAGCCAAACACATGAGCAGCAGGCCAAACAGCTATCTCTCCTGATCTGAACATACACATTCATTTTTAGTTCAGCCGAGTGTGCATGTATTCCATTCCAAATGGGGAGATTGGAGAAAGCCTCTGCCAGACATCTTTATCAGCGACTTATCTCCCCGAGATCAAAAGGATTAGGCATGCGGAAATCCAAGAGCCTGATTCTTTTATCCCTGATATCTGCAATCAAGGAACAGTCAGAAACATTAGATGTTTGGCTGGTCTGCCAAAATAGGTGGGTTTGCTGATATACATCTAATGTGTATGATTAGCTTTCTGAGGGTGGTGGAGGCCAACAGATAGGTTAAAGGGATCCTACAATAAAAAGGGCCGTTGAAAGGCCTGAGCTTATGTGGCTTGTTTTGGTAGAAGAACAATAAAATCACTAAAAAAATATATGAAAAAAAAATATTAATAGGGTATTTGTAGTACAGTGGCCCAGGAGGAGCGGGAGCTGAGGATGTGAGTGGTAGTAGCTCTGGCTGGTACAGTCAATCACAGTGGCAATCCTCACACTGCTGCTGCTTTGTAGGGCCAGGGCAGTGTCAGGAGGGTGCACCATTTCTTCCCTAGGGGGAATGATGTGGGGGCTCCTTCCTGTTGGTGGTTGGGGTGCCCTTGATGTGACAGGTTCGGTGCAGGAGAATGTCAGTAACCAGGCCAGATGTAGAAAACAAACAGCTCTCTTTGCTAAAGTTCAAAATTGGAGTTGCAGTACACCCAACAGTATTAAGACACAATTCCAACAATTCACAGTGCAAATCTCCCGAGATAGCAATGTATGGATTTGGCCAAAGATGGGGTATTGGAGGACTCTTACCTCTTTATCTTCCCAAAGTCTCTCTCTGCAGAATCTATGGCTGGCAATATTACTTTTACAATGCTGACTGGAATTTCCAAATGAGGGACACAGTGTTAAAGATATGACTGGCCGGGTCATGTCCTAGTGTGAAGGGTGTCGCAACAATGTCCTTTTCATAGTAGTAATGTCTATAGCTGTGATCAGCAAATGTCTTACTGGTGACTCCAATGCTCATCCACACAAATTCCGGACCTTCTGGGTTCTTTGCTTTATCTTTCTATTTCTTGAGTACCTTAGAAATAGTGAGGTCTTTTACTCAATAGATAATCCTCAAAGAAGGTGGGACTTTGATCCAGTCATGTGAGGAGTGGAGCACGTGTAGGAGCTTCCTCTCTCCTCCTCTGCTAACTCACACACTGCACTGACTAAGCTAGGAGCACCTAAATTCATGCAGGAGCTGAGGCAGGGTAGTTAACCCTGTCCCATTCATGCCAAAGTTATGCTTGGTATATTTCAAGATATAAGCGTATAAAAGCATTAAGTAACAGAAAATTGCACTAAAAAACAAAACAATTACTCCAGGGTACTCGTTAAACTGCCCAGGGTAGCATTTAAAAAACTTATATACACTTTAAGGCCCAAAGGCATTTGTCTCTTTTACCCTTACAATAATTCAGGCTGCGGAAATTCTGATCTGTTTCAGAATCTACAAGTAAATAGATTTCTCGAGAAACCTTCTGGGAACGGTCATCACAAAATTTTGAAATCAAATTTTAGAGTAAATAGATATTTCCCAATAATTATCCCAGCTATGTAAACTGCTTCCTACTGCTGACAGATGTGATATCATCTCATTGGGACCTCTGGGATAAAAACTACATTTCCAATCACAAGCAAAATATTAATTTTCAGTGTTTTAAATGTAATCTCCTCAGTTCAAGACATCATTTCTCCCCGCATATGAAAAGCTGCTTAGACAATTTTATCACCTAAAAAGAAAATCATAAAAAATAAGTCATTTTCTTAGAGACGTCTCCTCTATGCATATATTTTGTAACAATAGGAAACGCGATAAATTGAAATTCTGACTCCAGGTTGAATTAAGATTTCGACTCCGAGCATAAAAACATAAACTTAAGAAGACGTTGTGAGAAGTGCTGAAAGAACACAATAAAACAATCTCTCCTTTCTGCTAAAAAACAGATAAATAAAAAGCAAATCTACAACTACATCCAGATAAATGGGATTTATTTAATCTCTTCAGGGCTGTGTACATAAAATATATCCCTGCAGCGGCTGCACTTCCATCACGCTTGTAGGATGTATTGTGTGAAGTGACTGGCTTCTAGTTGAATGTGCAATAATGGTGTCATTTCGCTACGGTATTTTATGAGTCAGGCTTTGTGCTATGGCAATCGGGAGCCATTTAAAGTTGATCAAAACTTTCATTCAACAACTTTTTATTTTCTGAATCTCTAAATATCATTGACATACTTGAAAAGTGAAATTCTGCAAAGCATGAGCTTGCTTAGGAAACTAAGTAACGTTATTTGCATATAATAAATTCAGCTTATGAATGAGGATTTATTACAAAAAATTATTCTAAAGGGAGAAATACTTACATAAAAATAGAAGGGCTTAAATGGATTAAAATTAAAAGGTTTAAGATGAAAGGGTTTGTTTCACCATTATATGTTATTTTAATACAATTCCGCCTGAAAAAAATGTTTACTTTTGTAATTTACTTTCTGGGACAAAAATGTTCCAGTTGTAAGATATTCTCATTATTTCATTATAATGGTACCCTCTAGTGTTTAATCTGTAGAGTAATATGCACGGCTACCTACTGAGGTGGTCGCACATTATCAGTTCTATCCTTCAGCTGCCACTAGCCATAGCTACTGTTAGAAGCTGTGACAGTAAGGTTACATTCACATGACAGTTAAAAATGACAAAACTGACTTTTTTAACGGATGACTTTCTGAGAAACGGACGTTAAAAACCGCCCCCATTCAATTGTATTATTATCTGTGAAAATGGACAAAATAGAACATGTTCTACGGTATTTTTTTACGTCTGTTTTATACTGGCCGTAAAAAAAAATGGCTGTGTGAATAGACTACCTCATAGAAGGTTTTTTTGAATGTGAAAAGACTACCCCTTAATGGTATTTTTGTACAAATATAATTTTCCATGTTTCAAAAAAATACCCTGTGATGCCAGCCAAGACCAAAAGGTTATATCGGTTTTCCAGGAGTAAAATATTGATGACCTATACTCAGGATAGGTCATCAATATCAGATTGGAGGAGGTCTGACTCCCAGCACCCCCAATGCTCAGCTGTTTGAAAGGGATGCAGCACTCAGATGAGCTCTGTGGCATCCTTACAGCCTACCAAGCACAGTACTGTACATTGTATAGTGGCTGTGCTTGATATGGCAGCCAAGGCCCATTCATTTGAATGGGACTGTGCTGCGCATAAGCTATGTGACCAAGGAACGTGATGTCCAATGGCGTACATAGAGAAGTAAAGGACCCATAACAAGGCTCAAACCAGGCCCTCCACACAGGACAGAAGGGCCTATTTTCCACTGCCTTATTTGCTAAAAAGTTCTTCCTTTAAAGGTGGAGTCCTGACCAAGTTTTCACCTACAGTAGAAGAGGAGATAATCCCAACTAAGACTGGGCCCCCTCTTGCCCTGGGCCCCATAGCCCCCTGGCATTTTAGGGGCCCAGATGCTTGAGAAGTAGTTTGAAATCAAAATCTGTAAAAAATGACCGGTGAAATCCGAAAGGTGCTCTTTGGAATGTGGGCCCCTTTGCCCACCTAGGCTGCAAAAAAGTGTCACTCATGTGGTATCGCTGTGCTCAGGAGAAGTTGGGGAATGTGTTTTGGGGTGTCATTTTACATATACCCATGCTGGGTGAGATAAATATCTTGGCAAAAGACAACTTTTCCCATTTTTTTATACAAAGTTGGCATATGACCAAGATATTTATCTCACCCAGCATGGGTATATGTAAAATGACACCCCAAAACACATTGCCCAACTTCTCCTGAGTACGGCGATACCACATGTGTGACACTTTTTTGCAGCCTAGGTGGGCAAAGGGGCACACATTCCAAAGAGCACCTTTAGGATTTCACCGGCCATTTTTTACAGATTTTGATTTGACTTCTCACACATATGGGCCCCTAAAATGTCAGGGCAGGATAACTACCCCACAAGTGACCCCATTTTGGAAAGAAGACACCCCAAGGTATTCAATGAGGGGCATGGCGAGTTCATAGAATTTTTTTTTTTTTGGCACAAGTTAGCGGAAATTGATTATATTCTGTATTTTCTCACAAAGTCTCCCTTTCCGCTAACTTGGGACAAAAATTTCAATCTTTCATGGACTCATAATGCCCCTCACGGAATACCTTGGGGTGTCTTCTTTCTGAAATGGGGTCACATGTGGGGTAGTTATACTGCCCTGGCATTTTAGGGGCCCTAAAGCGTGAGAAGAAGTCTGGAATATAAATGTCTAAAAAATTTTACGCATTTGGATTCCGTGAGGGGTATGGTGAGTTCATGTGAGATTTTATTTTTTGACACAAGTTAGTGGAATATGAGACTTTGTAAGAAAAATAAAATAAAAATAAAATATCTATTTCCGCTAACTTGTGCCCAAAAAAATGTCTAAATGGAGCCTTACAGGGGGTGATCAATGACAGGGGGGTGATCAGGGAGTCTGTATGGGGTGATCACCCCCCTGTCATTGATCACCCCCCTGTAAGGCTCCATTCAGATGTCCGTATGTGTTTTGTGGATCCGATCCATGTATCCGTGGATCCGTAAAAATCATACGGACGTCTGAATGGAGCCTTACAGGGGGTGATCAATGACAGGGGGGTGATCAATGACAGGGGGGTGATCAGGGAAATTATATGGGTGATCACCCCCCTGTAAGGCTCCATTCAGACGTCCGTATGTGTTTTGCGGATCCGATCCATGTATCCGTGGATCCGTAAAAATCATACGGACGTCTGAATGGAGCCTTACAGAGGGGTGATCAATGACAGGGGGGTGATCAATGACAGGGGGGTGATCAGGGAATCTATTTGGGTGATCACCCCCCTGTCATTGATCACCCCCCTGTAAGGCTCCATTCAGACGTCCGTATGTGTTTTGCGGATCCGATCCATGTATCCGTGGATCCGTAAAAATCATACAGACGTCTGAATGGAGCCTTACAGGGGGGTGATCAATGACAGGGGGGTGATCAATGACAGGGGGGTGATCAGGGAGTCTATATGGGGTGATCATGGGTGATCAGGGGTTCATAAGGGGTTAATAAGTGACAGGGGGGGTGTAGTGTAGTGTAGTGGTGGTTGGTGCTACTTTACACAGCTACCTGTGTCCTCTGGTGGTCGATCCAAACAAAAGGGACCACCAGAGGACCAGGTAGCAGGTATATTAGACGCTGTTATCAAAACAGCGTCTAATATACCTGTTAGGGGTTAAAAAAATCGCATCTCCAGCCTGCCAGCGAACGATCGCCGCTGGCAGGCTGGAGATCCTGTCTCTTACCTTCCGTTCCTGTGAACGCGCACGCCTGTGTGCGCGCGTTCACAGGAAATCACGGCTCTTGCGAGATGACGCGCCGATGCGTCACTCTGCGCAGAGCTGCCGCCTTCGGACCGCGGATCTGCGTTAGGCGGTCCGGAGGCGGTTAAAAACGCTTTCATTCCATATGCTAATTAGCTTCTAAAGGTGCCCAGGGGTGGGGTTTATGCAGCCAGTGCCCAGGACCCACGGCACTGTTTAAATCAAACCCCTCCGCTTTCACCCCTCTGGCCCGCCCTAGGTTCTTCAGATTCCATCCTCCCGTCATTGACAAATCCGGCGCCTGCGCCGTTCAACATAGTCCTCGCCCCTGCGCACTCCATTACCCAGAGGCAGCAGAGCGTTTAATGTGCATGCGCTGGCCCGTACATCCCGATCTTGCGGCAGTTTACTTCCGCCGGCTAGATCGGGAGGTATGGGCCAGCGCATGCGCGTTAAACACTCTGCTGCCTCTGCCCTAGTGGGTAATGGAGTGCGCAGGCGCGAGGATTATGCTGAACGGCGCAGGCGCCGGATTTGTCAATGGCGGGAGGATGAAATCTTAAGATCCTAGGGCGGGCCAGAGGGGTGAAACAATAGCTAATACATTGGAGTGTATTAGAGAAGCAAACTGATGAATGCTTGTTATAGTTCCCTATGGAAAAATGGAAAAAATATACCATACGACAAATTACAAAATGGAAAAAAAAAC